>NC_134357.1:589256144-589566144 GCF_048569485.1 Anomaloglossus baeobatrachus
GTTATACCGGCTGTACATATATAATTATATACAGGAGATGCCCAGGTTATACCGGCTGTACATATATAATTATATACAGAGATGCCCAGGTTATACCGGCTGTACATATATAATTATATACAGGAGATGCCCAGGTTATACCGGCTGTACATATATAATTATATACAGGAGATGTCCAGGTTATACCGGCTGTACATATATAATTATATACAGGAGATGCCCAGGTTATACCGGCTGTACATATATAATTATATACAGGAGATGTCCAGGTTATACCGGCTGTACATATATAATTATATACAGGAGATGTCCAGGTTATACCGGCTGTACATATATAATTATATACAGGAGATGCCAGGTTATACGGCTGTACATATATAATTATATACAGGAGATGCCAGGTTATACCGGCTGTACATATATAATTATATACAGGAGATGCCAGGTTATACCGGCTGTACATATATAATTATATACAGGAGATGTCCAGGTTATACCGGCTGTACATATATATTATATACAGAGATGCCCAGGGTTATACCGGCTGTACATATATAATTATATACAGGAGATGTCCAGGTTATACCGGCTGTACATATATAATTATATACAGAAGATGCCCAGGTTATACCGGCTGTACATATATAATTATATACAGGATGATGCCCAGGTTATACGGCTGTACATATATAATTATATACAGGAGATGCCCAGGTTATACCAGCTGTACATATATAATTATATACAGGAGATGTCCAGGTTATACCGGCTGTACATATATAATTATATACAGGAGATGTCCAGGTTATACCGGCTGTACATATATAATTATATACAGGAGATGCCCAGGTTATACCGGCTGTACATATATAATTATATACAGGAGATGTCCAGGTTATACCGGCTGTACATATATAATTATATACAGGAGATGCCCAGGTTATACCGGCTGTACATATATAATTATATACAGGAGATGCCCAGGTTATACCGGCTGTACATATATAATTATATACAGGAGATGCCCAGGTTATACCGGCTGTACATATATAATTATATACAGGAGATGTCCAGGTTATACGGCTGTACATATATAATTATATACAGGAGATGCCCAGGTTATACCGGCTGTACATATATAATTATATACAGGAGATGTCCAGGTTATACCGGCTGTACATATATAATTATATACAGGAGATGCCAGGTTATACCGGCTGTACATATATAATTATATACAGGAGATGTCCAGGTTATACCGGCTGTACATATATAATTATATACAGAGATGCCCAGGTTATACCGGCTGTACATATATAATTATATACAGGAGATGTCCAGGTTATACCGGCTGTACATATATAATTATATACAGAGATGCCCAGGTTATACCGGCTGTACATATATAATTATATACAGGAGATGTCCAGGTTATACCGGCTGTACATATATAATTATATACAGGAGATGCCCAGGTTATACCGGCTGTACATATATAATTATATACAGGAGATGCCCAGGTTATACCAGCTGTACATATATAATTATATACAGGAGATGTCCAGGTTATACCGGCTGTACATATATAATTATATACAGGAGATGTCCAGGTTATACCGGCTGTACATATATAATTATATACAGGAGATGCCCAGGTTATACCGGCTGTACATATATAATTATATACAGGAGATGTCCAGGTTATACCGGCTGTACATATATAATTATATACAGGAGATGCCCAGGTTATACCGGCTGTACATATATAATTATATACAGGCGAGATGTCCAGGTTATACCGGCTGTACATATATAATTATATACAGAAGATGCCCAGGTTATACCGGCTGTACATATATAATTATATACAGGAGATGCCCAGGTTATACCGGCTGTACATATATAATTATATACAGGAGATGTCCAGGTTATACCGCTGTACATATATAATTATATACAGGAGATTCCCGGGTTATAGCGGCTGTACATATATAATTATATACAGGAGATGCCCAGGTTATACCGGCTGTACATATATAATTATATACAGGAGATGTCCAGGTTATACCGGCTGTACATATATAATTATATACAGGAGATGCCCAGGTTATACCGGCTGTACATATATAATTATATACAGGAGATGTCCAGGTTATACCGGCTGTACATATATAATTATATACAGGAAGATGCCCAGGTTATACCGGCTGTACATATATAATTATATACAGGAGATGTCCAGGTTATACCGGCTGTACATATATAATTATATACAGAAGATGCCCAGGTTATACCGGCTGTACATATATAATTATATACAGGAGATGTCCAGGTTATACCGGCTGTACATATATAATTATATACAGGAGATGCCCGGGTTATAGCAGCTGTACATATATAATTATATACAGAGATGCCCAGGTTATACCAGCTGTACATATATAATTATATACAGGAGATGTCCCAGGTTATACCGGTGTACATATATAATTATATACAGGAGATGTCCAGGTTATACCGGCTGTACATATATAATTATATACAGGAGATGCCCAGGTTATACCGGCTGTACATATATAATTATATACAGGAGATGTCCAGGTTATACCGGCTGTACATATATAATTATATACAGGAGATGCCCAGGTTATACCGGCTGTACATATATAATTATATACAGGAGATGCCCAGGTTATACCGGCTGTACATATATAATTATATACAGGAGATGCCCAGGTTATACCGGCTGTACATATATAATTATATACAGGAGATGCCCAGGTTATACCAGCTGTACATATATAATTATATACAGGAGATGCCCAGGTTATACCGGCTGTACTTATATAATTATATACAGGAGATACCCAGGTTATACCAGCTGTACATATATAATTATATACAGGAGATGTCCAGGTTATACCAGCTGTACATATATAATTATATACAGGAGATGTCCAGGTTATACCGGCTGTACATATATAATTATATACAGGAGATGTCCAGGTTATACCGGCTGTACATATATAATTATATACAGGAGATGCCCAGGTTATAACGGCTGTACATATATAATTATATACAGGAGATGCCCAGGTTATACCAGCTGTACATATATAATTATATACAGGAGATGTCCAGGTTATACCGCTGTACATATATAATTATATACAGGAGATGCCCAGGTTATAACGGCTGTACATATATAATTATATACAGGAGATGCCCAGGTTATACCGGCTGTACATATATAATTATATACAGGAGATGCCCAGGTTATACCAGCTGTACATATATAATTATATACAGGAGATGTCCAGGTTATACCAGCTGTACATATATAATTATATACAGGAGATGCCCAGGTTATACCGGCTGTACATATATAATTATATACAGGAGATGCCCAGGTTATACCAGCTGTACATATATAATTATATACAGGAGATGCCAGGTTATACCAGCTGTACATATATAATTATATACAGGAGATGCCCAGGTTATACCGGCTGTACTTATATAATTATATACAGGAGATGACCAGGTTATACCGGCTGTACATATATAATTATATACAGGAGATGTCCAGGTATATACCAGCTGTACATATATAATTATATACAGGAGATGTCCAGGTTATACCGGCTGTACATATATAATTATATACAGGAGATGTCCAGGTTATACCGGCTGTACATATATAATTATATACAGGAGATGTCCAGGTTATACGCTTTGCTGTACATATATAATTATATACAGGAGATGCCCAGGTTATAACGGCTGTACATATATAATTATATACAGGAGATGCCCAGGTTATACCAGCTGTACATATATAATTATATACAGGAGATGTCCAGGTTATACCGGCTGTACATATATAATTATATACAGGAGATGCCCAGGTTATACCGGCTGTACATATATAATTATATACAGGAGATGCCCAGGTTATACCGGCTGTACATATATAATTATATACAGGAGATGCCCAGGTTATACCGGCTGTACATATATAATTATATACAGGAGATGCCCAGGTTATACCAGCTGTACATATATAATTATATACAGGAGATGCCCAGGTTATACCGGCTGTACATATATAATTATATACAGGAGATGTCCAGGTTATACCAGCTGTACATATATAATTATATACAGGAGATGTCCAGGTTATACCAGCTGTACATATATAATTATATACAGGAGATGCTATATACAGGAGATGCCCAGGTTATACCGGCTGTACATATATAATTATATACAGGAGATGCCCAGGTTATACCGGCTGTACATATATAATTATACACAGGAGATGTCCAGGTTATACCAGATGTACATATATAATTATATACAGGAGATGCCCAGGTTATACCGGCTGTACATATATAATTATATACAGGAGATGCCCAGGTTATACCAGCTGTACATGTATAATTATATACAGGGGATGCCCAGGTTATACCAGCTGTACATATATAATTATATACAGGAGATGCCCAGGTTATACCGGCTGTACATATATAATTATATACAAGAGATGTCCAGGTTATACCGGCTGTACATATATAATTATATACAGGAGATGCCCAGGTTATACCGGCTGTACATATATAATTATATACAGGAGATGCCCAGGTTATACCGGCTGTACATATATAATTATACACAGGAGATGTCCAGGTTATACCAGATGTACATATATAATTATATACAGGAGATGCCCAGGTTATACCGGCTGTACATATATAATTATATACAGGAGATGCCCAGGTTATACCAGCTGTACATGTATAATTATATACAGGGGATGCCCAGGTTATACCAGCTGTACATATATAATTATATACAGGAGATGCCCAGGTTATACCGGCTGTACATATATAATTATATACAGGAGATGTCCAGGTTATACCGGCTGTACATATATAATTATATACAGGAGATGCCCAGGTTATACCGGCTGTACATATATAATTATATACAGGAGATGCCCAGGTTATACCGGCTGTACATATATAATTATATACAGGAGATGCCCAGGTTATACCGGCTGTACATATATAATTATATACAGGAGATGCCCGGGTTATACCAGCTGTACATATATAATTATATACAGGAGATGCCCAGGTTATACCGGCTGTACATATATAATTATATACAGGAGATGTCCAGGTTATACCGGCTGTACATATATAATTATATACGGGAGATACCCAGGTTATACCAGCTGTACATATATAATTATATACAGGAGATGCCCATGTTATACCAGCTGTACATATATAATTATATACAGGAGATACCCAGGTTATACCAGCTGTACATATATAATTATATACAGGAGATGCCCAGGTTATACCAGCTGTACATATATAATTATTTACAGGAGATGTCCAGGTTATACCAGCTGTACATATATAATTATATACAGGAGATGCCCAGGTTATACCAGCTGTACATATATAATTATATACAGGAGATACCCAGGTTATACCGGCTGTACATATATAATTATATACAGGAGATGCCCAGGTTATACCGGCTGTACATATATAATTATATACAGGAGATGCCCAGGTTATACCAGCTGTACATATATAATTATATACAGGAGATACCCAGGTTATACCGGCTGTACATATATAATTATATACAGGAGATGCCCAGGTTATACCGGCTGTACATATATAATTATATACAGGAGATGTCCAGGTTATACCGGCTGTACATATATAATTATATACAGGAGATGTCCAGGTTATACCGGCTGTACATATATAATTATATACAGGAGATTCCCGGGTTATAGCGGCTGTACATATATAATTATATACAGGAGATGCCCAGGTTATACCGGCTGTACATATATAATTATATACAGGAGATGTCCAGGTTATACCGGCTGTACATATATAATTATATACAGGAGATGCCCAGGTTATACCGGCTGTACATATATAATTATATACAGGAGATGTCCAGGTTATACCGGCTGTACATATATAATTATATACAGAAGATGCCCAGGTTATACCGGCTGTACATATATAATTATATACAGGAGATGTCCAGGTTATACCGGCTGTACATATATAATTATATACAGAGATGCCCAGGTTATACCGGCTGTACATATATAATTATATACAGGAGTCGGAGATGTCCAGGTTATACCGGCTGTACATATATAATTATATACAGAAGATGCCCAGGTTATACCGGCTGTACATATATAATTATATACAGGAGATGCCCAGGTTATACCGGCTGTACATATATAATTATATACAGGAGATGTCCAGGTTATACCGGCTGTACATATATAATTATATACAGGAGATTCCGGGTTATAGCGGCTGTACATATATAATTGTATACAGGAGATGCCCAGGTTATACCGGCTGTACATATATAATTATATACAGGAGATGCCCAGGTTATACCGGCTGTACATATATAATTATATACAGGAGATGTCCAGGTTATACCGCTGTACATATATAATTATATACAGAAGATGCCCAGGTTATACCGGCTGTACATATATAATTATATACAGGAGATGTCCAGGTTATACCGGCTGTACATATATAATTATATACAGAAGATGCCCAGGTTATACCAGCTGTACATATATAATTATATACAGGAGATACCCAGGTTATACCAGCTGTACATATATAATTATATACAGGAGATGCCCAGGTTATACCAGCTGTACATATATAATTATATACAGGAGATGTCCAGGTTATACCGGCTGTACATATATAATTATATACAGGAGATGTCCAGGTTATACCGGCTGTACATATATAATTATATACAGAAGATGCCCAGGTTATACCGGCTGTACATATATAATTATATACAGGAGATGTCCAGGTTATACCGGCTGTACATATATAATTATATACAGGAGATGCCCAGGTTATACCGGCTGTACATATATAATTATATACAGGAGATGCCCAGGTTATACCGGCTGTACATATATAATTATATACAGGAGAT
The DNA here is from genome assembly GCF_048569485.1 of Anomaloglossus baeobatrachus. Classification (NCBI taxonomy): domain Eukaryota; kingdom Metazoa; phylum Chordata; class Amphibia; order Anura; family Aromobatidae; genus Anomaloglossus; species Anomaloglossus baeobatrachus. Next base: position 589,263,171 of record NC_134357.1, read on the forward strand.
GTCCAGGTTATACCGGCTGTACATATATAATTATATACAGGAGATTCCCGGGTTATAGCGGCTGTACATATATAATTATATACAGGAGATGCCCAGGTTATACCGGCTGTACATATATAATTATATACAGGAGATGTCCAGGTTATACCGGCTGTACATATATAATTATATACAGGAGATGCCCAGGTTATACCGGCTGTACTTATATAATTATATACAGGAGATACCCAGGTTATACCGGCTGTACATATATAATTATATACAGGAGATGTCCAGGTTATACCAGCTGTACATATATAATTATATACAGGAGATGTCCAGGTTATACCGGCTGTACATATATAATTATATACAGGAGATGTCCAGGTTATACCGCTGTACATAATATAATTATATACAGGAGATGTCCAGGTTATACCGGCTGTACATATATAATTATATACAGGAGATGCCCAGGTTATAACGGCTGTACATATATAATTATATACAGGAGATGCCCAGGTTATACAGCTGTACATATATAATTATATACAGGAGATGTCCAGGTTATACCGGCTGTACATATATAATTATATACAGGAGATGTCCAGGTTATACCGGCTGTACATATATAATTATATACAGGAGATGCCCAGGTTATAACGGCTGTACATATATAATTATATACAGGAGATGCCCAGGTTATACCAGCTGTACATATATAATTATATACAGGAGATGCCCAGGTTATACCAGCTGTACATATATAATTATATACAGGAGATGCCCAGGTTATACCGGCTGTACATATATAATTATATACAGGAGATGTCCAGGTTATACCAGCTGTACATATATAATTATATACAGGAGATGTCCAGGTTATACCAGCTGTACATATATAATTATATACAGGAGATGCCCAGGTTATACCGGCTGTACATATATAATTATATACAGGAGATGCCCAGGTTATACCGGCTGTACATATATAATTATACACAGGAGATGTCCAGGTTATACCAGATGTACATATATAATTATATACAGGAGATGCCCAGGTTATACCGGCTGTACATATATAATTATATACAGGAAGATGCCCAGGTTATACCAGCTGTACATGTATAATTATATACAGGGGATGCCCAGGTTATACCAGCTGTACATATATAATTATATACAGGAGATGCCCAGGTTATACCGGCTGTACATATATAATTATATACAGGAGATGTCCAGGTTATACCGGCTGTACATATATAATTATATACAGGAGATGCCCAGGTTATACCGGCTGTACATATATAATTATATACAGGAGATGCCCAGGTTATACCGGCTGTACATATATAATTATATACAGGAGATGCCCAGGTTATACCGGCTGTACATATATAATTATATACAGGAGATGCCCGGGTTATACCAGCTGTACATATATAATTATATACAGGAGATGCCCAGGTTATACCGGCTGTACATATATAATTATATACAGGAGATGTCCAGGTTATACGGCTGTACATATATAATTATATACGGGAGATACCCAGGTTATACCAGCTGTACATATATAATTATATACAGGAGATGCCCAGGTTATACCAGCTGTACATATATAATTATATACAGGAGATACCCAGGTTATACCAGCTGTACATATATAATTATATACAGGAGATGCCCAGGTTATACCAGCTGTACATATATAATTATTTACAGGAGATGTCCAGGTTATACCAGCTGTACATATATAATTATATACAGGAGATGCCCAAGTTATACCAGCTGTACATATATAATTATATACAGGAGATACCCAGGTTATACCGGCTGTACATATATAATTATATACAGGAGATGCCCAGGTTATACCGGCTGTACATATATAATTATATACAGGAGATGCCCAGGTTATACCAGCTGTACATATATAATTATATACAGGAGATACCCAGGTTATACCGGCTGTACATATATAATTATATACAGGAGATGCCCAGGTTATACCGGCTGTACATATATAATTATATACAGGAGATGTCCAGGTTATACCGGCTGTACATATATAATTATATACAGGAGATGTCCAGGTTATACCGGCTGTACATATATAATTATATACAGGAGATTCCCGGGTTATAGCGGCTGTACATATATAATTATATACAGGAGATGCCCAGGTTATACCGGCTGTACATATATAATTATATACAGGAGATGTCCAGGTTATACCGGCTGTACATATATAATTATATACAGGAGATGCCCAGGTTATACCGGCTGTACATATATAATTATATACAGGAGATGTCCAGGTTATACCGGCTGTACATATATAATTATATACAGAAGATGCCCAGGTTATACCGGCTGTACATATATAATTATATACAGGAGATGTCCAGGTTATACCGGCTGTACATATATAATTATATACAGGAGATGCCCAGGTTATACCGGCTGTACATATATAATTATATACAGGAGTCGGAGATGTCCAGGTTATACCGGCTGTACATATATAATTATATACAGAAGATGCCCAGGTTATACCGGCTGTACATATATAATTATATACAGGAGATGCCCAGGTTATACCGGCTGTACATATATAATTATATACAGGAGATGTCCAGGTTATACCGGCTGTACATATATAATTATATACAGGAGATGTCCAGGTTATACCAGCTGTACATATATAATTATATACAGGAGATGTCCAGGTTATACCAGCTGTACATATATAATTATATACAGGAGATGCCCAGGTTATACCGGCTGTACATATATAATTATATACAGGAGATGCCCAGGTTATACCGGCTGTACATATATAATTATACACAGGAGATGTCCAGGTTATACCAGATGTACATATATAATTATATACAGGAGATGCCCAGGTTATACCGGCTGTACATATATAATTATATACAGGAGATGCCAGGTTATACCAGCTGTACATATATAATTATATACAGGAGATGTCCAGGTTATACCGGCTGTACATATATAATTATATACAGGAGATGTCCAGGTTATACCGGCTGTACATATATAATTATATACAGGAGATGCCCAGGTTATAACGGCTGTACATATATAATTATATACAGAGATGCCCAGGTTATACCAGCTGTACATATATAATTATATACAGGAGATGCCCAGGTTATACCAGCTGTACATATATAATTATATACAGGAGATGCCCAGGTTATACCGGCTGTACATATATAATTATATACAGGAGATGTCCAGGTTATACCAGCTGTACATATATAATTATATACAGGAGATGTCCAGGTTATACCAGCTGTACATATATAATTATATACAGAGATGCCCAGGTTATACCGGCTGTACATATATAATTATATACAGGAGATGCCCAGGTTATACCGGCTGTACATATATAATTATACACAGGAGATGTCCAGGTTATACCAGATGTACATATATAATTATATACAGGAGATGCCCAGGTTATACCGGCTGTACATATATAATTATATACAGGAGATGCCCAGGTTATACCAGCTGTACATGTATAATTATATACAGGGGATGCCCAGGTTATACCAGCTGTACATATATAATTATATACAGGAGATGCCCAGGTTATACCGGCTGTACATATATAATTATATACAGGAGATGTCCAGGTTATACCGGCTGTACATATATAATTATATACAGGAGATGCCCAGGTTATACCGGCTGTACATATATAATTATATACAGGAGATGCCCAGGTTATACCGGCTGTACATATATAATTATATACAGGAGATGCCCAGGTTATACCGGCTGTACATATATAATTATATACAGGAGATGCCCGGGTTATACCAGCTGTACATATATAATTATATACAGGAGATGCCCAGGTTATACCGGCTGTACATATATAATTATATACAGGAGATGTCCAGGTTATACCGGCTGTACATATATAATTATATACGGGAGATACCCAGGTTATACCAGCTGTACATATATAATTATATACAGGAGATGCCCAGGTTATACCAGCTGTACATATATAATTATATACAGGAGATACCCAGGTTATACCAGCTGTACATATATAATTATATACAGGAGATGCCCAGGTTATACCAGCTGTACATATATAATTATTTACAGGAGATGTCCAGGTTATACCAGCTGTACATATATAATTATATACAGGAGATGCCCAAGTTATACCAGCTGTACATATATAATTATATACAGGAGATACCCAGGTTATACCGGCTGTACATATATAATTATATACAGGAGATGCCCAGGTTATACCGGCTGTACATATATAATTATATACAGGAGATGCCCAGGTTATACCAGCTGTACATATATAATTATATACAGGAGATACCCAGGTTATACCGGCTGTACATATATAATTATATACAGGAGATGCCCAGGTTATACCGGCTGTACATATATAATTATATACAGGAGATGTCCAGGTTATACCGGCTGTACATATATAATTATATACAGGAGATGTCCAGGTTATACCGGCTGTACATATATAATTATATACAGGAGATTCCCGGGTTATAGCGGCTGTACATATATAATTATATACAGGAGATGCCCAGGTTATACCGGCTGTACATATATAATTATATACAGGAGATGTCCAGGTTATACCGGCTGTACATATATAATTATATACAGGAGATGCCCAGGTTATACCGGCTGTACATATATAATTATATACAGGAGATGTCCAGGTTATACCGGCTGTACATATATAATTATATACAGAAGATGCCCAGGTTATACCGGCTGTACATATATAATTATATACAGGAGATGTCCAGGTTATACCGGCTGTACATATATAATTATATACAGGAGATGCCCAGGTTATACCGGCTGTACATATATAATTATATACAGGAGTCGGAGATGTCCAGGTTATACCGGCTGTACATATATAATTATATACAGAAGATGCCCAGGTTATACCGGCTGTACATATATAATTATATACAGGAGATGCCCAGGTTATACCGGCTGTACATATATAATTATATACAGGAGATGTCCAGGTTATACCGGCTGTACATATATAATTATATACAGGAGATTCCCGGGTTATAGCGGCTGTACATATATAATTATATACAGGAGATGCCCAGGTTATACCGGCTGTACATATATAATTATATACAGGAGATGCCCAGGTTATACCGGCTGTACATATATAATTATATACAGGAGATGTCCAGGTTATACCGGCTGTACATATATAATTATATACAGAAGATGCCCAGGTTATACCGGCTGTACATATATAATTATATACAGGAGATGTCCAGGTTATACCGGCTGTACATATATAATTATATACAGAAGATGCCCAGGTTATACCAGCTGTACATATATAATTATATACAGGAGATACCCAGGTTATACCAGCTGTACATATATAATTATATACAGGAGATGCCCAGGTTATACCAGCTGTACATATATAATTATATACAGGAGATGTCCAGGTTATACCGCTGTACATATATAATTATATACAGGAGATGTCCAGGTTATACCGGCTGTACATATATAATTATATACAGAAGATGCCCAGGTTATACCGGCTGTACATATATAATTATATACAGGAGATGTCCAGGTTATACCGGCTGTACATATATAATTATATACAGGAGATACCCAGGTTATACCGGCTGTACATATATAATTATATACAGGAGATGCCCAGGTTATACCGGCTGTACATATATAATTATATACAGGAGATGTCCAGGTTATACCGGCTGTACATATATAATTATATACAGGAGATTCCCGGTTATAGCGGCTGTACATATAATTATATACAGGAGATGCCCAGGTTATACCGGCTGTACATATATAATTATATACAGGAGATGTCCAGGTTATACCGGCTGTACATATATAATTATATACAGGAGATGCCCAGGTTATACCGGCTGTACATATATAATTATATACAGGAGATGTCCAGGTTATACCGGCTGTACATATATAATTATATACAGAAGATGCCCAGGTTATACCGGCTGTACATATATAATTATATACAGGAGATGTCCAGGTTATACCGGCTGTACATATATAATTATATACAGAAGATGCCCAGGTTATACCGGCTGTACATATATAATTATATACAGGAGATGTCCAGGTTATACCGGCTGTACATATATAATTATATACAGGAGATGCCCGGGTTATAGCAGCTGTACATATATAATTATATACAAGAGATGCCCAGGTTATACCAGCTGTACATATATAATTATATACAGGAGATGTCCAGGTTATACCGGGTGTACATATATAATTATATACAGGAGATGTCCAGGTTATACCGGCTGTACATATATAATTATATACAGGAGATGCCCAGGTTATACCGGCTGTACATATATAATTATATACAGGAGATGTCCAGGTTATACCGGCTGTACATATATAATTATATACAGGAGATGCCCAGGTTATACCGGCTGTACATATATAATTATATACAGGAGATGCGGTTATACCGGCTGTACATATATAATTATATACAGGAGATGCCCAGGTTATACCAGCTGTACATATATAATTATATACAGGAGATGCCCAGGTTATACCGGCTGTACTTATATAATTATATACAGGAGATACCCAGGTTATACCAGCTGTACATATATAATTATATACAGGAGATGTCCAGGTTATACCAGCTGTACATATATAATTATATACAGGAGATGTCCAGGTTATACCGGCTGTACATATATAATTATATACAGGAGATGTCCAGGTTATACCGGCTGTACATATATAATTATATACAGGAGATGCCTAGGTTATAACGGCTGTACATATATAATTATATACAGGAGATGCCCAGGTTATACCAGCTGTACATATATAATTATATACAGGAGATGTCCAGGTTATACCGGCTGTACATATATAATTATATACAGGAGATGCCCAGGTTATAACGGCTGTACATATATAATTATATACAGGAGATGCCCAGGTTATACCGGCTGTACATATATAATTATATACAGGAGATGCCCAGGTTATACCAGCTGTACATATATAATTATATACAGGAGATGTCCAGGTTATACCAGCTGTACATATATAATTATATACAGGAGATGCCCAGGTTATACCGGCTGTACATATATAATTATATACAGGAGATGCCCAGGTTATACCAGCCGTACATATATAATTATATACAGGAGATTCCCAGGTTATACCAGCTGTACATATATAATTATATACAGCAGATGCCCAGGTTATACCGGCTGTACTTATATAATTATATACAGGAGATACCCAGGTTATACCGGCTGTACATATATAATTATATACAGGAGATGTCCAGGTTATACCAGCTGTACATATATAATTATATACAGGAGATGTCCAGGTTATACCGGCTGTACATATATAATTATATACAGGAGATGTCCAGGTTATACCGGCTGTACATATATAATTATATACAGGAGATGTCCAGGTTATACCAGCTGTACATATATAATTATATACAGGAGATGCCCAGGTTATACCGGCTGTACATATATAATTATATACAGGAGATGCCCAGGTTATACCGGCTGTACATATATAATTATACACAGGAGATGTCCAGGTTATACCAGATGTACATATATAATTATATACAGGAGATGCCCAGGTTATACCGGCTGTACATATATAATTATATACAGGAGATGCCCAGGTTATACCAGCTGTACATGTATAATTATATACAGGGGATGCCCAGGTTATACCAGCTGTACATATATAATTATATACAGGAGATGCCCAGGTTATACCGGCTGTACATATATAATTATATACAGGAGATGTCCAGGTTATACCGGCTGTACATATATAATTATATACAGGAGATGCCCAGGTTATACCGGCTGTACATATATAATTATATACAGGAGATGCCCAGGTTATACAGGCTGTACATATATAATTATATACAGGAGATGCCCAGGTTATACCGGCTGTACATATATAATTATATACAGGAGATGCCCGGGTTATACCAGCTGTACATATATAATTATATACAGGAGATGCCCAGGTTATACCGGCTGTACATATATAATTATATACAGGAGATGTCCAGGTTATACCGGCTGTACATATATAATTATATACGGGAGATTCCCAGGTTATACCAGCTGTACATATATAATTATATACAGGAGATGCCCAGGTTATACCAGCTGTACATATATAATTATATACAGGAGATACCCAGGTTATACCAGCTGTACATATATAATTATATACAGGAGATGCCCAGGTTATACCAGCTGTACATATATAATTATTTACAGGAGGTGTCCAGGTTATACCAGCTGTACATATATAATTATATACAGGAGATGCCCAGGTTATACCAGCTGTACATATATAATTATATACAGGAGATACCCAGGTTATACCGGCTGTACATATATAATTATATACAGGAGATGCCCAGGTTATACCGGCTGTACATATATAATTATATACAGGAGATGCCCAGGTTATACCAGCTGTACATATATAATTATATACAGGAGATACCCAGGTTATACCGGCTGTACATATATAATTATATACAGGAGATGCCCAGGTTATACCGGCTGTACATATATAATTATATACAGGAGATGTCCAGGTTATACCGGCTGTACATATATAATTATATACAGGAGATGTCCAGGTTATACCGGCTGTACATATATAATTATATACAGGAGATTCCCGGGTTATAGCGGCTGTACATATATAATTATATACAGGAGATGCCCAGGTTATACCGGCTGTACATATATAATTATATACAGGAGATGTCCAGGTTATACCGGCTGTACATATATAATTATATACAGGAGATGCCCAGGTTATACCGGCTGTACATATATAATTATATACAGGAGATGTCCAGGTTATACCGGCTGTACATATATAATTATATACAGAAGATGCCCAGGTTATACCGGCTGTACATATATAATTATATACAGGAGATGTCCAGGTTATACCGGCTGTACATATATAATTATATACAGGAGATGCCCAGGTTATACCGGCTGTACATATATAATTATATACAGGAGTCGGAGATGTCCAGGTTATACCGGCTGTACATATATAATTATATACAGAAGATGCCCAGGTTATACCGGCTGTACATATATAATTATATACAGGAGATGCCCAGGTTATACCGGCTGTACATATATAATTATATACAGGAGATGTCCAGGTTATACTGGCTGTACATATATAATTATATACAGGAGATTCCCGGGTTATAGCGGCTGTACATATATAATTATATACAGGAGATGCCCAGGTTATACCGGCTGTACATATATAATTATATACAGGAGATGCCCAGGTTATACCGGCTGTACATATATAATTATATACAGGAGATGTCCAGGTTATACCGGCTGTACATATATAATTATATACAGAAGATGCCCAGGTTATACCGGCTGTACATATATAATTATATACAGGAGATTTCCAGGTTATACCGGCTGTACATATATAATTATATACAGAAGATGCCCAGGTTATACCAGCTGTACATATATAATTATATACAGGAGATACCCAGGTTATACCAGCTGTACATATATAATTATATACAGGAGATGCCCAGGTTATACCAGCTGTACATATATAATTATATACAGGAGATGTCCAGGTTATACCGGCTGTACATATATAATTATATACAGGAGATGTCCAGGTTATACCGGCTGTACATATATAATTATATACAGAAGATGCCCAGGTTATACCGGCTGTACATATATAATTATATACAGGAGATGTCCAGGTTATACCGGCTGTACATATATAATTATATACAGGAGATGCCCAGGTTATACCGGCTGTACATATATAATTATATACAGGAGATGCCCAGGTTATACCGGCTGTACATATATAATTATATACAGGAGATGCCCAGGTTATACCGGCTGTACATATATAATTATATACAGGAGATGCCCAGGTTATACCGGCTGTACATATATAATTATATACAGGAGATGCCCGGGTTATACCAGCTGTACATATATAATTATATACAGGAGATGCCCAGGTTATACCGGCTGTACATATATAATTATATACAGGAGATGTCCAGGTTATACCGGCTGTACATATATAATTATATACGGGAGATTCCCAGGTTATACCAGCTGTACATATATAATTATATACAGGAGATGCCCAGGTTATACCAGCTGTACATATATAATTATATACAGGAGATACCCAGGTTATACCAGCTGTACATATATAATTATATACAGGAGATGCCCAGGTTATACCAGCTGTACATATATAATTATTTACAGGAGGTGTCCAGGTTATACCAGCTGTACATATATAATTATATACAGGAGATGCCCAGGTTATACCAGCTGTACATATATAATTATATACAGGAGATACCCAGGTTATACCGGCTGTACATATATAATTATATACAGGAGATGCCCAGGTTATACCGGCTGTACATATATAATTATATACAGGAGATGCCCAGGTTATACCAGCTGTACATATATAATTATATACAGGAGATACCCAGGTTATACCGGCTGTACATATATAATTATATACAGGAGATGCCCAGGTTATACCGGCTGTACATATATAATTATATACAGGAGATGTCCAGGTTATACCGGCTGTACATATATAATTATATACAGGAGATGTCCAGGTTATACCGGCTGTACATATATAATTATATACAGGAGATTCCCGGGTTATAGCGGCTGTACATATATAATTATATACAGGAGATGCCCAGGTTATACCGGCTGTACATATATAATTATATACAGGAGATGTCCAGGTTATACCGGCTGTACATATATAATTATATACAGGAGATGCCCAGGTTATACCGGCTGTACATATATAATTATATACAGGAGATGTCCAGGTTATACCGGCTGTACATATATAATTATATACAGAAGATGCCCAGGTTATACCGGCTGTACATATATAATTATATACAGGAGATGTCCAGGTTATACCGGCTGTACATATATAATTATATACAGGAGATGCCCAGGTTATACCGGCTGTACATATATAATTATATACAGGAGTCGGAGATGTCCAGGTTATACCGGCTGTACATATATAATTATATACAGAAGATGCCCAGGTTATACCGGCTGTACATATATAATTATATACAGGAGATGCCCAGGTTATACCGGCTGTACATATATAATTATATACAGGAGATGTCCAGGTTATACTGGCTGTACATATATAATTATATACAGGAGATTCCCGGGTTATAGCGGCTGTACATATATAATTATATACAGGAGATGCCCAGGTTATACCGGCTGTACATATATAATTATATACAGGAGATGCCCAGGTTATACCGGCTGTACATATATAATTATATACAGGAGATGTCCAGGTTATACCGGCTGTACATATATAATTATATACAGAAGATGCCCAGGTTATACCGGCTGTACATATATAATTATATACAGGAGATTTCCAGGTTATACCGGCTGTACATATATAATTATATACAGAAGATGCCCAGGTTATACCAGCTGTACATATATAATTATATACAGGAGATACCCAGGTTATACCAGCTGTACATATATAATTATATACAGGAGATGCCCAGGTTATACCAGCTGTACATATATAATTATATACAGGAGATGTCCAGGTTATACCGGCTGTACATATATAATTATATACAGGAGATGTCCAGGTTATACCGGCTGTACATATATAATTATATACAGAAGATGCCCAGGTTATACCGGCTGTACATATATAATTATATACAGGAGATGTCCAGGTTATACCGGCTGTACATATATAATTATATACAGGAGATGCCCAGGTTATACCGGCTGTACATATATAATTATATACAGGAGATGCCCAGGTTATACCGGCTGTACATATATAATTATATACAGGAGATGTCCAGGTTATACCGGCTGTACATATATAATTATATACAGGAGATTCCCGGGTTATAGCGGCTGTACATATATAATTATATACAGGAGATGCCCAGGTTATACCGGCTGTACATATATAATTATATACAGGAGATGTCCAGGTTATACCGGCTGTACATATATAATTATATACAGGAGATGCCCAGGTTATACCGGCTGTACATATATAATTATATACAGGAGATGTCCAGGTTATACCGGCTGTACATATATAATTATATACAGAAGATGCCCAGGTTATACCGGCTGTACATATATAATTATATACAGGAGATGTCCAGGTTATACCGGCTGTACATATATAATTATATACAGAAGATGCCCAGGTTATACCGGCTGTACATATATAATTATATACAGGAGATGTCCAGGTTATACCGGCTGTACATATATAATTATATACAGGAGATGCCCGGGTTATAGCAGCTGTACATATATAATTATATACAAGAGATGCCCAGGTTATACCGACTGTACATATATAATTATATACAGGAGATGTCCAGGTTATACCGGGTGTACATATATAATTATATACAGGAGATGTCCAGGTTATACCGGCTGTACATATATAATTATATACAGGAGATGCCCAGGTTATACCGGCTGTACATATATAATTATATACAGGAGATGTCCAGGTTATACCGGCTGTACATATATAATTATATACAGGAGATGCCCAGGTTATACCGGCTGTACATATATAATTATATACAGGAGATGCCCAGGTTATACCGGCTGTACATATATAATTATATACAGGAGATGCCCAGGTTATACCAGCTGTACATATATAATTATATACAGGAGATGCCCAGGTTATACCGGCTGTACTTATATAATTATATACAGGAGATACCCAGGTTATACCAGCTGTACATATATAATTATATACAGGAGATGTCCAGGTTATACCAGCTGTACATATATAATTATATACAGGAGATGTCCAGGTTATACCGGCTGTACATATATAATTATATACAGGAGATGTCCAGGTTATACCGGCTGTACATATATAATTATATACAGGAGATGCCTAGGTTATAACGGCTGTACATATATAATTATATACAGGAGATGCCCAGGTTATACCAGCTGTACATATATAATTATATACAGGAGATGTCCAGGTTATACCGGCTGTACATATATAATTATATACAGGAGATGCCCAGGTTATAACGGCTGTACATATATAATTATATACAGGAGATGCCCAGGTTATACCGGCTGTACATATATAATTATATACAGGAGATGCCCAGGTTATACCAGCTGTACATATATAATTATATACAGGAGATGTCCAGGTTATACCAGCTGTACATATATAATTATATACAGGAGATGCCCAGGTTATACCGGCTGTACATATATAATTATATACAGGAGATGCCCAGGTTATACCAGCCGTACATATATAATTATATACAGGAGATTCCCAGGTTATACCAGCTGTACATATATAATTATATACAGCAGATGCCCAGGTTATACCGGCTGTACTTATATAATTATATACAGGAGATACCCAGGTTATACCGGCTGTACATATATAATTATATACAGGAGATGTCCAGGTTATACCAGCTGTACATATATAATTATATACAGGAGATGTCCAGGTTATACCGGCTGTACATATATAATTATATACAGGAGATGTCCAGGTTATACCGGCTGTACATATATAATTATATACAGGAGATGTCCAGGTTATACCGGCTGTACATATATAATTATATACAGGAGATGCCCAGGTTATAACGGCTGTACATATATAATTATATACAGGAGATGCCCAGGTTATACCAGCTGTACATATATAATTATATACAGGAGATGTCCAGGTTATACCGGCTGTACATATATAATTATATACAGGAGATGTCCAGGTTATACCGGCTGTACATATATAATTATATACAGGAGATGCCCAGGTTATACCAGCTGTACATATATAATTATATACAGGAGATGCCCAGGTTATACCAGCTGTACATATATAATTATATACAGGAGATGCCCAGGTTATACCGGCTGTACATATATAATTATATACAGGAGATGTCCAGGTTATACCAGCTGTACATATATAATTATATACAGGAGATGTCCAGGTTATACTAGCTGTACATATATAATTATATACAGGAGATGCCCAGGTTATACCGGCTGTACATATATAATTATATACAGGAGATGCCCAGGTTATACCGGCTGTACATATATAATTATACACAGGAGATGTCCAGGTTATACCAGATGTACATATATAATTATATACAGGAGATGCCCAGGTTATACCGGCTGTACATATATAATTATATACAGGAGATGCCCAGGTTATACCAGCTGTACATGTATAATTATATACAGGGGATGCCCAGGTTATACCAGCTGTACATATATAATTATATACAGGAGATGCCCAGGTTATACCGGCTGTACATATATAATTATATACAGGAGATGTCCAGGTTATACCGGCTGTACATATATAATTATATACAGGAGATGCCCAGGTTATACCGGCTGTACATATATAATTATATACAGGAGATGCCCAGGTTATACCGGCTGTACATATATAATTATATACAGGAGATGCCCAGGTTATACCGGCTGTACATATATAATTATATACAGGAGATGCCCGGGTTATACCAGCTGTACATATATAATTATATACAGGAGATGCCCAGGTTATACCGGCTGTACATATATAATTATATACAGGAGATGCCCAGGTTATACCGGCTGTACATATATAATTATATACAGGAGATGCCCAGGTTATACCGGCTGTACATATATAATTATATACAGGAGATGTCCAGGTTATACCGGCTGTACATATATAATTATATACAGGAGATGCCCAGGTTATACCGGCTGTACATATATAATTATATACAGGAGATGCCCAGGTTATACCGGCTGTACATATATAATTATATACAGGAGATGTCCAGGTTATACCGGCTGTACATATATAATTATATACAGGAGATGCCCAGGATATACCGGCTATACATATATAATTATATACAGGAGATGCCCAGGTTATACCGGCTGTACATATATAATTATATACAGGAGATGCCCAGGTTATACCGGCTGTACATATATAATTATATACAGGAGATGTCCAGGTTATACCGGCTGTACATATATAATTATATACAGGAGATGCCCAGGTTATACCGGCTGTACATATATAATTATATACAGGAGATGCCCAGGTTATACCGGCTGTACATATATAATTATATACAGGAGATGCCCAGGTTATACCAGCTGTACATATATAATTATATACAGGAGATACCCAGGTTATACCAGCTGTACATATATAATTATATACAGGAGATGCCCAGGTTATACCGGCTGTACATATATAATTATATACAGGAGATGCCCAGGTTATACCGGCTGTACATATATAATTATATACAGGAGATGCCCAGGTTATACCGGCTGTACATATATAATTATATATAGGAGATGTCCAGGTTATACCGGCTGTACATATATAATTATATACAGGAGATGCCCAGGTTATACCGGCTGTACATATATCATTATATACAGGAGATACCCAGGTTATACCAGCTGTACATATATAATTATATACAGGAGGTGCCCAGGTTATACCGGCTGTACGTATATAATTATATACAGGAGATGCCCGGGTTATACCGGCTGTACATATATAATTATATACAGGAGATGTCCAGGTTATACCGGCTGTACATATATAATTATATACAGGAGATGCCCAGGTTATACCGGCTGTACATATATAATTATATACAGGAGATGCCCAGGTTATACCGGCTGTAGATATATAATTATATACAGGAGATGCCCAGGTTATACCAGCTGTACATATATAATTATATACAGGAGATACCCAGGTTATACCAGCTGTACATATATATTTATATACAGGAGATGCCCAGGTTATACCGGCTGTACATATATAATTATATACAGGAGATGCCCAGGTTATACCGGCTGTACATATATAATTATATACAGGAGATACCCAGGTTATACCGGCTGTACATATATAATTATATACAGGAGATACCCAGGTTATACCGGCTGTACATATATAATTATATACAGGGGATGTCCAGGTTATACCAGCTGTACATATATAATTATATACAGGAGATGCCCAGGTTATACCGGCTGTACATATATAATTATATACAGGAGATGCCCAGGATCTACCGGCTATACATATATAATTATATACAGGAGATGCCCAGGTTATACCGGCTGTACATATATAATTATATACAGGAGATGCCCAGGTTATACCGGCTGTACATATATAATTATATACAGGAGATGTCCAGGTTATACCAGCTGTACATATATAATTATATACAGGAGATGCCCAGGTTATACCGGCTGTACATATATAATTATATACAGGAGATGCCCAGGTTATACCGGCTGTACATATATAATTATATACAGGAGATGCCCAGGTTATACCAGCTGTACATATATAATTATATACAGGAGATACCCAGGTTATACCAGCTGTACATATATAATTATATACAGGAGATGCCCAGGTTATACCGGCTGTACATATATAATTATATACAGGAGATGCCCAGGTTATACCGGCTGTACATATATAATTATATTCAGGAGATGCCCAGGTTATACCAGCTGTACATATATAATTATATATAGGAGATGTCCAGGTTATACCGGCTGTACATATATAATTATATACAGGAGATGTCCAGGTTATACCGGCTGTACATATATAATTATATACAGGAGATGCCCAGGTTATACCGGCTGTACATATATAATTATATACAGGAGATACCCAGGTTATACCGGCTGTACATATATAATTATATACAGGGGATGTCCAGGTTATACCAGCTGTACATATATAATTATATACAGGAGATGCCCAGGTTATACCGGCTGTACATATATAATTATATACAGGAGATGCCCAGGATATACCAGTTATACATATATAATTATATACAGGAGATGCCCAGGTTATACCAGCTGTACATATATAATTATATATAGGAGATGTCCAGGTTATAAAGGCTGTACATATATAATTATATACAGGAGATGTCCAGGTTATACCGGCTGTACATATATAATTATATACAGGAGATGCCCAGGTTATACCGGCTGTACATATATAATTATATACAGGAGAGGCCCAGGTTATAGCGGCTGTACATATATAATTATATACAGGAGATGTCCAGGTTATACCGGCTGTACATATATAATTATATACAGGAGATGCCCAGGTTATACCAGCTGTACATATATAATTATATACAGGAGATGCCCAGGTTATACCGGCTGTACATATATAATTATATACAGGAGATGCCCAGGTTATACCGGCTGTACATATATAATTATATACAGGAGATGCCCAGGATATACCAGCTATACATATATAATTATATACAGGAGATGCCCAGGTTATACCAGCTGTACATATATAATTATATATAGGAGATGTCCAGGTTATACCGGCTGTACATATATAATTATATACAGGAGATGTCCAGGTTATACCGGCTGTACATATATAATTATATACAGGAGAGGCCCAGGATATACCAGCTGTACATATATAATTATATACAGGAGATGTCCAGGTTATACCGGCTGTACATATATAATTATATACAGGAGATGCCCAGGATATACCAGCTATACATATATAATTATATACAGGAGATGCCCAGGTTATACCGGCTGTACATATATAATTATATACAGGAGATGCCCAGGTTATACCGGCTGTACATATATAATTATATACAGGAGATGCCCAGGTTATACCGGCTGTACATATATAATTATATACAGGAGATACCCAGGTTATACCGGCTGTACATATATAATTATATACAGGAGATGCCCAGGTTATACTGGCTGTACATATATAATTATATACAGGAGATGCCCAGGTTATACCAGCTGTACATATATAATTATATACAGGAGATGCCCAGGTTATACCAGCTGTACATATATAATTATATACAGGAGATGCCCAGGTTATACCGGCTGTACATATATAATTATATACAGGAGATGTCCAGGTTATACCGGCTGTACATATATAATTATATACAGGAGATACCCAGGTTATACCGGCTGTACATATATAATTATATACAGGAGATGCCCAGGTTATACCGGCTGTACATATATAATTATATACAGGAGATGTCCAGGTTATACCGGCTGTACATATATAATTATATACAGGAGATGCGCAGGTTATACCGGCTGTACATATATAATTATATACAGGAGATGCCCAGGTTATACCAGCTGTACATATATAATTATATATAGGAGATGTCCAGGTTATACCGGCTGTACATATATAATTATATACAGGAGATGCCCAGGTTATACCGGCTGTACATATATAATTATATATAGGAGATGTCCAGGTTATACCGGCTGTACATATATAATTATATACAGGAGATGTCCAGGTTATACCGGCTGTACATATATAATTATATAGAGGAGATGCCCAGGTTATATCGGCTGTACATATATAATTATATACAGGAGATACCCAGGTTATACCGGCTGTACATATATAATTATATACAGGAGATTCCCGGGTTATACCAGCTGTACATATATAATTATATACAGGAGATACCCGGGTTATACCAGCTGTACATATATAATTATATACAGGAGATACCCAGGTTATATCGGCTGTACATATATAATTATATACAGGAGATACCCAGGTTATACCGGCTGTACATATATAATTATATACAGGAGATGCCCAGGTTATACCGGCTGTACATATATAATTATATACAGGAGATTCCCGGGTTATACCAGCTGTACATATATAATTATATACAGGAGATACCCAGGTTATTCCAGCTGTACATATATAATTATATACAGGAGATTCCCGGGTTATACCAGCTGTACATATATAATTATATACAGGAGATACCCAGGTTATTCCAGCTGTACATATATAATTATATACAGGAGATTCCCGGGTTATAGTGGCTGTACATATATAATTATATACAGGAGATTCCCGGGTTATACCGGCTGTACATATATAATTATATACAGGAGATACCCAGGTTATTCCAGCTGTACATATATAATTATATACAGGAGATTCCCGGGTTATAGTGGCTGTACATATATAATTATATACAGGAGATTCCCGGGTTATAGTGGCTGTACATATACAGTACAATACCCAGGTTGTAGCATTCCCTTATTCTGTGGGCTTACATGCTTTGCTCTTTTTTCTTTACGCGCTCGTTCCTATACATCCTGATCCACTCGACAGACAATGACCTTTGCTCAATCAATACGGTGAAGCATCCGGCACGCGGTAAAGGGCAGCCATCATTATGAAGCTACAATGCGGCTCCGGTGACCCGCCTGCTCTTTTGTTATTGAGCCTTACAACCTTAATCCCCGAGGCCGCTCTATTAACTGAGCGTAAGTGGATCCGAGAAAATCAAAACCTTTCACGTGTGCCCAGAACATGGACATGAAAGCCTCGCACAGAGGTGTCGTCAGCGCCTTCAGTGGTTTCTTTGTATTGATTTATCAATACTCCTGTATTATGTATGAACTCTCTATTACAAAGTGGCACCAAATTTCACAAAATCCTGCAGTGACATGCGTGTATCTGTTACAGTTAGCCTGGCATTAGGACCCACACCAATGCCTGAATCACCACCTCCCGAGAACCATGGCCAGACAGCCACCACTCATGGCGAACAGGTGAGAAAATCGATGACCACATCTGTTTCTACTACTATTTTGTTCTCCAAAACTCCACAACTACATGAAAATAAGTGGAGGTTGTAGAAGTGAGACATACATCAGCTCAATGAGTGGAGGTTGTATAGGCGAGACCTTCATCAACCCGATGAGTGGAGGTTGAAGAGGTGAGACAAACATCAACCTGATGTGTAGAGGTTGAAGAGGTGAGACATACATAAACTTGATGAGTAGAGATCATAGAGATGAGACATACATCAACCCGATTTGTACAGGTTGAAGAGGTGAGAACGTCATCTATCCGATGAGTAGAGGTCGAAGAGGTGAGACATAGATCAACCTAATGAGTAGAGATCATAGAGATACATGAACCCAATGAACAGAGGTCATAGAGTTGAGACATACATGAACCCGATGAACAGGTGAGACATACATCAACCTGATTAGTAGATACTGTAGAAGTGAAACACATCAACCTGATGAGTAGAGGTTGTAGAGGCGAGACATACATCAACCTAATGAGTAGAGGTTATAGAGGTGAGGCATATATCAACCTAATGAGTAGAGGTTATAGAGGTGAGGCATACATCAACCTGGTATTCTTCATTAGGACCCACACCAATGCCTGAACCACCACCTTCCGAGAAAAATGGTCAGACAGCCACCACTCATTGCAACCAGGTGAGAGAAACGATGACCACATCTGTTTCTACAACTGTTGTGTTCCCCAAAACTCCACAACTACATGAGAATAAGTGGAGGTTGTAGAAGTGAGACATACATCAACTCAATGAGTGGAGGTTGTAGAGGCGAGACCTTCATCTACCAGATGAGTGGAGGTCATAGAGGTGAGGCCTTCATCAACCCGATGAGTAGAGGTCGAAGAGGTGAGACATACATCAACCTGATGAGTAGAGGTTGTAAAGGTGAGACATACATCAACCTGATGAGTAGAGGTTGTAAAGGTGAGACATACATCAACCTGTTGAGTAGAGGTTGTAGAGGTGAGACTTACAGCAACCCAATATGCAGAGATCATAGTGGTGAGACTTTCATCTACTCGACATGTGAAGGTCCTAGAGGTGAAAACTTCCCCTTATCCGACAAGTAGAGATTGTAGAGGTTAGACTTTAATCTGTCTGATAATTTGAGATCATAGAGGTCATATTTTCATCTAATAAATAAAAGTTGTAGAGAGGATTCTTTCATTTATCCGATAACTAGAGGTCATAGACGGGAGACCTTTATCTACTTGATAAGTATAGGTCAGAGAAGTCACACCATTATCTACCCGATAAAAAGAGGTCCTAGAGTTGAGACCTTCATCTACGTGATCAGTAGAGTTGAGAGAGGTGAGACCTTCATCTACCTGATAAATAGAGATCATAAAGCTGAGACTTTCATCTACCCGACAAGTGAAGGTCGTAGAGGTGAAACCTTCATCTTATATGATAAGTAGAGGTCATAGAAATTAGACCTTTATCTACCCAATAAGTAGCGGTCAGAGAAGTGAAAACTTCATATTATCTGATAGGTTGAGGTTGTAGAAGTGAGACCTTTCTCTACCCAATAAGTAGCGTTAAGAAGAGAGGTGAGACCTTCATCTTCCCGAAAAGTAGAGGTCGTAGAGATGACACCTTCATCTACCCGATAAGTAGAGGTCGCAGAGGTGAGACCTTCATCTACCCGATAAGTAGAGGTCGCAGAGGTGAGACCTTCATCTACCCGATAAGTAGAGGTCGTAGAGGTGAGACCTTCATTTACCCTATAAGAAGAGGTCGTAGAGGTGAGACCTTCATTTACCCTATAAGAAGAGGTCGTAGAGGTGAGACCTTCATTTACCCTATAAGAAGAGGTCGTAGAGGTGAGGCCTTCATTTACCCTATAAGAAGAGGTCGTAGAGGTGAGGCCTTCATGTATTCTATAAGGAGAAGTTGCAGAGGGGAGACCTACATCAACCCAATAAGCAGTGGTGATAGAGGTGAGACCTTCATCTACAGGGTCATTAGACATTGTAGAGGTGAGACCTTTATCCCAATAAATGGAGACCGTAGAGGTGAAGCCTTCAACTACTTGATGATTAAAGGTTATAGAAGTGAGGCCTTCATACATCAGATATTTATTTAATCTCCTGCAGGTGTGTCATATAAGTCTTTGGTGGAAAGACGCATTTAATATCTTTATCTCATCTTGAGCCTCTGCATCGAATCTGCCATGCGGGTATTATTTGTACTATCCACTGGACTGATCACTTATAGTATGGGGCCAACCTCGGATCAGGTCACCTTTCTTAGACAACCTGTAGAGAAGAGTGGATAGCGAAGTAAATACCATTAATGACCACTTAAGTGTCTGTATGCAACTACTCATGTCAGGTTACCATAATAACCTGGCACACATCTCTGACATCTGCTCTATCGGTTTCTTAAGGCATGTTCAGGTGGCTGCTCAATGCCTGAGTTTTCAGGTAGTGGTGCATAGTGCCTGGCTATTTACTATGCTGTCCAACCTATCCAATTCTGCTGCTTAAACCCCTCCGGACAGTGATGCCCACCATGACCTATGGCTTAGAGAACTCAACTTACCAGATATATCACGACCCGTATGCAAGGAGTTTACATTTCTTTCCAGCCTTCTAAATTTTCAGGGAAACTCGATAAACTCAGAAAACGTTGACTTTTAAGTAAATAACGTAATTAAAGATTAATCAAGTGGAACTAAGTGTTAGATTTTGGAAGGATAACATTTGTGATCTTCACAAACAAACTTGAAATAGATCTACCATGAAGAGAGGAAAATGGAAGATAATTGGGAAAATAACAAGGAGGACGCCCGCTGAGAAGATGGGCTCAATCACATGAATCTAATCATTGAAAATTGGATTCAAGGAAATGATGTGACAGGTGTGGAGGCTCCATGTAAGGATTATTTGGGGGTCACTTGTAGGACAATTCTAGACGATAACGAAACAACAAGGTGTGAAGATCTGAAGAACAAGGTGTGAAGAACTGAAGAACAAGGTGTGAAGAACTAAAGAACAAGGTGTGAAGAACTAAATAACAAGGTGTGAAGAATCAAAGAACAAGGTGTGAAGAACTAAAGAACAAGGTGTGAAGAACTAAAGAACAAGGTGGGAAGAACTAAAGAACAAGGTGTGAAGAACTAAAGAGCAAGGTGTGAAGAACTAAAGAACAAGGTGTGAAAAACTAAAGAACAAGGTGTGAAGAACTAAAGAACAAGGTGTGAAGAACTGAAGAACAAGGTGTGAAGAACTAAAGAGCAAGGTGTGAAGAACTAAAGAACATGGTGTGAAGAATCAAAGAACAAGGTGTGAAGAACTAAAGAACAAGGTGTGAAGAACTAAAGAACAAAGTGTGAAGAATTGAAGAACAAGGTGTGAAGAACTAAAGAACAAGGTGTGAAGAATCAAAGAACAAGGTGTGAAGAACTAAAGAACAAGGTGTGAAGAATCAAAGAACAAGGTGTGAAGAATCAAAGAACAAGGTGTGAAGAACTAAAGAACAAGGTGTGAAGATCTAAAGAGCAAGGTGTGAAGAACTAAAAAAAAAGGTGTGAAGAACTAAAGAGCAAGGTGTGAAGAACTAAAAAAAAAGGTGTGAAGAACTAAAGAACAAGGTGTGAAGAACTAAAGACCAAGGTGTGAAGAACTAAAGACCAAGGTGTGAAGAACTAAAGAACAAGGTGTGAAGAACTGAAGAACAAGGTGTGAAGAACTAAAGAGCAAGGTGTGAAGAACTAAAGAACAAGGTGTGAAGAACTAAAGAACAAGGTGTGAAGAACTAAAGAACAAGGTGTGAAGAACTAAAGAACAAGGTGTGAAGAACTAAAGAACAAGGTGTGAAGAATCAAAGAACAAGGTGTGAAGAACTAAAGAACAAGGTATGAAGAATCAAAGAACAAGGTGTGAAGAACTAAAGGAGAAGGTGTGAAGATCTGAAGAACAAGGTGTGAAGAACTAAAAAAAAAGGTGTGAAGAACTGAAGAACAAGGTGTGAAGAACTAAAGAACAAGGTGTGAAGAACTGAAGAACAAGGTGTGAAGAACTAAAGAACAAGGTATGAAGAATCAAAGAACAAGGTGTGAAGAACTAAAGAACAAGGTGTGAAGATCTGAAGAACAAGGTGTGAAGAACTAAAAAAAAAAGGTGTGAAGAACTAAAGAACAAGGTGGGACAATCTAAAGAACAAGGTGTGAAGAACTAAAGAACAAGGTGTGAAGAATCAAAGAACAAGGTGTGAAGAACTAAAGAACAAGGTGTGAAGAATCAAAGAACAAGGTCTGAAGAACTAAAGAACAAGGTCTGAAGATCTAAAGAACAAGGTGTGAAGAACTAAAAAAAAGGTGTGAAGAACTAAAGAACAAGGTGTGAAGAACTAAAGACCAAGGTGTGAAGAACTAAAGAACAAGGTGTGAAGATCTGAAGAACAAGGTGTGAAGATCTGAAGAACAAGGTGTGAAGAATCAAAGAACAAGGTGTGAAGAACTAAAGAACAAGGTGTGAAGAATCAAATACAAGGTGTGAAGAACTAAAGAACAAGGTGGGAAGAACTAAAGAACAAGTTGTGAAGAACTAAAGAATAAGGTGTGAAGAACTAAAGAACAAGGTGTGAAGAGCTAAAGAACAAGGTGTGAAGAACTAAAGACCAAGGTGTGAAGAACTAAAGAACAAGGTGTGAAGAACTAAAGAACAAGGTGTGAAGAACTAAATAACAAGCTGTGAAGAACTAAAGAACAAGATGTGAAGTACAAAAAAAAGGTGTGAAGAACTAAAGAACAAGGTGTGAAGAACTAAAGACCAAGGTGTGAAGAACTAAAGAACAAGGTGTGAAGAGCTAAAGAACAAGGTGTGAAGAACTAAAGAACAAGGTGTGAAGAACTAAAGACCAAGGTGTGAAGAACTAAAGAACAAGGTGTGAAGATCTAAAGAGCAAGGTGTGAAGGACTAAAGAACAAGGTGTGAAGATCTAAAGAGCAAGGTGTGAAGGACTAAAGAACAAGGTGTGAAGATCTAAAGAACAAGGTGTGAAGAACTAAAAAAAAGGTGTGAAGAACTAAAGACCAAGGTGTGAAGAACTAAAGAACAAGGTGTGAAGAACTAAAGAACAAGGTGTTAAGAACCAAAAAAAATGTGTGAAGAACTAAAGAACAAGGTGTGAAGAACTAAAGAGCAAGGTGTGAAGAACTAAAGAACAAGGTGTGAAGAACTAAAGAACAAGGTGTGAAGAACTAAAAAAAAGGTGTGAAGATCTAAAGAACAAGGTGTGAAGAACTAAAGACCAAGGTGTGAAGAACTAAAGAACAAGGTGTGAAGAACTAAAGAACAAGGTGTGAAGAACTAAAGAGCAAGGTGTGAAGAACTAAGGAGCAAGGTGTGAAGAACTAAAGAGCAAGGTGTGAAGAACTAAAGAACAAGGTGTAAAGAACAAGGTGTGAAGAACTAAAGAACAAGGTGTGAAGAACTCAAGAACAAGGTGTGAAGAACTAAAGAGCAAAGTGTGAAGAACTAAAGAGCAAGGTGTGAAGAACTAAAGAGCAAGGTGTGAAGAACTAAAGAGCAAGGTGTGAAGAACTAAAGAGCAAGGTGTGAAGAACCAAAGAGCAAGGTGTGAAGAATCAAAGAACAAGGTGTGAAGAACTAAAGAGCAAGGTGTGAAAAATCAAAGAACAAGATGTGAAGAACTAAAGAGCAAAGTGTGAAGAACTAAATAACAAGGTGTGAAGAATCAAAGAACAAGGTGTGAAGAACTAAAGAACAAGGTGTGAAGAACTAAAGAACAAGGTGTGAAGATGATCCAGTATTAGCCGATACCTGGAGGTTCATTGACATGGGAGGTCCTAAAGACACTGTTGCCAAAAACAGAGGATTAGAAGTTTAGGAAACATGCAGCTACTGTCTGTCATTGTAGTATCAGCTATGAAGCTGGTGGTAGGAACCATGAAGTTAATGATTGTCATGAGGTTGGCAATCATGAAGTTACTGTTCATCCCATTGGAAGCAATTTTGGAGCCAACATTTGTCATGGTGGTAACTTCCATGAAGTTAGTGTTCCTTATGGTAATAACAACCATAAGTTAATGTTCCTCATGGTGGTAGCAACCATGAAGTTAATGTTATTCATAGTGGAAATACCCATAAAGTTAATGTTCATCATGGTAATAACAACCATATAGCTAATGTTCTTCATGAGAGTACCAAACATGATACTAATGTTCATCATGATTGTAACGACCATGAAGCTAATGTTCCTCATGGTGGCACTAACCATGAAGCTCATGTTCATCATGATGGTAACAACCATGAAGTTAATGTTCCTCATGCTGGTAACAACCATGAACGTAATGTTCCTCATGCTGGTAACAACCATGAACGTAATGTTCCTCATGCTGGTAACAACCAAGAAGTTAATGTTCCTCATGCTGGTAACAACCATGAACATAATGTTCCTCATGCTGGTAACAACCATGAAGTTAATGTTCCTCATGCTGGTAACAACCATGAACGTAATGTTCCTCATGCTGGTAACAACCATGAACGTAATGTTCCTCATGCTGGTAACAACCAAGAAGTTAATGTTCTTCATGGTGGTAACAACCATGAACTGAATGTTCCTCTTGGTGGTAACCATGAAGCTAATGATGGACATGCCCCAATTGGTTGATGGTGGAGAAGATGAATTTTTGTTCTTCTGCCAAGATTTGAAACTTTCTTGACCTCCTGAGCTGTTAAGCTTGCTGGTTCTCAAAACATGGCGATAAATAGTGTTAACGAATACAAGTTGACGACTTGGATATTGGAATATTCAGCATGGATTACTAGTGATCATGCCAAATCTTGATCAGGCTTTGTACCCTCCAGACATGTCCACCCGTTCAGCTGCTTTATACTATTGCACCAACATGGTACTGAAGTCTGCAGGTACTGACAATTGCATGGACCACAAGATGGGCTCATATTGGCTGGATCTTGCCTGGAGACCCTTGGGATGTAGTTGACTTTCCGACTAAGAGCGTTTCAAGAATCTCCAGTAGATGTCTTCTGGTTGATGGTCCATATTTGTTTCAACAGGACCACCATGGTAGAGTTTTGTGCCTAAATGACATTGGGACTGTATCATGGGATGAAATGATAGAGTTGACCCCCAAAAAGCTTGTTGGCGACTTCTTCCATATTGATCCTCGAAAAATAACTAAAAAAAACAGCTGAATCACATTTTTTTTTGCTTACAGAAGGAAAAGCACTTTCCAAAAAAATTATCTTCGCGCCCAGCCAGTTACTACAGTGATGACGATAATACGGGAAGACTTCCGGAAAAAATTGCGAGAAATGTTTAGCAGTGAGAAAGGCTCCTTGCCTTTTTGAAGATTTCCGTTGGTAAAACAGAGGGATTTCCAGACTCGCTGAGTCCTTAATTGCCGTGGAAAAGTCGATCGCGGCCAATTTCAGTACAGATGGTACTTTCATTTCTATAAATTGCTTTTCAGTATTTTTGATGGGGCGCCAGTCCTGTTAAGTCATTGCTGATTTTGGCAGCTTATAACTGTCAGATAATGCGTTCGGCTGGCGACGTAACTTGTAGTATAGCCATCAATGGAAGCGCGTTTCAGGTCTTGGAGATACATCTGTTCGGCTCGATAGAACAAAGAAGGAGCTGATCAACACACCTTAATGTTGGCCCGGGTCCCTTGTCGTCTCGTGACTGAGTCTTATGGTGGTTACTCATCTGCTCCAATTATGGCTCCTGCTTTATTCGGGACGAGCCCATATTCACCTCGGGAGACATTCATGTTATCTCACCCTCTTTTAATATAGGAGGCTTGGATCTTTCAAAATAAGAAAGACGTGTATGACACGAGTCTATGTATGTATGTGTGTATGTCCGCTAAAGGAATCCGCACCATCGCATTTACAATCATGAAATTTTGCACAGACGTCTCATGTGACCCAGGGAACGTCGTAGACTATGTTTTGACAGGAAAATTTAACCCAGCACTTTACAGTTACTCTCCAAAAAAAACTGCCTCCATTAAAGTGAATGGAGCCTGGAACTACAGGTTATTAATAGCAGCTGTGATTGGTTGCCATAGGAACAAAATAAGTTGTTAGTATAAGAAGCTTATGAGTGAGGTAATATGATGTCAGTGGGGAGACAGATATAGAGAGTCAGACAAAGAAACAGAACGAGACAGAGAGATAGAGACAGACGGGGAAAGAGACAGACAGGGTAAGAGACAGGTGGGGAAAGACAGGGAAAGAGACAGACAGAGACAGGCAGACAGGGACAGAGACAGGCAGAGAGACAGACAAAGACAGATGGGGAAAGAGACAGACCTTGATAGAGACAGACAAGGAAAGAGACAGAGAAGAGACAGACAAGGAAAGAGACAGACAGAGACAGGCAGACAGGGAAAGAGACAAAGAGATGGACAAAGACAGACAGGGAAAGAGACAGGAAAAGACACGGGAAGACAGACGGTGAAAGAGACAGACCTGGGAAAGAGACAGAGTAATAGATACAAAGAAAACAACAGACAAAGACAGGCAGACATTGAAAGAGACAGACCTGGAAAGAGACAGATGGGGAAAGAGACAGACGGGGAAAGAGACAGACCTGAAAAGAGACAATGAGACAGATGGTAAAGAGACAGACGGGGAAAGAGACAGATGGGGAAAGAGACAGATGGGGAAAGAGACAGATGGGGAAAAAGACAGACCTTGAAACAGTCAGACCTGGAAAAAGACAGACTGGGAAAGAGACAGACGGGGAAAGAGACAGACGGTGAAAGAGACAGACGGGGATAGACAGGGAAAGAGACAGACCTGTAAAGAGACAGACCTGGAAAGAGACAGACGGGGAAAGAGACAGACAGAGAGACAGATGGGGAAAGAGACAGATGGGGAAAGAGACAGATGGGGAAAGTGACAGATTGGGAAAAAGACAGACCTTGAAACAGTCAGACCTGGAAAAAGACAGACTGGGAAAGAGACAGACGGGGAAAGAGACAGACGGTGAAACAGACAGACAGGGAAAGAGACAGACTGGGATAGACAGGGAAAGAGACAGACCTGGAAAGAGACAGACCTGGAAAGAGACAGATGGGGAAAGAGACAGACCTGGAAAGAGACAGACGGGGCAAGAGACAGACGGGGAAAGAATGAGACAGACAGAGATAGAGAGAGACAGACAGACACAGAGATAGAGACAGATAGACTAATACAAAGACAGACAGAGACATAGACACAGACAGACAAGGAAAGAAACAAACAGACAGAGACTGGGAGAGAGACCGAGAGACAGTTACTATCCCGGGCAATGCCGGGTACTACAGCTAATGTTAAATAACATTTGATCTCCATCTATACTTTATATTCATTATAGTAGAGAGAAAACAGTTTCAAAATAGAGTAACATTTTTTGTATGGTGAACACTGGGCCCCATGAAAACACATTTTGATAGAGACACCCACCTCACAGCCCACATGATCCCTGAGAGATAGGAACACTAACTCCTCCTTCTATAATTTCCATTAATTGTAATAATTTTGGAAAACTAACTATACTAACGTCATAGTAAAAGATCCAGGATTCTGGCCAATCACCTCTGTGCCTGATCGCCAGTGATCGACTGTGAGCGCTCATCTTGCAGCTTTTTATTTTCTCTGCAGTGGCCACTACAGGTGACTTGGAGTATTACATCGCTCTAATTCAAATGAATGGGTGACCAAGTAAGACTTAGCAGGGTTGAGTCCTCCGAAGTGGGAGCGTCTCATAGATGGGGGTCTGAGAAGAAAGACCCCTTATATGATGTCTAGATGGCTCAAGAACAAGGGTTGTGCAGTCACATAGAGCATTGGGCTGTCTTAGCCGTTCTTCGAGCTTTCCGCTGCCCATAGATTGAAGACTTTATGATTTTTCCCTAGCTCAGGTGAGCTTCTATTATTAGTAAGTCACCCCCCCCCAAAACAAAAAAAAAATACCAGCTGACGAATCTCAGGTTACGTAAATCCCTCTGACATTGTGTGTGATTACATCCGTTATTAAAGTATTAACTCACCGGGTCTCTGAAGGGGCTAATGCAGGTTATAAAACACTTATATTCTCTGTAGATTATAGGTTTGTAATATTAGTGGCGAAAATGAAAAAAAAAGACATTTAATTCTGGAAATATGTCCCCGGTGGACCCCCGGAATGGCCTCTGTTGTGAGGCTTATGGTCTTGCAGTAAAGTTATATAAAAATTTAAAATGGTCATTGAAATATTGCAACCAGGAACGAAAAAAAGTGCTTTGCCACCAGGGGGCGACAAAGAGCTCAGAAGACGGCTCCTCCCAGGAGAGTCATCAGAATTCTGTGCTCCGCCCCCGAGGAACCATGGAAGGAATTTTGAGAAATTATTACTTTTTTGAGCTTTTTTATACAATATTTTCGCCAGCTAGATCAAGAAGGAATCTTTCACCCGTCATGCTAATATCAGCGAGGGTCAGAGCAGCCCCTTAAACTGTCTCCTGAATGTAAATGTCGGCCATTAATAATAGTATTTACATGAGGGAATCGCTTACGCAAAATAAATAAGGAGAAGAAAGGAAGCGCTGGAATTTCAGGTGCGTCGGCAGATGGAGTTCAGGAACCCTTCTCCTTAGGCTGCTTGTTTAAAAGCCAAGCCATGCAGACTGACTCGTCCTAATTAAGCCCAGTGGATCAAGAGCGGTTCCCGCAGGACCTCTGCCAAAGAAGATTAGAAAAAAACGAGGTTTTCAAAAGCTTTTATCAGTCAGATGTGCAAATTACAGCCGAATAAATCCGGAAACCAGGTAATTACATAACCTCTCGTGGCTCGGAGGAGAAAAGCACACAAAGACCATGGAAGGCTGGGGTGAAACGAGAGCACTGGCCATAGCGCCAAAATGAGAGCCAGGGAACCCCCAATAATAGAGCTAGTGCCCCCATCATCAGGACCAGTCACAGTGCCTCCATCCGTGGAAAAGTAATAGCTCCAAGAGGAGCCAAGATGGGTGTAGAATAATTTTAGTTGAGGGGGCCGTGGTGGGGGAGGATTGGTTTTACTTTCTAAGGGACATTAGAGGAGAATAGGGGACTTTATTGGGCAATGGGGGACATTATGGGGCAGATTGGGACATTATGAGGCAATTAGGAAGTTATTGTGAAGGATGGCAAAGTATAACGAAACGTGGGGGGAGACTTTATGCAGATATGTAGTATGGGGGAGATATTATAGAAAAGGGAGGTTTGGGGGGACATTAAGGAAAAGAGTAGTTTGGAGGGCTATTTTGGAGAGCGGCAGTGTGTGTGGAGATATTATGGAGAGGGGCAGTGTTTGGCGGGATATTATGGAGAGGGGCATTGTGTGGGGAGTATTATTGAAAGGGGCAGTGTGTGCAGGATATTATACAAAGGGCCAGTATGTGGGGAGATATTATGGAGACAGGCAATGTATAGGAGGACATCATGCAGATGGGCAGTGTGTGGGGGGATATTTTGCAAAGGGACAGTGTGGGGGATATTTTGTACAGGGGCAGTGTGTGTGTGGAAATTATGGAGAGGTGCAGTGTGTGGGAGATGTTATGGAGAGGTGCAGAGTGTGGAGATATTTTGTAGAGAGGCAGTGTGTGAGGGATATTATGGAGAGGGGCAGTGTGTGGTGCCATATTATGGAGGGGGGCAGTACGTGTGGGGGTATTATACAGAGGAGCAGTGTATTTGGAAATATTAAAGAGAAGGGCAGTGTGTGGGGTTTTATAAAGAGGGGCAGTGTGTGGAGGATATTATGGAGAGGGGTAGTGTTTGGGGACATATTTTGGAGAGGAAAGGAAGTGTGGGCATATTATGGAGAAGGGCAATGTGTGTGTAGATATTTTGCAGAGCAGCAGTGTGTAGGGTGATATTTTGCAGTGAGTTAGAGTGTGGGGGATATTATGCAGATGGGCAGTGTGTTTGGGAATATTATGGAGAGGGCAGCGTTAGTGGGGATAATTTGTAGAGGGGCAGTGTGTATGGGGATATTATAGAGGGGCAGTGTGTGGTGGATATTATGGAAGAGGACAGTGTGTTTTGGGATATTTTGCAGAGGGGCAGTGTGTGGGGGGATATTATGGAGAGGGGCAGTGTGTAGGGGGAATATTATGGAGAGGGGCAGTGTGTGAATATTTTTGTGCAGGAAGTAACATGAAGGGCAATTATTTATTCAGGGGCACAGCATGGGAGATATATTTAATTATGGGGCGGTATAATGATACCTTTATTTTTAAGGACACCGTATCGGAACGTTCTGCTGAAGACAGAAGAGAGAAATTTGGAGAGAAAAGCTGTGAGAGTGAAATCTCATCATGGCGTGGTTACTACAAGGAGACAGAAGGGACAGGAACGATCCAATCAGAGAAAAAGTCACCTACAAGGTATTTGCATGTAAATGATTACTATATCTCATCAGTACTGTGGAGCCTATATGGTCTGCAGCATGTTGACAACTGGTACCAACAACTCCAAGCAGCTCCTTGGCCAGTTTGGGGTTTTATGTTATTCCCACTGAGTAAATTGTTTTTTGTTTTTCCTAAATCCGCCCTTCGGTTCCAGAGATATGAGCCTTTATGTATGGTGGGGGCGTGGCTCAGAGTGTAATTATGCAGAGCAGTCTAAAGACACGCCCCCGAGAGTCCTGTGAGCCACGCCCCCTTGATAAAGGCGATAAGAATGAGTGCTTAATATAAAGACCCATATCTCAGGAACTGTAGGGCGGATTTTAAAAAAACAAAAAGCTGAATACTCAGGAGAATAGCGGGAATAATATAAATGTCGCAGCTTTAAACTTTTGACCTGGTGACAGGTCTGCCTTTAAGTAAAAAAAAAATATTTTTTTCATTTTTCTTTTCCTCTCTACCTCTCACAGTCATCCCATATTATGTCCCGGTTCATTCTCTCCCCACCAGCTCAATTACTCTTTGCAGCTGGGAGGATTTCTGACAGCAGCTTTATCCATATGTACAAATGAGTGCATCCATTTATCTTGTCTCTCTATATAGATACAAACGAGGACAGTCATTGAGAAGAGTCAAACGGGCGAATCGATCCTCTGCGGAGGAGTGTTTAATCCAGATAACTCCGAAACTGGCTCCGAGCTCGGCGTCCTATGACGTGGAGGAGATCGATAGCGAGTCCTATGTAGGTAAAGCTGAAGACTGGATCCCCCAAACATGGAGCATGATGCCTTTGACACCCTCCTTACCTCTGTAAAAGGATCCTTATAAAATGTATTCTCCGGTTCCATAACCACAATACTACCGTGTATTGCTTATTTCCTATGAAGCCCAGCTATAGGCATCGTAGGTGTATGAACATGGCAGACACAGGGGACAGTAGGCCCCCAACTGCCGTGACAATGGTACATCCACCCTGTAATCACATTTCTAACCGATTGGACATCAATATTGTGTCAATATTGTGATTGTCATTGGCATCTAAGGGGTTAAAATACAGTGATCAGAGCGAGCCCTGATCACATCAGTTTGACTCGGGTGGCAGCTGTATAACATACAGTTGGCTCCAGTATTCGCACTCCAGTATTCGCCCTCCAGTATGCGACAGTCATCGATATGAATCACATATGGGAATTGAAGACTAATGGATGAAGGGGTAATTGTGAATACATTTGAATTAGATTCCAGTTTGGGGCTCCCTCTTGTGGTCAGTACTGGTAGTGCAGTTGACTTGCTGAATAGGAAACAGACAGTTGAGGAGGATTGGCAATCAGGCCGTTTGGATTGGGCCTATATAACTGAGTAGTTTCCTCCTGTTCCTTGTCGGTGCTCAATGTATCTCCTGTGTGCTAAGGACATCCTGAAACCAGCCCCTTTCTCTGTCTCTACTAGAACTCCTCTTATGGAGTTCTATGGAGAATGTTTGTGGTAGACCATTTTCAGAATAGGAAGATTAGATAGGGGGCAGACAGAGCATTCCATATGTCGTGGCTAAAATCAGACATGCTCATTGACATCTCTACTGACCATCAGTTGGCTTGTCCCCAATACACATTAGACTGTTGGCCAATATTACTCTAATGTGTATGGGGTCATTGAGAGTTTTGGCCATTTCCCCACAGATAATTTTATAGCTTCCTTATGTTTTTGGATGAATAGTCCTAACTGATCACGTGTCCTCCAGGTTGAACTTCTCACAGCTGAGTGTGGATGACATGAAGCCATGCTTGTCAACTTGAGTTGCCTATCCTGAAGAAGGTAGAGCCACCAAAAGTATTCTGTATTTATTGCCTCACGTCTCAACTACTGGGTCAAACCTCTAATGGTGCTAGTGGTTCAATCTACCGAGTCAAACCTCTTGTGGCGCTAGAGATTCCATCTACCAGGTCAAACCTCTTGTGGCGCTAGAGGTTCCATCTACCGGGTCAAATCTATTGTGGCACTAAAGATTCTATATACCGGGGCTAACGTCTTGTGGCGCTAAAGATTCCATCTACCGGGTCAAACCTCTTGTGGCCCTAGAGATTCCATCTATCGGGTCAAAACTCTTGCAGCACTTGAGGTTCCATCTACTGGGTCAAACCTCTTGTGGTGCTAGAGGTTCCATCTACCGAGTCAAACCTCTTGTGGCGCTAGAGGTTCCATCTACCGGGTCAAATTTCTTGTGGCACTAGAGATTCCATATATCGGGGCTAACTTCTTGTGGCGCTAAAGATTCCATCTACCGAGTCAAACCTCTTGTGGCACTAGAGGTTCCATCTACTGGGTCAAACCTCTTGTGGCGCTAGACGTTTCATCTACCGGGTCAAACCTCTTGTGCCCCTAGAGGTTCCATCTACTGGGACAAACCTCTTGTGGCCCTAGAGATTCCATCTACCGGGTCAAACCTCTTGCAGCACTTGAGGTTCCATCTACTGGGTCAAACTTCTTGTGGTGCTAGAGGTTACATCTACTGCGTCAACCCTCTTTTGGTGCTAGAGGTTCCATCTACTGGGTCAAATCTCTTGTGGCACTAGAGATTCCATCTACTGGTTCAAATCTCTTGTGGCGCTAGAGGTTCCATATACCGGGTCTAACCTTTTGTGGCACTAGAGGTTCCATCTACCGGGTAAAATCTTTTGTGGCACTAGAGATTCCATATACCGGGGCTAACCTCTTGTGGAGCTAAAAGTTCCATCTACCAGGTCAAACCTCTTGTGGCCCAAGAGGTTCTATCTACTGGGTCAAACCTCTTGTGGCCCTAGAGATTCCATCTACCGGGTCAAACCTCTTGCAGCACTTGAGGTTCCATCTACTGGGTCAAACCTCTTGTGGTGCTAGAGGTTCCATCTACCAAGTCAAACCTCTTGTGGCGCTAGAGGTTCCATATACCGGGGCTAACCTCTTGTGGCGCTAGAGGTTCCATCTACCGGGTCAAATCTCTTGTGGCACTAGAGTTTCCATCTACCGGCTCAAAGCTGTTGTGGCGCTAGAGGTTCCATTTTCGGCAAACTTTGGTACAATAAGTCAGCAAAGTATCTGAAAAGTTTCACCACCTTCCATCGAACTGCAAAATGACGTTCAAAACGGCAGCTGCTCGTTCCGGTCCATGGACAGGATGAGAATTAGCATTTTCGCACACTGATCAAAATCTTTTTAAAAACCATAAGAGAGGTAAATTATGAGACATACTTTGTGATCGCAGCAGACGCTCGTTGGGTTCGCTATCTACAAGGTGCATGCTGGGAACAAAGCAGCTGGATTTTGCATCCTTTGATCCGCTGCCAAGTCCTGAAAGATGGAACCGTAATTTAAATGCTAAACAATTGAACATGGATTCATAAATTCTTAGAAATTTTAATATTGTAATTGTCAAACTCTGCCAGGTGTTTGACTGTCATAAATATCTTCCCACGACGCGTTTCATAAAATGCCATTATATGCAAAAAGGCATGCACGAGACATAAGAAGAGGCTGAGCCTGAGAAAGCCACACTCCAATTAATTTAATTAACTCATTTTGTTGACTTTGCAGGGGGTGCTGATGCACATCGGGAGGCCTGTCACCTGTCAGCCTTGAAGGACGTCAAGTGTGTTGATAGACGACCTGTCAAAATGACATTCTTGCAAAATGAGCACCTGGAGTGCGAATTGTGTGTGGACTCCATTACTAAGAACGTAGGACTGACTTATTTTTATCCTTTATTCCTTAAAGACATCGCAAGGTCATTGGAGAAAATCTGTGGTTATAAAATGGACCTTCACTGAAATCCAAGATGAATGGTCATTGAGCGGACATTTACTCCTCCTGACCACCAGTAAATATGTTCAAAGACTCTACACAACCAGCATAAATTCAGTTCTTGCAGTGTGATCATTGGCCATATCTTACAACAGTAAGTGATAAACTTGCAGTCAATGAAGTGCTTTTGGGTTAAACCACTTCTTTGGCCTCTGTTGACTGTCATTGACCTTTGATGACTTGTTTTGGCCTCTGTTGACTTTTATTGACTTCTGATGACATTTTTGGCCTCTGTTGACTCTTATTGACTTTTGATGAATTTTTTTTACCTCTGTTGACTGTCATTGATCTCTTGTGACTTCTTTTAGCTTCTCTTGACTCTTATTGAGCTCTGTTAACTTACTTTGGCCTCTGTTAAAATCAAATGACCTTTGTTGACTTTCTTTGGCCTCTGTGACATTGATTGACATCTATTGACTTCTTTTTGCATCTGTTGACTCCCATTGACGTCTATTGACTTCCATTGACCTCTGTTAACTTCCTTTGGCCTCTGTTAACTTCATTTGACATCTGTTGACTTCTTTGAACCTTTGTTGACCTCATTTGACCTCTGTTAACTTCCATTGATGTCTGTTGACTTTTGTTGGCCTCCCTTGACTTCATTTAGCCTCTGTTGACTTCCCTTGACCTCTGTTGGCTTCTTGTGGCCTCATTTGACCTCTGTTAACTTCCATTGATGTGCGTTGACTTTCGTTGGCCTCTGTTGAGTTCTTGTAGCCTCTGTTGACTTCCATTGATCTCTGTTGACTACCTGAGGTCTCTTTTGTCTTCCTTTGTGGACCTCCATAAACCTTTGTTGATTTCTTTTGGCTTCTGTTGACTTCAATTGACCTATTTCGACTTACTTTGGTCTCTGTTGACTTTCATTGACTTCTTTTGATTACCATTGACTTCTGTTGTCTTTTTCAATTTACCTCTGTTAACTTACATTGACCATTGTTGACTTTCTTTGACCTCTGTTGACTGCCTTTGTCTTCTGTTGATTTCTCTAGACCTCTGTTGGCTTCCTGTGGCCTCTGTTGACCTAATATGACCTCTATTATCTTCCATTGATGTCTGTTGACTTTTGTTGGCCTCTGTTGACTTCATTTAGCCTCTGTTGACTTCCTTTGTCCTGTGTTGACTTTCCTTGACCTCTGTTGGCTTCCGGTGGCCTCATTTGACTTGTGTTAACTTCCATTAATGTCTGTTGACTTTTCTTGGCTTCTATTGACTGACTGTAGCCTCTGTTGACTTCCTGTAGCCTCTGTTAACTTTCATTGATCTCTGTTGACTACCTGAGGTCTCTATTGACTTCCTTTGGCCTTTATGGACTTCCTTAAACCTCTGTTGATTTTGGCTTCTGTTGACTTCCATTGACCTATTTCATCTTCCTTTGGTCTTTGTTGACTTTCATTGACTTCTTTTGATTACCATTGACTTCTGTTGTCTTTGTCGATTTACCTCTGTTAACTTATATTGACTTAGATTGACCTCTTTTTTTAAATCCTTGACGTCCAACCATATAATGTTTGTTCAACAGTCACTTCGTCATTTATGAAGCGGTGCAGTCAACGGCTCTTTTACAAGAACCCAAGAGTCCAGGTTAACGTGAGATGGTCAGATGCATTGTTGTGTTCCTCTGGATGGAACATCAATAAAGCCATATGGTTCTATTGCACCATTGTGTAGTGACGATGTAAATACACTGAAAAAACATGTGTGACCCAAGTGTCTTCTCTCCTTCTTTGAAGAATGGTGCTAAAGAACAATACTTTGATTATGAAGGCAAGAAATGGGTTAAGAATATTCCGCGGCTCGAAACCTTTTCACGAAAAAGACTGGATAACCTTGAAATAAAATTGTATTTCATTAATAAGTGACTGAAAAAATGCAAAAATAAAAAGCACAAAAAGACAGACGATGCTGCAGAAGTTTAGGAGTGGAGTTCCCCTTTAAGCGTGGTCCTAATCCCATTGTCTCCTCGTTTGTATGAGTCAGGTTTCGGTCGTTTGCTCCCTGCGCGGAGTTATTCTTCTGCAAATGATTCTTGATGCACTTAATTTTAATGAGCTTACGAAGCGTTCTCCGTCCGGACCTGAGCACGCAGCCACGGAGCCGCTCCTCAATTAGCCCCGGCTCTGCTAACCTTTATACTTAATGAGATTTTTTTTTTTAAAGATGTTTTGTACTTTTACTGCCATTTGCAATGTTTATTTCACTTAATGTAACTCATGTTTAACCTATAAAGTAACAATGTATCCAAGGAAGGACTTAAAAGGGACCCCCCAGCTTTGAACAGCGTTTTACTTTTACGTCCAAACTTCTGAGTTAATTAATTTTAAATGACAAACTTTATTAAGATCAAAGCTCAGATTTACTGATACAGAAAACCAAGGAGTCATTCTGTCATAAAGTCACCACTAGGGGGAGCTCACTGCATACTGTTTACACATGGATCTGGAGTAAACTCCCCCAAGTGGTGGCTGCAGACAGGCTCTTATCATGTATCTCTGTATACAGGGAGCTCCCCCTAGTGGTATCTGCAGACAGGATCTTATCATGTATCTCTGTATACAGGGAGCTCCCCCTAGTGGTGACTGCAGACAGGATCTTATCATGTATCTCTGTATACAGGGCGCTCCCCCTAGTGGTGACTGCAGACAGGCTCTTATCATGTATCGCTATATACAGGGAGCTCCCCCTAGTGGTGGCTGCAGACAGGATATTATCATGTATCTCTGTATACAGGGAGCTCCCTCTAGTGGTGGCTGCAGACAGGATCTTATCATGTATCTCTGTATACAGGGAGATCCCCCTAGTGGTGACTGCAGACAGGATCTTATCATGTATCTCTGTATACAGGGAGCTTCCCCTAGTGGTGACTGCAGACAGGCTCTTATCATGTATCGCTATATACAGGGCGCTCCCCCTAGTGGTGGCTGCAGACAGTATCTTATCATGTATCTCTGTATACAGGGAGCTCCCTCTAGTGGTGACTGCAGACAGGATCTTATCATGTATCTCTGTATACAGGGAGCTCCTCCTAGTGGTGGCTGCAGACAGGATCTTATCATGTATCTCTGTATACAGGGAGCTCCCCCTAGTGGTGGCTGCAGACAGGATCTTATCATGTATCTCTGTATACAGGGAGCTCCCCCTAGTGGTGACTGCAGACAGGATCTTATCATGTATCTCTGTATACAGGGAGCTCCCCCTAGTGGTGGCTGCAGACAGGATCTTATCATGTATCTCTGTATACAGGGAGCTCCCCCTAGTGGTGGCTGCAGACAGGATCTTATCATGTATCTCTGTATACAGGGAGCTCCCACTAGTGGTGGCTGCAGACAGGATCTTATCATGTATCTCTGTATACAGGGAGCTCCCCCTAGTGGTGGCTGCAGACAGGATCTTATCATGTATCTCTGTATACAGGGAGCTCCCCCTAGTGGTGGCTGCAGACAGGATCTTATCATGTATCTCTGTATACAGGGAGCTCCCCCTAGTGGTGGCTGCAGACAGGATCTTATCATGTATCTCTGTATACAGGGAGCTCCCCCTAGTGGTGGCTGTAGACAGGCTCTTATCATGTATCTCTGTATACATGGAGCTCCCTCTAGTGGTGGCTGCAGACAGGATCTTATCATGTATCTCTGTATACAGGGAGCTCCCCCTAGTGGTGACTGCAGACAGGATCTTATCATGTATCTCTGTATACAGGGAGCTTCCCCTAGTGGTGACTGCAGACAGGCTCTTATCATGTATCGCTATATACAGGGCGCTCCCCCTAGTGGTGGCTGCAGACAGTATCTTATCATGTATCTCTGTATACAGGGAGCTCCCCCTAGTGGTGGCTGTAGACAGGCTCTTATCATGTATCTCTGTATACATGGAGCTCCCCCTAGTGGTATCTGCAGACAGGATCTTATCATGTATCTCTGTATACAGGGAGCTCCCCCTAGTGGTGACTGCAGACAGGATCTTATCATGTATCTCTGTATACAGGGAGCTTCCCCTAGTGGTGACTGCAGACAGGCTCTTATCATGTATCGCTATATACAGGGCGCTCCCCCTAGTGGTGGCTGCAGACAGTATCTTATCATGTATCTCTGTATACAGGGAGCTCCCCCTAGTGGTGACTGCAGACAGGATCTTATCATGTATCTCTGTATACAGGGAGCTCCCTCTAGTGGTGACTGCAGACAGGATCTTATCATGTATCTCTGTATACAGGGAGCTCCTCCTAGTGGTGGCTGCAGACAGGATCTTATCATGTATCTCTGTATACAGGGAGCTCCCTCTAGTGGTGACTGCAGACAGGATCTTATCATGTATCTCTGTATACAGGGAGCTCCCTCTAGTGGTGACTGCAGACAGGATCTTATCATGTATCTCTGTATACAGGGAGCTCCTCCTAGTGGAGGCTGCAGACAGGATCTTATCATGTATCTCTGTATACAGGGAGCTCCCTCTAGTGGTGGCTGCAGACAGGATCTTATCATGTATCTCTGTATACAGGGAGCTCCTCCTAGTGGTGGCTGCAGACAGGATCTTATCATGTATCTCTGTATACAGGGAGCTCCCCCTAGTGGTGGCTGCAGACAGGATATTATCATGTATCTCTGTATACAGGGAGCTCCCCCTAGTGGTGTCTGCAGACAGGATCTTATCATGTATCTCTGTATACAGGGAGCTCCCCTTAGTGGTGGCTGCAGACAGGATGTTATCATGTATCTCTGTATACAGGGAGCTCCCCCTAGTGGTGGCTGCAGACAGGATCTTATCATGTATCTCTGTATACAGGGAGCTCCCCCTAGTGGTGACTGCAGACAGGATCTCATCATGTATCTCTGTATACAGGGAGCTCCCCCTAGTGGTGGCTGCAGACAGAATCTTATCATGTATCTCTGTATACAGGGAGCTCCCCCTAGTGGTGGCTGCAGACAGAATCTTATCATGTATCTCTGTATACAGGGAGCTCCCCCTAGTGGTGGCTGCAGACAGGATCTTATCATGTATCTCTGTATACAGGGAGCTCCTCCTAGTGGTGGCTGCAGACAGGATCTTATCATGTATCTCTGTATACAGGGAGCTCCCCCTAGTGGTGGCTACAGACAGGATCTTATCATGTATCTCTGTATACAGGGAGCTCCCCCTAGTGGTGGCTGCAGACAGGATCTTATCATGTATCTCTGTATACAGGGAGCTCCCCCTAGTGGTGGATGCAGACAGGATCTTATCATGTATCTCTGTATACAGGGAGCTCCCCCTAGTGGTGGCTGCAGGCAGGATCTTATCATGTATCTCTGTATACAGGGGGCTCCCCCTAGTGGTGACTGCAGACAGGATCTTATCATGTATCTCTGTATACAGGGAGCTCCCCCTAGTGGTGGCTGCAGACAGGATCTTATCATGTATCTCTGTATACAGGGAGCTCCCCCTAGTGGTGGCTGCAGACAGAATCTTATCATGTATCTCTGTATACAGGGAGCTCCCCCTAGTGGTGGCTGCAGGCAGGATCTTATCATGTATCTCTGTATACAGGGAGCTCCCCCTAGTGGTGGCTGCAGACAGGATCTCATCATGTATCTCTGTATACAGGGAGCTCCCCCTAGTGGTGGCTGCAGACAGGATCTTATCATGTATCTCTGTATACAGGGAGCTCCCCCTAGTGGTGACTGCAGACAGGATCTTACCATGTATCTCTGTATACAGGGAGCTCCCCCTAGTGGTCGCTGCAGACAGGATCTTATCATGTATCTCTGTATACAGGGAGCTCCCCCTAGTGGTGGCTGCAGACAGGACCTTATGTATCTCTGTGTACAGGGGGCTCCCTCTAGTGGTGGCTGCAGACAGGATCTTATCATGTATCTCTGTATACAGGGAGCTCCACCTAGTTGTGACTGCAGATAGGATCTTATCATGTATCTCTGTATA
Organism: Anomaloglossus baeobatrachus; assembly: GCF_048569485.1. Lineage (NCBI taxonomy): Eukaryota > Metazoa > Chordata > Amphibia > Anura > Aromobatidae > Anomaloglossus > Anomaloglossus baeobatrachus. The sequence goes on from NC_134357.1 coordinate 589,305,269, forward strand.
CAGGGAGCTCCCCCTAGTGGTGACTGCAGACAGGATCTCATCATGTATCTCTGTATACAGGGAGCTCCCCCTAGTGGTGGCTGCAGACAGAATCTTATCATGTATCTCTGTATACAGGGAGCTCCCCCTAGTGGTGGCTGCAGACAGGATCTTATCATGTATCTCTGTATACAGGGAGCTCCTCCTAGTGGTGGCTGCAGACAGGATCTTATCATGTATCTCTGTATACAGGGAGCTCCCCCTAGTGGTGGCTACAGACAGGATCTTATCATGTATCTCTGTATACAGGGAGCTCCCCCTAGTGGTGGCTGCAGACAGGATCTTATCATGTATCTCTGTATACAGGGAGCTCCCCCTAGTGGTGGCTGCAGACAGAATCTTATCATGTATCTCTGTATACAGGGAGCTCCCCCTAGTGTTGGCTGCAGACAGGATCTTATCATGTATCTCTGTATACAGGGAGCTCCCCCTAGTGGTGGCTGCAGACAGGATCTTATCATGTATCTCTGTATACAGGGAGCTCCCCCTAGTGGTGGATGCAGACAGGATCTTATCATGTATCTCTGTATACAGGGAGCTCCCCCTAGTGGTGGCTGCAGGCAGGATCTTATCATGTATCTCTGTATACAGGGGGCTCCCCCTAGTGGTGACTGCAGACAGGATCTTATCATGTATCTCTGTATACAGGGAGCTCCCCCTAGTGGTGGCTGCAGACAGGATCTTATCATGTATCTCTGTATACAGGGAGCTCCCCCTAGTGGTGGCTGCAGACAGAATCTTATCATGTATCTCTGTATACAGGGAGCTCCCCCTAGTGGTGGCTGCAGGCAGGATCTTATCATGTATCTCTGTATACAGGGAGCTCCCCCTAGTGGTGGCTGCAGACAGGATCTCATCATGTATCTCTGTATACAGGGAGCTCCCCCTAGTGGTGGCTGCAGACAGGATCTTATCATGTATCTCTGTATACAGGGAGCTCCCCCTAGTGGTGACTGCAGACAGGATCTTATCATGTATCTCTGTATACAGGGAGCTCCCCCTAGTGGTGGCTGCAGACAGGATCTTATCATGTATCTCTGTATACAGGGAGCTCCCCCTAGTGGTGACTGCAGACAGGATCTTACCATGTATCTCTGTATACAGGGAGCTCCCCCTAGTGGTCGCTGCAGACAGGATCTTATCATGTATCTCTGTATACAGGGAGCTCCCCCTAGTGGTGGCTGCAGACAGGATCTTATGTATCTCTGTGTACAGGGGGCTCCCTCTAGTGGTGGCTGCAGACAGGATCTTATCATGTATCTCTGTATACAGGGAGCTCCCCCTAGTGGTGGCTGCAGACAGGATCTTATCATGTATCTCTGTATACAGGGAGCTCCCCCTAGTGGTGGCTGCAGACAGGATCTTATCATGTATCTCTGTATACAGAGAGCTTCCCCTAGTGGTGGCTGCAAACAGGATCTTATCATGTATCTCTGTATAAAGGGAGCTCCCTCTAGTGGTGGCTGCAGACAGGATCTTATCATGTATCTCTGTATACAGGGAGCTCCCCCTAGTGGTGACTGCAGAGAGGATCTTATCATGTATCTCTGTATATAGGGAGCTCCCCCTAGTGGTGGCTGCAGACAGGATCTTATGTATCTCTGTATACAGGGAGCTCCCCCTAGTGGTGGCTGCAGAGAGGATCTTATCATGTATCTCTGTATACAGGGAGCTCCCTCTAGTGGTGGCTGCAGACAGAATCTTATCATGTATCTGTATACAGGGAGCTCCCCCTAGTGGTAACTGCAGACAGGAGCTTATCATGTATCTCTGTATACAGGGAGCTCCCCCTAGTGGTGGCCACAGACAGGATCTTATCATGTATTTCTGTATACAAGGAGCTCCCCCTAGACTCATTCATACTCATTAAATCTCATGAGTATTTATTCCTTTACCCAGCCACTGTCTGTGACGGCCTCGGTGACTGGTTGCCCACACACTTGCTATCTGGGTCCGTGAAGTGGAGTGTAAAAATAAATAAATAATTGAAAAAAAGGTCCAGGTTACCCCATATATCGATACCCAGCACAGATAAAGCAGACAGCTGCAGGCTGTAGCCCCAGCTGTGTACTTCATCTTGGCTGTGCATCAAAACTCGAAGGACCCCAAACAGCTTATTAAAATGTATTTAAATAACTAATTTAGAATACCAGAGTGCGGTCCCCTTCAATTTTGGTGTCCAGCCAAGAGAAAACAGACAGCCAGGAACTCGTATTTTCAGGCTGGGCAAGCCCATGGTTATTGGGCTCCCCCAGCCTAAAAATAGCAGCATGCAGCCACCTCAGAATTGGTGTATCTATTAGATTCTTTTTTCCTGGCATTACCTAGCTCATTCCGAATGCCCTGAAGTTATGGCAATCGGGGTTATATAAGGGATGAATGATAGCTGTGATTTGTCAAGAAATCACAGGTGGCATCAAGCCCGAGGTTAGTAATGGGGAGGGGTCTACGTGACCCCTACATTATTAATTGTGTAAGTAAAAAGAAATAAGCACAATACACTGAGAAAAATCTTTTATTTAAAAAAAAACAAAAAACCCCCCAAAACAACAAAAAAACAACCAAGCAAAAGAAAACACCTTCATTCTGCAATTTATTAACTCTCCAAGCATCCAGGCAGACCCAAACAAATCCACACCCCGACGTCCCACAACGATCCCGACTCTGCTACATCTGATCTCACAGTGCGCAGTCACATTAGAAAATGTGACTGATCACTGTGGGTCTGGAACAGACTGAGGAATCTGCAGCTGGGAGAGTGGTGAGGTCACTGAGTTCACCTGAGCTCACAGCTGTCAGTTCCCACTGTACCCCAGCTGTGACCTCAGGTGAACTCAAATTTGGTAATCCGAGATTGAGTTCAATGGTACTCGATTAACAGAATATGGACTTATCTGATTAACCGACACTATTGAAGTCAATAATCCAGCAATTACCGGAATGTTCAAAGAGTTGACTTGAGGTGAGTTCACCTGAGAATACCAGCCCCCAGCTGTCTGCTTTATCTTGCCTGGGTTTCAAAATATGGGGAACCCTACGCCATTTTTACCAATTATTTTTTTTTACACTCCACTTTGGGGACCCTGACAAGTAATTTTGGGGAAACCAATCACAGACTTCAGCACGGGAGAAGCAGTGAATATTCATGATATTTAATGAGCGGACCCAGAAGTTGCGTAAACTCGGTTAATATAATTGTCCTGCTTTAATCCCAATTTTGCTTCCTTTTTCCAAAAATTTTTATCTGCGAGGCCAAACTCGAACAGTAACACGGACATCCCTGAGAGGTCTGTGCAGGGCCGCCATTAGGGCATTACTACTGTGCCTGGTGTAGGGGGCCCGGTGAAGAGAGGGGGCCCGGACAGGCCCGGGGTAATTACTTAGCTTTGGTAAGCCCCGGGCAGGCAAGGCCGCCCCTCTATACTGGGGCCCAGTCACATGCGCAGCAGAGGGGCCCGGCGGTGTTGTTTCAGCCACTGCACACACGGCTAAATTGAAGGCGAAGCCCTTCTAGGGTATCGCATGCAAATTAGCCATGTGGCCGTAAACAAGGCACGTCGAGCAGGGAGGCAGCGTGTCATCACATGAGGTAATCACCCTGCGCCTCATCACAGTGCTGCGGGCAACGCGGAGGTGGCGAGGATATGGCATCCGGCGTTGAAAGGTAGGCGCTCGGTGAGCTGAACATTGCCGGGGGTGGGGGGGCGCCTGAGCCTTGCTTTAGGTGAGGGGTTGGAACGCGGGCCTGCAATGACTTTTTCCGCGGCTCCCGGGCAGATTCCCGGGAGCCGCAGTGCTCCGGTGCTGTGGTCAGGACTTACTGTGTCAGCCGGTTTAGTTGTGTGCCTGGAGCCCCCCCTGTGTTGTATGCCTGCTCTCCAGTGAGTTCAGCACCCCCCAATGCTGTGTGTAGCCCCTCCGTGCTGTGTGCAGCCCCCCGTGTAGTGTGCAGCCCCCCATGCTGTGTGCAGCCTCCTAGTACTATGTGCAGCCCCCCCATGCTGTGTACAGCCCCACAGTGCTGTGTGCAGCTCCCCTATGCTGTGTGCAGCCCCCCCCACTGCTGTGTGCAGCCCCCTAGCACTATGTGCAGGCCCCCCATTGCTGTGTGCAGCCCCCCCAATGTTGTGTGCAGCCTCCAGTGCTGTGTGCAGTCTCCAGTGCTGTGTGTCGCCCCCCCAGTACTATGTGCAGCCCCCCCGTGCTGTGTGCAGCCCCCCCATGCTGTGTGCAGCCTCCCCAGTCCTGTGTGCAGCCCCCTAGCACTGTGCGCAGGCCCCCCAGTGCTGTGTGCAGCCCCCGCAATGCTGTGTGCAGCCTCCAGTGCTGTGTGCCACCCCCAGTGCTGTGCTGTGTGCCGCTCCCCAGTGCTGTGTGCAGCCCCCCCAGTGCTGTGTGCAGCCCCCCCAGTGCTCTGTGCAGCCCCCCCAGTGCTCTGTGCAGCCCCCTCCAATGCTGTTTATCACCACCAGTGTTGTGTTCCCTCCAATGCGGTGTACCACTCCCAGTGCTGTTTGCCCCCGCTAATGATGTCTGTAATGTAATTTTTTGAGGGAAATACTTCTTTTTCTGCAACAACTTCAAAGATGCTAACACTTTTGGCCATGTGTGTTTGTGTGAGTGTGTATGCATATGTATATGTATGTATGTATATATATATATATATATATATATATATATAATATATATATGGACATACATACATACACACGAGCTGTAATATGCAGAGTAGCCTGGGATGGGAGCTGTCTCTCTACCTCTCTCGCAGCCTCACTCTGTCTCCCTGTCTGTCTCTATCTTTGTGTGTCAGTTTCTATCTTTGTATGTTTGCCTCTCTCCCTGTCTGCCTCTCTCCCTGTCTGCCTCTCTCCCTGTCTGCCTCTCTCCCTGTCTGCCTCTCTCCCTGTCTGCCTATCTCCCTGTCTGCCTCTGTCTCTTTCACTCTCTGTCTCCCTCTATCTCTATCTTTCTCTCTCTGTCTCTCTCCGTCTTCCCACTGATATCATATTATCTCACACAGAAGCTTCTTATACTAACAATTTATTTTGTTCTTATAGCAACCAATTACAGCTCCTATTAATGACCTGTAGCTCCCAGCTCCGTTGACTTTAATGGAGGCAGGATTTTTGGTGAATTACTAAAGCGTGGGGTTAAATTTTGTCCTCAAAACATAGATTATGACATTCACTGAGTCACATGAGGCGTCTGTGCAAAATTTCGTGATTGTAAATGTGACGGTGCGGATTCCTTTAGCGGACACACACACACACACACACACATACATACATACATACACACACACAGCTTTATATATTAGAGATATACTGTGAATATATATATATATATATATATATGCACAGACACACGTTTTTCAAAGCATGATGTCGAGAGTGTGGAAGGTTTGAGGGGTGGAGGGGGAGCTGGGGTGCCTATGTGGAGTCTCAAGGGGGCCCAGAAATTTTGCCAGTAAGGGGCCCTGAAATTCCTAGTGGCGGTCCTGGGTCTGTGTTTGGAGTCCGTGCACGGACTATCATTAATCCTGTCCTGTATTATACCCCAGAGCTGCACTCACTATTCTGTTGCAGAAAATGGTGTGTCCCTTTAAGTTCTCTTATATACAAGCATAAATCAGCGCCCCCTGCAGGCTAAATTAGTATAGAAAATCAAGCCGTATCTGATTACTTTTACTAACCTAAAGGATTTCTATGAATCTGATGCTGATTCAATAAAAACACATGAAATTAATCTGCAGTTTCCCGTCTGCTCTGGACGCGGCGGCGGCGGCGGAAAGTGGATTTTGCAAATCCAATGAAAATCCTCCCTGTAGCTATTGTAAATGAGGAGGACGAGGCCGGCTGTGAAGTCAGCCGAAAAATAAACTCGCAGTCCAAAATGAGAAAGTGAGTCCGGCAGGTAATCCTCCGCACTTGGCAGCGCTGATCACACGACGCAGCCCGTGTCTCTGTTCTGTCTCTGTAGTATCTGCTGGCGCCACAGACGACCACAGAGAACAGAATTGAAGAGTCCATTTTATGTTTTGTTCTTTATATTTTCATTTTTCACTCGTCTGATGATATTATTGAAGTTAGGGCTGTTTCTTTATGGGAAGTGTCGAATCCTCTCAGCAGCACAGAGTATTACAGGAGTGGAGTCAGGTGACCAGGTCAGTCTTGTGATGGGAGTGACAACAGGCTACACCTGCTACTTCTGCACCTTCTATAACGACACCTCTGGCAAAACTGTCCATTTAATCACTATTATTTAAGTTTGAACCTCCTTAAAGGGATGTTCCACATTTTTCATGTTGTCCAATCTGTCGCCAGCATGTTAAAGAGCACAATGAGCTGAGAAGATTGATATATAATTTTATGGGAAAAGACTCTTCACAACTAGCTTGCTTGCTTAAGAGTCCAGTGGGCGGTCCTTCTCACTGACTGAATAGGACCGCCGACTGCAAGAATTAAAGTGGAAAAAATACAACTTCTACTTAATCTTTTCCCATAAAACTATATATCAATCTGTTCAGCTCGTCTTGCTCTACAACATTGTGCCTGCAGATTGGATGGCATGTTCAAAGTGACAAGTTCCCTTTAAGTCACGAGAGTTTCTCCTTAAGTTTAAATTTGTTACTTGACTCCACAGAATGATAGATACAATCAACTCATTGTTTATGGGATTTGTTTGTGGTCTTGGTTCTACGACATGTATGACTATATTTGGGTTCTCAGTTGATCTTTTTTGCTCTGTAGACCTTGACTTGAACTTTCGGGATGGTCCCTACAAAATGTTTGACAGTTGGTCCATTCTGGAATACAGTTGATCCAAATCAATATTTCTAATTTTAAGGGCAATTCCACCTTTGGTAATCTTCTTACACATAAACCAGACTGTTGGCTGAAAAAAATATCGAAGAAACGTGATCAAGGGACCTTGTTGGTAGTTCATGGCCACCGGAACAGAAACTTGTAACCTTCACCTACTTTTCAACATCTGCAGCACCTCTTTTTATTATTAGGTCTGGTGCAACGATGTATGTATGATTGATTATGTCTCGCAAAGCCTACTAATCAGATGAGGGGCCAGGGAAGCCAGCAGGTGGGAGAATGTTTGTAGGGCTCTGGTCCAGTGACCACTTGAAGGTCCTAGAAATTTTTTTGGTCAACTGTAGTAGACTCTACAAACCAGCTCTCACGGTGTTCATAAACTTTATTCAACCCACCTGCAAGAGTCTTCCACTGCCTGAAAAATCTTGCGCTCCATTGACAACCTCTCTAGTCCTGTGCAGCTGGTGTTCTGGGATTGGTCCTGTGGCCACTTTCTTGGTGATGTAGCTCTACACCTCACCTAGGGACTAAAGTCTGGCCATTGTTCCTGTGGCTTTTGCCTTGACCCTGCACTTTACTTTGTTACACTATGCCACTCCACTTTTGGTTTCACTCCTGGTTCTACTCCTGATATTGACTTTGTTCCACTATCAAACGCCACTTTTGGCATTCTCTCCTGCTTCTACTCCTGATATTGACTTTGTTCCACTATCCCACTCCACTTTTGGTTTCTCTCCTGCTTCTACTCCTGATATTGACTTTGTTCCACTATCCCACTCCACTTTTGGTTTTTCTCTTGGTTCTACTCCTGATATTGACTTTGTTCCAATATCCCACTCCACTTTTGGTTTCTCTCCTGCTTCTACTCCTGATATTGACTTTGTTCCACTATCCCACTCCACTTTTGGTTTCTCTCTTGCTTCTACTCCTGATATTGACTTTGTTCCACCATCCCACGCCACTTTTGGTTTTTCTCTTGGTTCTACTCCTGATATTGACTTTGTTCCACCATCCCACGCCACTTTTGATCTCTCTATTGGTTCTACTCCTGATATTGACTTTGCTCCATTGCCCCACTTCCCTTTTGGTTTCTCCCTTGGTTCTACTCCTAATATTGACTTTGCTCCACTATCCCACTCCACTTTTGGTTTTCTCTCATAGTTCTACTCCTGATATTGACTTTGTTCCACCATCTCCCTCGAATTTTGGTTTTAACTCCTGGGTCTACTCATAATACTAACGTTGTTCTACCATCCCACTCCACTACTGATTTTCTCTCTTGGTTCTACTCCTCATATTGACTTTGTTCCACATCTCATTGTACTTTTGGTTATATCTCTTGGTATCACTTCTCATGATATTAACTTTGTTCCACCATCCCAATCCACTACTGATTTTTTCTCTCTTGGTTCTACTCCTGATATTGACTTTGTTCCACATCTCATTGTACTTTTGGTTATATCTCTTGGTTCTACTCCTGATGTTGACCTTGTTCCACCATCTCATTCTATTTTTGTTTTATTCTACTCATTCTATTCCTGATATTGACTCCTGATCTGCTCTCTGACTCCGGTTCGGCCTTAACTTCTGGATTGCCTCATTCCGATCCTTGGTCATGTTCTTGACTCTCTAGTTTCTTCAGCGATCCTGCCGACAATCAATGACTATTCTGAGGATCACAACAGGACAACTCAACCAGGGAGGCCCATACCTTCTTGGTTTATCAGGCACCAGATCAATTGAGCTGTAGATGGTCTCCTTGACTAATAAGAAATGTAGGAGTTTCAGTTTTGGAGATTCCGGTAGATCATGATTTGGTCATGAAAGGAAGGGAAAGGGTGTGTAGGCTGGGAATTACGGAACTTATATCCAATATTTGGACCTCTGTCTTGAGGCTTCTTGGTTGATATTTTTGTGGCTCCTCTCTTTCTATACATCATCTTCAGACCCCGGCTTTGTGATCTATTCTCTTCGTCCTCTTGACATTGACCCCAACTGTCACTCGTCATTATTTCACAGTCTCTCGGATGTCCAGAAGCTGGAGGAGGGTTTCTTGGTGGAGATGATTTCCTCTGTGCGAGCTCCCGGTGCTCCGTCCTTGACCTCTCGGAGATGATGTTCTACACTCTAAATAGAAAGAAGAAAAACGAATTTTCATCTCATCAACAAATAGCCCTCGAAAACCAACATTTCACAAGCAGAGACACGTCCGGCCGGCGCGCGCCGCAGAAGTGTCTGCTCTGGTGTTGTCTATTAACGGAGAGAAAGTCAACACAATCACGGAGATTACAGAGGAGACGGAGATATTGTCACTGCCGCATTAACTACCGGGTGTTAGCGGCCGGCGTCAGAGGGGGATCGATCCCCGGCTATCAGGTGTGATCCAAAAGATGCAGCACAGATCAGCAGACGGTATCACACAGGACAGGATTAGATACACGGCTCAGCAGACAGTATCACACAGGATAGGATTAGATACACAGCTCAGCAGGCAGTATCACACAGGAGAGGATTAGATACACGGCTCAGCAGACAGTATCACACAGGACAGGATTAGATACACAGCTCAGCAGTCAGTATCACACAGGAGAGGATTAGATACACAGTTCAGCAGACAGTATCACACAGGAGAGGATTAGATACACGGCTCAGCAGACAGCATCACACAGGAGAGGATTAGATACACGGCTCAGCAGACAGTATCACACAGGATAGGATTAGATACACAGCTCAGCAAATAGTATCACACAGGAGAGGATTAGATACACAGCTCAGCAGACAGTATCACACAGGAGAGGATTAGATACACAGCTCAGCAGACAGTATAACACAGGAGAGGATTAGATACACAGCTCAGCAGACAGTATCACACAGGAGAGGATTAGATACACAGCTCAGCAGACAGTATCACACAGTAGAGGATTAGATACACTGCTCAGCAGTCAGTATCACACAGGAGAGGATCAGATACACAGTTCAGCAGACAGTATCACACAGGAGAGGATTAGATACACGGCTCAGCAGACAGTATTACACAGGAGAGGATTAGATACACAGATCAGCAGACAGTATCACACAGGAGAGGATTAGATACACAGCTCAGGAGACAGTATCACACAGGAGAGGATTAGATACACAGCTCAGCAGACAGTATCACACAGGAGAGGATTAGATACACAGCTCAGCAGACAGTATCACACAGGAGAGTATTCGATATACAGCTCAGCAGACAGTATCACACAGGAGAGGATTAGATACACAGCTCAGCAGACAGTATCACACAGGAGGATTAGATACACGGCTCAGCAGACAGTATCACACAGGATAGAATTAGATACACGGCTCAGCAGACAGTATCACACAGGATAGGATTAGATACACGGCTCAGCAGACAGTATCACACAGGAGAGGATTAGATACACAGCTCAGCAGAGAGCATCACACAGGAGAGGATTAGATACACGGCTCAGCAGACAGTATCACACAGGAGAGGATTAGATACACAGCTCAGCAGAGAGCATCACACAGGAGAGGATTAGATACACAGCTCAGCAGACAGTATCACACAGGAGAGGATTAGATACACAGCTCAGCAGAGAGCATCACACAAGAGAGGATTAGATACACGGCTCAGCAGACAGTATCACACAGGAGAGGATTAGATACACAGCTCAGCAGAGAGCATCACACAGGAGAGGATTAGATACACAGCTCAGCAGACAGTATCACACAGGAGAGGATTAGATACACAGCTCAGCAGACAGTATCACACAGGAGAGGATTAGATACACAGCTCAGCAGACAGTATCACACAGGAGAGGATTAGATACTCAGCTCAGCAGACAGTATAACACAGGAGAGGATTAGATACACGGCTCAGCAGTCAGTATCACACAGGAGAGGATTAGATACACAGCTCAGCAGACAGTATCACACAGCAGAGGATTAGATACACGGCTCAGCAGACAGTATCACACAGGAGAGGATTAGATACACGGCTCAGCAGACAGTATCACACAGGAGAGGATTAGATACACAGCTCAGCAGACAGTATCACACAGGAGAGGATTAGATATACAGCTCAGCAGACAGTATCACACAGGAGAGGATTAGATACACAGCTCAGCAGACAGTATCACACAGGAGAGGATTAGATACACAGCTCAGAAGACAGTATCACACAGAATAGGATTATATACACAGCTCAGCAGACAGTATCATACAGGAGAGGATTAGATACACGGTTCAGCAGACAGTATCACACAGGATAGGATTAGATACACAGCTCAGCAGACAGTATCACACAGGAGAGGATTTGATGGAGGGATATGAATATGATGGGGACATATACATCAGAATGGGGGGACATATACACCAGGATGAGGAACATATATACCAGGATGGGGGACATAATATATACCAGGATGAAAGACATACACACCAAGATGGGGGGCATATACCCCAGGATGGGGAACATACATACGAGGATGGGGCACAAATTTACCAGAATGGAGAACGTATATACCAGTATAATGACACACAGTATATATATCAGGATGGAGGACATATACAGTATACCAAGATGGGGAACATATCTACCTGAATGGTGAACAGATATTCCAGGATAGTTGCATATATACCAGGATGGGGAACATATCTACCAGGATGAGGACATATATACTTGCATTCTCTTGGCTGATAACAGAAAACAAAGCAGTTAATTCAAACGCAGAGAAAACTAAGGCTGCTTTCACATCAGTGTTTTTTTTAAATGCGGTATGAATGGATTTTTTGCCCAAAACCGGATCCTTTAGAAATGCGTTGTCATTTCAATGCATTTGTAATGGAATCGCGGCAAGATGCGGTCACTTGCGGTTCCGTTCGGCACACACTGGATCTGGTGTTTTGTGGTATTTTAGCAGGTAGCGGTTTTGACCTCGGACAAAATAGTGCATCTCACTAGATCTATGATATTGCGGCGGTACCTGCAATGCAGTTCAATGAGTCCCGGATCCTGCTCTACCGGAAGTCACCGCATTCTGATAGGCAGGATCCTGTTTTCAGTACTGAGCATGCCCAGAAAGAAGTTCCTCCCCCCCGTGCTGTCTGATGTAGCAGAGCTGCATTGGTTGAAGAAGACAGAAGAAAGAAGACAGAAGACCAGGATCGTGGACGGGTGAGAGGGAGTAATAAACATGGAGTCTCTAAGTGCATCCTAGTATTTATTTCTAATAAAGTATTTTTTCTGTGTGATGTCTTTTTTTTTAACCCTTTATTGGAAATTCTTAATGGCCAGGTCAAACTTGGCCTGACATTAAGAATCTCGGGCTGTATATCAGCTGGTAAATCAAAGCTGGTATTAACTCCTTATTTCCCAGCGTGCCACCCGGCACCAGGGCCGCTGGAAGAGTTGGATACAGCACCAGAAGATGGCGCTTCTATGAAAGCGCCATTTTCTGGGGCAGTTGCGGACTGCAATTTGCAGGGGGGGGGGGCAGAAAGCTTGGGCCATCCTGCGCTGCGGATTCCAATCCTCAGCTGCCTAGTTGTACCTGGCTGGACACAAAAAATGGGTGAAACCCACATCTTTTTTTTTTTTTTTAATTATTTAATGAAATTCATTAAATAATTAAAAAAAAGGCTTCCCTATATTTTTGGTTCCCAGCCGGGTACAAATAGGCAGCTGGGGGATGGGGGCAGCCCATACCTGCCTGCTGTACCTGGCTAGCATACAAAAATATGGCGAAGCCCACGTCATTTTATATTTAGTTTTTTGGGCAAAAAAATAAAAAAATTAAAAAAAGATTTTCCATTGCCAGTGAATGTAACACCAAGCAGTGGGGGTTAGCAGCCAGTAGCTGCTTGGGTTACCCTTAGCAATAGAAAATGCAGCGGGCGCCCAAGCATCATTTTTTTTTTTTACCCCTAACCCTAGGGTTAGGGTTATGTGTTTGGGGGTTTCGTTTTTTTTTATTTTTTAATGAATTAAAAAAAAATAAAAATGAACTCTTTACCTCACAGCCCGCACACTCTGCGATGGATGCAGTGGGACAAGCAGAAGTAATCGACCGACTCTGGAGTCCTCAGCTGATCAGAACTTCTAGGGTTAAGAGTGTGTAGTGTTGTATCTACACAAGACTTTCAGGGATTATCCATATCTCCACACTTGCACTTCTAAGACGCCTAATTAAGATTGAGTGCACATGTAGCGCCCCTGAAGCCATCATGGAGCTACAAGGTTCTGCATCCCCACCAGGATGCAGGGCCTACCCCCTAGGGCCCCGGAAGACCAGTGCTGGTCACACACAAACACTTCCCAAAATCCCAGTTGTTCCCCAACAATCACCCATAGAATGGTACAAGGCTAGGGTAGGACCAATGGGTGGCCGCCTAGAGGTGGAGCCAGTTCAGTCCACTAGTTGACCAGGTGGGAGGGGCGGACTGTGGAGAGTCAGAGAAAGGGAGTTGAGGAGTGAAGGTGGATGGGAAGAGACGGACTGACTTGGAGTGAGCAGTAGCCTGGTGCCCAGATGGGTAGTTGCCGATGGAGGACTCCCGGAACTACGCACCGACGGGGTGCAGGACCCTAGGACAGGCAGAAGCTCCAGGCAGGCCTGATAATACCTGCACAGCAAGGGGATTATCAAGGACCTCGCTGACCTTAAAGAATCTGAAGACTCAGTAGCAAAGGGAGAACCGGGGACAGGACCTGAGACTTCAACCCCACAGGGTTCACGCTACCGTCACCACCGGACGGGGACCTCAAATTGCTCTACCCCACGGGGACCTACCAACCCAAGACAGGTGCAGGGGAAGAAGGCACCAGATTACTAAACTGGCACTGGGACGAAGGGGACCTGAAGGGGAAACCAGCCGGCCTCGGGCCACCAGTTACCACCAGAAATTGAGAAAAGAACCAGTTGAACTGAACATTGGTGTGGACACCTTTTTTCGGCACCCATCATTACACCTACCCTCTGGGGCCCGGCCCTACTTGCGGAGGGCCTACCATCCAGGCTGCCATGAACACCAGGCCCTGTTATGACTCAAAACCACAAGTGGCGTCACGTATGAACCCTAACCTAAATCCCCTGTAAATACACCACATTACAAAAAGGTCCCAGGGCACGGAACCGGGCAACGGCCACCAAAGCGACATTCCTCAGATATACACCGCCAGGGACCGAGTACCCCATTTCTCTGGGCGCGACACACACACACACACACACACACACACACTATATATAACTTTGTATTTTACCTACAGACACCAAAAAACAGTGGTGTGAAAGAAGCCTAAAGCAAGTTAGTTGGGTGGTGTCCATTTGCGTAACTCTTCGAGAAGGTCCACTCTCAACCCGCGGCCCCGTCACTGCTCAACCGCCCTCCAGCCTCAGTGTGGAGCTCACTGACGTTATTTCGCTTTCTTCCTTAATGATATACAAGGAATTAACAAGGAATCTCCATCCCGGGGCCGTTATATCTGGAAATCAATATCAATTCGAGCAGAGATGAGTTGGCGGCAGCGGCGAGGCCGGGATCTTCTGTAGACCGGCTTGGCTTAGCAAACAGACATTAGCTGCCTGGAACGGCCCTAATTAGGGAGGTCGCCGTGTACAGCACTTTTCCGAGCGCTGTGTAAACTATGATGCATGGGGCCATCATCGGCCGCTTCCTCCACTCATCGACGCTTCTCGTGCTCTCGGGTCAACACTACTGAGGCTTTTAAGTTGTAAAATGTATAAAAAAGACCAATATTTGTTATTAAACCCTGATTTCTGCTGTAAAACATTAGTGAGGAGGGTTGTACTTTCTGCTGGAATCTGTTTGGCAGAAAAGAATCACAATACAAGGACTAAGATAACCATAAAGACTGCAAGTGCACTTGTTGCTGCAAGTGCACCTAAAGTCCGCGGCTCCCGATCAGTTCTTCCTGCCCCTGGAGGCTTGATTGACAGTAAAGATAGAGGCTGCTGTCTACAGAAAATGTCAACAGCCATAGGAGGCACTGTACAGGAGCAGTGCACTTGCAGGTGCACTTGCAGTCGAATGTACATATGGTTGGAAGTGTAGATTTCTTTGCAGTAAAGCTGCGGATCCGGATGATATTGATATCATTTTATTCGTTCTACACTGACCTATACATCCCAACTTTTGCTTTTTAACCCTTTTTTTTATTGCCGAATTAGTGAAACAAGTGTCACCCAGGTCTCATATAATAAGAACTGTTGCCCTTTGTATCTGGGACTGTTTATAAAAAAAAGGATGGAGAGCAACAGTACAAAGTTTGCCCCACAGCGCCAGATCAAGAGACGATCATAAGCTATAAAATATTTAAGCCATCATCAGACAAAGCCGGGAGAGCGGCGGCGAGGAACGACCGGCTGCAGCGAGGAACGAACAGCTGCAGCGAGGAACGACCAGTTGCAGCGAGGAACGACCAGCTGCAGCGAGGAGCGACAGGCTGCAGCGAGGAATGACTGGCTGAAGCGAGGAACAACCGGCTATGGCGAGGAATGACCGGCTGCAGCGAGGAACGACTAGCTGCAGCAAGGAATGTCCAGCTGCAGAGGCCGACAGCTGCTTCTGTAATGCCTCATTATTAAACCTTGCTCTGGGGCTCTTTCCTTTTGCGATGTTGTGTTTAGCTGTTAATGAAAGGTTTAATTCAATCAGTTTCTCCATCTCTAAACCTGTACTTACAACTCCGAGATGTGCTAGATTTGAAAAAGTATTCACACCCTATGAACTTTTACGTGCATATGTATTCAGCCCCCTGAGTCAGCACTTTGTAGGATCACATTTCTCTGTCTGGCATTAGTATTTACCCCGGAAGTCAGCAATTTGTAGGACCAACTTCCTTTGTCTAGCATTAGTATTCACCCCCTGGTGTCAGTACTTCGAAAGACCACCTTTCTCTGTCTTGCATTAGTATTCATCACAGAGTCAGGATTTTGTAGGACCACCTTTCTCTGTCTTGCATTAGTATTCATTTTAGAGTCAACACTTTTTAGGACCACCTTCCTCTATTTTGCATTAGTATTCAGCCCCCAGAGTCAGTACTTTGTAGGACCACCTTTCTCTGTCTTGCATTAGTATTAACCACACAGTCAGAATTTTGTAGGACCACCTTTCTCTGTCTTGCATTAGTATACAACCCCCAGAGTCAGTACTTCGAAGGACCACCTTCCTCTGTCTTGCATTAGTATTCGTTCTCAGAGTCAACACTTTTTAGGACCACCTTCCTCTATTTTGCATTAGTATTCAGCCCCCAGAGTCAGTACTGTGTAGGACCACCTTTACCTGTCTTGCATTAGTATTCACCCCCAGAGTCAGTATTTTGTAGGACCACCTCTCTGTATTTTGGGGTCTCTCCAGCTTTGCACACGTAGAGGTGACATTTTCCTCTTCCCTCGGTCAGTGAGAGTGGATGGAGACGTCTGTGATCGGGGATCTTCCCGTCTTCTCTCAGATTCTCGGTGGATTTCGGTCCTGACTGTGACTGGACTCTGATCTGAATCCTCCATTGTAGCTCTGCAGGATGGTGAGGGTGGTTGTCCTGCTGGAAGGTGAACCTACACCCCAGGCTCAAGTCTTCTGCAGGATCCAGCAGGTTTTTCTCCAGGATTGTCCTGTATTTCTCTCCATCCATCTTTCCATAATGTCTGACCAGCTTCCCTGCCCCTGCTGAAGAAAAGTCTCCCCATAGCAGGATGCTGCCTCCACCATGTGTGACGGTGGGGAGGGTGTTTTCAGGATGATGTGCAGGGTTAGTTTTCCACCACACATAGTATTTTGCATTTGGCCCCCAAATTTTTCTTTTGGTGTTATCGGAAGAGATCACCTTCTATCACATCCACGCCATGTCTCCTACATGACTTTTTGTTATGACTTGCTTTCAAAAAGGGCTTTCTTCCTGCCCCCCATCCATAAAGGGCAGACTATATGGTCGTCCTGTGGACAGATTCTCCCTCTTGAGCTGTGATCTCTGTGACTCCTCCAGTGACCATGGTCCTCTTAACTGCTTCTCTCATTAGTGCTCTCCTTCTTGGGATGTTAGTCTCAGTGGACGGCCATGTCTTGGTGGGTTTGCAGTTGTCCCGCAGTGCTTCCATTTTTGGATGACGAATTGAACAGTGCTCTGTGAGATGCTCAGAGATTGGGCTATTTTCTATAACCTAACCCTGCTTTACTATTCTCTACAACTTTCTCCCTGACTTCTCCCTGACCTGTCTGGTGTGTTCCTTGGTTTTCATGATGCTGTTTGATTTCAGATCTTACTGATCCTGTGAGTTTCAGCACAGCTCAGCATTACAGTACAACTCGAGTCATCATGTACAAGTTGCCATGTATGATCTCCAATGCATGAGCCGAAATGTACGAGTTGCCATGTACGACCTCCAGTGTATGAGTCACCGTGTACGAGTTGCCATGTACAATATCCAGTATGCAAGCAGCCATATGGGATCTGCAGTATATAAGCTGCCATGTGCGACCTCCAGCGTGCAAGCAGCCATGAATGACCTCCTGTATAAAAGCTACCATGAATGGTCTCTAGTGTACGAGCCGCCATGTACAACCTCCAGTGTATGGGCCACCATTTGCAATGACCTCCAGTGTACAAGCCACCATGCACTACCTCCAGTTTACGAGCCGCTATGTACCACCTTCAATGTACAACCCGCCATGTATGACTTCCAGCGTGTGAGCCGCCATGAACAATCTCCAGTATACAAGCCACCATGTACGACCTCCAGGGTACGAGCCGCCAAGAATCACCTCCAGTGTAAGAGCCACCATGTATGACCTCTAGTGTACGAGCCGCCATGAATGGCATTCAGTGTAAGAGCCGCCACGTACGACCTCCAGTATACAAGCCGCCATGTACGACCTCCAGGGTACGAGCCGTCAAGAATCACCTCCAGTGTAAGGGCCGCCATGTATGACCTCTAGTGTACGAGCCACCATGAATGGCATTCAGTGTAAGAGCTGCCATGTATGACCTCCAGTATACAAGCCACCGTGTACAACCTCCAGTGTACGAGCCACCAAGAATGACCTTCAGTGTAAGAGCCGCCACGTACGACCTCCAGTATACAAGCCGCCATGTACGACCTCCAGTGTACGAGCCACCATGAATGACCTTCAGTGTAAGAGCTGCCATGTACGACCTCCAGGGTACGAGCCGCCATGTACGACCTCCAGTGTATGAGCCGCCATGAATGACCTCCAGTATACGAACCGCCATGAATAGCCTTCAGTGTAAGAGTCGCCATGTACGACCTCCAGGGTACGAGCCGCCATGTACGACCTCCAGTGTACGAGCCGCCATGAATGACCTTCAGTGTAAGAGCTGCCATGTACAACCTCCAGTGTACGAGCCTCCATGAATGACCTTCAGTGTAAGAGCCGCCATGTACGACCTCCAGTGTATGAGCCGCCATGAATGACCTCCAGTATACGAACCGCCATGAATGACCTTCAGTGTAAGAGTCGCTATGTACGACCTCCAGGGTACGAGCCACCATGGACGACCTCCAGTGTACGAGCCACCATGGACGACCTCCAGTGTACGAGCCACCATGGATGACCTCCAGTGTACGAGCAGCCATGAATGACCTTCAGTGTAAGAGCCGCCATGTACGACCTCCAGGGTACGAGCCACCATGAATGACCTTCAGGGTAAGAGCCGCAATGTACGACCTCCAGTGTATGAGCCAGCCACGAATGACCTTCAGTGTAAGAGCCACCATGTACGACCTCCAGTGTATGAGCCGCCATGAATGACCTCCAGTGTTAGAGCCACCATGTACGACCTCCAGGGTACGAGCCGCCATGAATGACCTTCAGTGTTAGAGCCACCATGTACGACCTCCAGGGTACGAGCCGCCATGAATTACCTCCAGTATCCGAGCTGCCATGAATGACCTTCAGTGTTAGAGCCACCATGTACGACCTCCAGGGTACGAGGCGCCATGTATAACCTCCGGTGTAAGAGCCGCTGTATACGACCTCCAGGGTACGAGCCGCTGGGAACACCCCGGAGTGGACAAACCGCCGTAGGACTGCTGCTGCTGTTGCTTATGAAAATACTACAAGCTCTTGATGCTCTTTGACTTTTCTGCACATAAAATATTCAGCAGAACATTCGCACGGCACCTGATGCTTCGTGGTGACCTTCAGACGTCTGTCAAGAAATAACTTTTCAGAAATTCAGATGCCATATTTAATATTGTACAAGAGGATGAATGAGAAATGTCCCAGAGACAGAGAAGATTGCTGACTTGAATCTCCATGACTGGAGGTCTTCTTCTCAGGTACAGGGTCACCTAAAGTTCTTCACGGTCTCTAACATGTTACTAAAATAAGTGGTTTAAATCCATAAAAAAATAGTTTCTGGAGAAAAATATTGGTCACCCTGGTGTATAACATCCGATCCCACTGCCCCCGGTGTACAAAATCCTGCGTTATTGCCCCCATGTATAACATCTGGCCCCCATTGCTCTCCGTGTATAGCACTCGTGCCACCGGGGGCTTCATGGTTGAGCAGCTGCAAAAGTTGTACATGACCAAGACCAATGCCGAGCCATACACCACCAAGCACAATGCCGAACCATATACCACCAAGCACAATGCCGAGCCATACACCACCAAGCACAATGCCAAACCATACATCACCAAGCACAATGCGGAGCCGCACATCACCAAGAACAATGCCGAGGGATGGAAGGAGCGGTGTAAAGCCACCACCACTGGACTTTGGAGGAGACATGTTCGTTGCAGTGATGGATCAAAGGCAAAGCAGTTACACAGAATGCTGATAGCTGAGTGAGACGGCACCATTTTCCTGCAGGAAGGAACAGAGACCAATGATGACGAAGGGTGGAAGTTGGCGATGACCCAAAGAGGTCTGAAGATAGGTGATGGGCAGCCCTAATGGAGGAAGGCCTGAGACCAGGTAGCTTTTCTCAGATAAGGCCCTTGGGCCCCCTAAAGTAAAGGACAGATGTGGCCTAGAGACTGAACTCTGGACCCCAGCTTGATTCATGGCCTGTAGAATGGACAAGTGACTGGACGCTTTGTGAACCCAGTTGTTGATCGGTTCCAACCCCACCCTAGTAAACGTTCTGACCTCGAAAGAAGTCCAGGCCCTAAAAGAAGTCCCAACCTTGACCCCCAGAGTGATCCCATATATTACCAGTTCACAGTGGATTGCAGGTGTGATTCGGAATAAAAAGTGAAGAGAGGAGTGGGTGCTGGCCCAGATGGGCAGCCCTGGGGGAGGAGAGCTTGCTCAGTGAATGACGGCAGTGAGAATGCCTTGAGACTCCATGGATCCTCGGAGTTGATGATGAGGACCACAGGACTGCCGAGGGAAGCAACCAATCCAGCCGTAGTGTATGTGGCTAAGAGTGCTCAATCGACTGTATATGAATGGAGGATGAAGGCCAGGAAAATCTGTGTCTGAGTGCTGTCTACTGAGAACCAATGAAGCAAAAATGGAGTTAGCTGCAGAGGAGGCCTCGTTGTGTTGGTTGTTCCCATTAACCAGGACAGTTGACCGTTCATGCAGGGCCACGTTTCAGTGGATTTAAGACCCAAGTTTAACTGGGACTCCCTCACATAGAAGCCACGCATGGCTGGAGTTTGTTTTACCCGCATCCCAGTTTATTTATGTGTCGCCCACCTGTAGCGGTCGCCCCAGGGAACTCACTCCACCTTCGGGGACGCCACAGGGTCTCCACTTTGGTAACTCTGGCGACAGGTATGTCAGTTTGTGTATGTAGGAGTCGTGACGCCACTCACGGTTTGCGGTCAGGGATATGGGTGACCGCCACTGCAAATTTAACGAGAGTCTGGGGCTGATGGTGTCTGCAGTCGGATGGTGTGGCCCCCCGTGAGTGAGGCTGGCCCCAGGGGCTCAGGTGTGTGGAACAACAGGTCACAGAATAACTCAGGCTCAGTCCAAGATGTCTTTCAACTTGTTTACTCACTGTTGTTGTTTTGTGAGGTAACCTGGGCGATGCTGAGATTAAACCAGGGGAAACCAGGAACTCCTTCAGGATGGTCTAAGGGTAACTGTTAACTCGCCTTCCTAGCACTTCTTGTTTCGGATAACCCTTGACTTGAAGTACCGTGGGATTCATCCAGGGAAGTCGCTACTGCCTTTTCTCCCCTTTTTGGTCCGTTTGCCACCAGCGCGGCCAAGGTAGATGGCTCCAGGCTCGATCCTCCTTATGGGCCCCCTTCGTTGCTGCTGAGGCTCGGACTCTAGTTGGTTGGTGTGGGACTTGTGGTTCCCTCTCACCATCAGGTTTAGCAGATCAATAAATAGACGTCTACTCTAGGGACCTGTTCCCCGTGTGTGCCTAGTCACAAGGAGTCCCCGTACTCGACCAGCTGACTGTCTCTCACAGCTCGTCTTTCTGACTGACTTTCTGGTAACCGTTCTCCCCCGCTAACAGCTACTACACGTGCAGGGTCTGACTAGCGTGTCAGCGCGCGTCCCTCTCTAGGCAACTCACGCTCTCCGCTCCCAGACTGGCTCTCCTCCTACTTTCCTGACAGCCGCTGCAATCTAGCTTCCAGCCCCTCCGCCACACCCCTTGCTGAGATGTGGAGGAACGCCCCCTCTTGGGTCTGCCCAAGGGTCCCCTCTATGGTGTGGGAGACCTGGTTGCTATGTCTGTGCGTACACACCCTATTCCAGCCTTTAGGATTACCTGGAAGTACTGACCCAGCATGAGTGCAGTACTCAGTGGTGCCTGACCAGGTCAGGGGCGCCACATTTATACACATTTCACATCCCGCTGTTGGATTGGATTTTGGAGCCACACCCTTCACTAAGATGAATGGTGCCACTTAGTCATATGAATCGATGGGGGAACCATGGACTGTATCTTTGCTATAATGGGCTACCCTTGCAGGGATGGACTTTGTTGTGATGGCTTGAGGGCCTTTATTAAAAGTGGCCAATATTAACCCAAAGAACTGGTACCAAGTTATCAAAAGAGACTCATCTGGTTCCGGTTAAGGGGTCCCAATCAAGTAGGACCGGTCTGTGTCACTCTGGAGAAGAAAAGAATGAAGATTTTGTGATGATTAATGTTATGTGGTGTTAGGTGTAAAGTATCAGTTACGTGCTGTTTATATGGATGGTCGAGGATGACCATCATTAAAGTAGGGGGAAAGGTAATAAGGTAGACATATGGCCTGTGTTCCACCTTGATGATATTGTTGTTGTTGTTGGAGTAATGGAATAAATGTTAATGATGTTCAATGTGTAGTCTAACATGTGTTAGTCATGATAGAAAATACGTTAAGAAAGAGTTAATGTTTGAGACTAGCCCATAGTGGGAGGGGCATTAGTGAAGGGATGGTGATGGTTTTCTGTCAGGAGATGAGATAGGGCCCAGCAAGTGACAAAAGAGGACCTAAGGCCTGGCTGGTAGCAGTGCCACATGACTTGGGTGAGCGGAGACCGAGACAGAGGATAGCGAGATCTTGACGAAAGAAACAAGACAGAGTCGACCGAGGTATAGACTGATCTATTGGAGATGAGTCCAGGTTATGGACCCCAAACAGTACAGCCCACAGTTTACAAATCTTAAAGGAATGGGCCACGATGGTACCGAAATGTGAGAAGATACTGCCCTGGGCGTAAGTGTGATACGCATCCACAAGCTGCAAGCTAACTGTTGGCCATATCTCCTAAAGGGTGTAGGATGTAGAAGATATGACTCCCACTAAGTGGACTGTAGTACTGAGATGGGTGATGTTGAAGGAAGCATGACTAATGGGGACAGAAACAAGTGACGTTGGAGAAGGGAGCTGGCTCTTTTTGTTGGTTGATGAAGGAACGTACGAGAAGTTGTGTACCCTCTATCTGATGTATATAGCTGTCAACAAATCTCTGGGGGAACTGGTGTTCTCCCTTTCTGAGTTGTTCAACATCTGGATCTTGCACGCTGGAGTCAACGGCAACATTCATCCTTCAAAGGCGTATCACCTCTGTGGCGCCCCTGAGGCTTCAGGCGCCACAGGGTACTACACCTTAGCTGAGGTGTAGTATTCTTCACGGCTAAGATGGGGGTCATTCATCGGTGCACACCACAATGTATACAACACACAGCTGCCCTCCCACCGGCACTGGGCTAGGGTAGGTGCTGGAGGTGGCCATCAGGAGGTATGGGACCTCCTGTCCACTAGTTCGGCAACTCGAGAGGCAGGGCACTGTCAGGGGAGTGAGTGGCAACAACACACACAATCTCGGTTACAGTCAAGCCTGGACCAGCGGACAGGCAACAGGAGACAAGAGAGAGTGGACACGAAAGGACAAGGGACCCGTGGCTTGGAGCTGGAGCGGCTTTGCCCGGGTACTTAGGAAGAAGAGGGAGCGTGGAGAGTGCGGCAAGCGCCCGTGACCCGTTCCACTGACCAGAAGCTGGCGTGGAGGGATTACCAATAGAAAGGACACAGAGAGGGAACACCGGCCTTGACTTCTGAACTGTCCGGGATCGGCTGGGGCCCATAACAGTGAATCTCCTCGCTCTAAAGGCAGTGACATCTCAGTGAGTAAAGAATTTCGACTGCAACCCGTGTCGTCCCATCAATTTTGGCGGCGTCACCCTCGTGCCCCGCTGCCATCAGAGACTACCACCCTCATCATCCTCAGGGCCTGAGCTCTGCCTGTGGAGAGCTGTTCCATTCAAGCTGTGCTAACTATATTAGTCGCAAACCACAGGTGGCATCACAAATACAAATTCTTCTCCCCTGTAAATATCCCCTTCCACCACCTTTATTGACACTGCCGGGATCACGGAACCCCAACGCCCTACACCACTATGCCTGGAGATGAGAAACCCCCTGGACACCATGTACAAGTCCACACATCCAGCCAGGACCTCCACGGTGGGGCGCAAAAGATGGCTACCTCGCCCACAGCTGCCATCACACAATATGTGACAGCACATGCTCTTCTACCTGAATACTCAGGCACCAGGGAGGGCACCTGAGCAAGCCATGAAAGACCTAAGAACATGACATCTTAAGTTTATGATATGCCGAAGATCAGAGAGAGCTGGTCACAAGATTATGAAGACGTGGGGAAATACTGAGAAGGAGTCGGGAGAAGAAAAAATGTGTAGTGGAGAAGCCGAGCCTCGGAATATTGGCCATAATGAGGTCTCCGGCCCATGTAATGAGCGCACGAGCTTCTCTGGTCCTGTCTGGACTTCACTAGAAGGTAAATCTGTCTTGATAGAAGTTTGTGCCCCGCGACGTCCTGGAGGACCTGGAACATGATTGTCTGATCTTCTCTCCGCTGTCACTCTCTGAAGACGATTCAATGTGATCTAAGAGTAATACCGGGCACAAAGCTCACCGGGGACCACCGCCACCGCCTTTAATCTTCATTTAGGGGGCAGGGGAACAATCTGTGATTTATGGAATAATATCTCTCTGTAAATATCTGGTGCACACTGGGTTTAATTTACACATTGCTGGAGGCCACCGCCGCCGCCACCGCCATTACATCCACCACAAAAAGAGGAGATTTATATAAAGCAGCGGGGGATTTCAATCAATGCGAGAGAGAATCTGCCAGGACAATGCCTAATATCCCCCGAAACACAATACAGCACGACGCGCTGGCTAATGATACCTGCTGTATAGCATGCAGAGGGACGGCAGCATCTCCATAATATACTCCATTACCACCAGCTCCATATACAAGATAGATACAGAGGAGGCCGCAAATCTGAATGCAATGTGTGATAATACCGCACCAGAAAATACTACCCCCTGTGTACAGGAATAAAACTGCTATAATACTGCCCCCTGTGTACAGGAATAAAACTGCTATAATACTGCCCCCTGTGTACAGGAATAAAACTGCTATAATACTGCCCCCTGTGTACAGGAATAAAACTGCTATAATACTGCCCCTATGTACAAGAATAAAACTGCTATACTACTGCCCTGTTACGGTTCCCGTTTCTGGGGATCTGCCTGTCTCCTTATCCTTTGCTGTGGTCTGGCTATGTTATTCTCTTGGTCCCAGGTCTGTGTGGAGCTGGAGACTATGTTCTGATTCCATGCTACTGAGCATGTGCGAGCGCTGGAGACTAAGTCCTATCTTTGAGCCACTGCACATGTGCGGGTGACATCATCGCTGACACATGGTCACATGTCTCTGACACCTTCTAAGCCGATTGGCCGCTGGTCATGTGCTTATGACGCTTTGCTCTGTGATAGGCCAGCGTGACGTCATTGCTGACGTTCTCGCAGCGGATTGGCTGGTGTCCTCCATCTTGGATGAGGCACAGAGTCTATATAAGACCCTGACGCACGCCGCCCGGCGCTCAGTCCTCTTGGTTCCTGCATAGGAGTAGACGCTCTGTGCATGTCCCTTGCGGCACCTATTCTATCTAGGTGAGCGTTATCGGTAGGGTAACGCTCTTGTACCTTGCAGCTTATGCTGTGG
Source organism: Anomaloglossus baeobatrachus (assembly GCF_048569485.1). Lineage (NCBI taxonomy): Eukaryota > Metazoa > Chordata > Amphibia > Anura > Aromobatidae > Anomaloglossus > Anomaloglossus baeobatrachus. The sequence continues at coordinate 589,330,616 of NC_134357.1, forward strand.
TCCGTATTCTCGCACCTTAGTGGAGCAGACATAGGCAGGTGCTTGCTGCACATGGTCTGACTGGACCTTGTGGTTCTACTCTGAGGTGAGCGCTATCGGTAGGGTAGCGCTCCTGTACCTTTCAGCCGTACTGTTGTCCGTGTCCTCGCACCTTAGTGGAGCGGACATAGGTTAGGTGGTCGTTGCCTTCTAGGGTAACGCTCCACTACGCTGCCTCCTGCAGCAGTCCGTATCCTCGCACACTAGGGGAGCGGTCATAGGCAGGTGTTTCACGCTAGCAGCCTTGCTGCTGTCCGTATCCTTGCACCACAAGTGGAGCGGACATAGGTAGGTGCCATATTGCACACACTACACCTAGTCTCTGTGACTGTTAACTGAGACAGGTGCTTTCACGCTCACAGACTGTGAGACTTCTATGCACTTTTATGTTGTATTCCTCACTCTTTTGCATTTCCACTCCTATGTTATGCTAATAAGGTAGTCGCTGTGACTTAAACAGTATACGCCGCTAATGGCCTTCGTGACACTGTGACGCAACAGTGTCAGTACCGCTTTGGTGGTACAGGTTTCCCCTATCCTCTGCCATACTCTGCAGCAGAGCTTTGCGCGGTGGACCCTGACTGTCGGATAGCCTTCCATTCCCTTATTATCCGTCAGCCCCCGTAGCATTAGGACTGAGCCAAGGGTCTGGCAGAGATGGCGGAGTATCAACAATTACATCAGTATATACAGGTACTTGAAGCAAGGCTCAAGACTGTAGAGGATAAACCTCAAACTTTGGTGTCTTCGCCACATGACCCAAGACTTGCTCTACCCAACAGATATTCTGGCGATGCCAGGTCTTGTCGTGGGTTCATAGGCCAGTGTCAGATTCACCTTGAGGTTAATGCCTCTCGCTTCTCTACGGAGAGGTCTAAAGTAAGCTTTATTATATCCCTGCTTCAGGATAAAACCTTAGAGTGGGCTACTCCCTTATGGGAGCGCTCTGATTTGGTTACTCAGAGACATCAAGACTTCCTTGATGCTCTTAAAGCGGTGTTCTTGGGACCGCAGGTTACCCATGATGCGGCTTTGAGACTGCTAGATCTGTCTCAAGGTTCGTTATCTACCAGCTCTTATGCCATTGCTTTTCGTACCTTGGTAGCAGAGGTAGACTGGCCTGAGAAGGTGTTAATACCAATCTTCTGGAGAGGTCTTGCAGGCTATGTCAAAGATGCTCTTGCTATTCGGGAAGTTCCTCCTTCTCTGGAGGACTTAATTACGGTAGCAACTAGGATCGATGTACGCCATAAGGAACGTAGACTCGAGGTTAGCTTGTCACGTCCCAAGCGTCGAGTTGGCTCAGATGCTGTGGTTCCTTCTCCATCTTGCTCAGTATCCAAGACATCTCCTACTCTTATGGAGTTGGGCTATACTACTTCCCGACCTCGTAAGGTGGGCTCTCCTATCTGTTACATATGTCGTCAGGCTGGGCACTATGCCAACAAGTGTCCTAGTCGTCAGGGAAACTCCCTGGCCTAGTAACCATTAGAGGGGGGTTACTAGAGACGTCTTCTGCACCCTCTAAGTGTAGTGTCCCAGGTCAGCTCTCATTCTCTGAGAATACATGGCCTATTATGGCTTTTGTGGATTCCGGAGCTGACGGGACTTTTGTGTCCTCAGGATTTGTAAAGAGACACAATATTCCCTCTATCATGTTAGAGGCGCCTATTCCTGTCCGTGTTGTTAATGGGACTATGTTGTCTGACTCCATTACATTGAGGACAGTTCCCTTGCGCCTTTCCCTGTCTCAGGGTCACATAGAGGAGATTTCTTTTCTTGTTTTGCCTGAGGGTATAGACGACGTACTTCTGGGTCTTCCATGGCTTCGGACTCATGCTCCTCACATTGACTGGGAGTCCGACAGCAATATTAGTTGGGGTTCGAAATGTCAGTCCCGATGTCTTCCCTTACCACCTAAGGTCGTTGCGGTTGCATCTACTGATCTCTCTCCCTTACCTACACCCTATGTGGATTTCACTGATGTGTTTTCCAAGCAGGGTGCTGAGACTCTTCCACCCCATAGGCCGTATGACTGTGCCATAGACCTCTTGCCGGGTTCTGTTCCACCAAAGGGCAGGGTCTATCCCTTGTCTATCCCAGAATCCGAGGCTATGTCGGCCTATATAAAGGATAGTCTGGAGAGGGGCTTCATCCGCAAGTCTGTCTCACCTGCAGGGGCTGGTTTTTTCTTTGTGCGGAAAAAAAGAGGGTGATCTGCGTCCCTGCATAGACTACAGGGGTCTTAACGCCATTACTGTAAAGAATAGATACCCCTTGCCCCTAATTTCTGAACTGTTTGACAGACTACGGGGAGCTAAGGTATTTACGAAGTTGGATCTGCGAGGTGCTTATAACTTAGTGCGAATTCGAGAGGGTGAGGAATGGAAGACCGCTTTTAACACCAGAGACGGTCACTGTGAATACCTCGTCATGCCTTTCGGTCTGTGTAATGCACCCGCAGTGTTTCAGGACTTCGTAAATGACGTGTTTAGGGATTTACTGTTATCATTGGTGGTGGTATACAGTTAGGTCCAGAAATATTTGGACAGTGACACAAGTTTTGTTATTTTAGCTGTTTACAAAAACATGTTCAGAAATACAATTCTATATATAATATGGGCTGAAAGTGCACACTCCCAGCTGCAATATGAGAGTTTTCACATCCAAATCGGAGAAAGGGTTTAGGAATCATAGCTCTGTAATGCATAGCCTCCTCTTTTTCAAGGGACCAAAAGTAATTGGACAAGGGACTCTAAGGGCTGCAATTAACTCTGAAGGCGTTTCCCTCGTTAACCTGTAATCAATGAAGTAGTTAAAAGGTCTGGGGTTGATTACAGGTGTGTGGTTTTGCATTTGGAAGCTGTTGCTGTGACCAGACAACATGCGGTCTAAGGAACTCTCAATTGAGGTGAAGCAGAACATCCTGAGGCTGAAAAAAAAGAAAAAATCCATCAGAGAGATAGCAGACATGCTTGGAGTAGCAAAATCAACAGTCGGGTACATTCTGAGAAAAAAGGAATTGACTGGTGAGCTTGGGAACGCAAAAAGGCCTGGGCGTCCACGGATGACAACAGTGGTGGATGATCGCCGCATACTTTCTTTGGTGAAGAGGAACCCGTTCACAACATCAACTGAAGTCCAGAACACTCTCAGTGAAGTAGGTGTATCTGTCTCTAAGTCACCAGTAAAGAGAAGACTCCATGAAAGTAAATACAAAGGGTTCACATCTAGATGCAAACCATTCATCAATTCCAAAAATAGACAGGCTAGAGTTACATTTGCTGAAAAACACCTCATGAAGCCAGCTCAGTTCTGGAAAAGTATTCTATGGACAGATGAGACCAAGATCAACCTGTACCAGAATGATGGGAAGAAAAAAGACTGGAGAAGAAAGGGAACGGCACATGATCCAAGGCACACCACATCCTCTGTAAAACATGGTGGAGGCAACGTGATGGCATGGGCATGCATGGCTTTCAATGGCACTGGGTGACTTGTGTTTATTGATGACATAACAGCAGACAAGAGTAGCCGGATGAATTCTGAAGTGTACCGGGATATACTTTCAGCCCAGATTCAGTCAAATGCCGCAAAGTTGATCGGACGGCGCTTCATAGTACAGATGGACAATGACCCCAAGCATACAGCCAAAGCTACCCAGGAGTTCATGAGTGCAAAAAAGTGGAACCTTCTGCAATGGCCAAGTCAATCACCAGATCTTAACCCAATTGAGCATGCATTTCACTTGCTCAAATCCAGACTTAAGACAGAAAGACCCACAAACAAGCAAGACCTGAAGGCTGCGGCTGTAAAGGCCTGGCAAAGCATTAAGAAGGAGGAAACCCAGCGTTTGGTGATGTCCATGGGTTCCAGACTTAAGGCAGTGATTGCCTCCAAAGGATTCGCAACAAAATATTGAAAATAAAAATATTTTGTTTGGGTTTGGTTTATTTGTCCAATTACTTTTGACCTCCTAAAATGTGGAGTGTTTGTAAAGAAATGTGACAATTCCTACAATTTCTATCAGATATTTTTGTTCAAACCTTCAAATTAAACGTTACAATCTGCACTTGAATTCTGTTGTAGAGGTTTCATTTCAAATCCAATGTGGTGGCATGCAGAGCCCAACTCGCCAAAATTGTGTCACTGTCCAAAGATTTCTGGACCTAACTGTAGCTGGATGATATACTAATTTGTTCTCCCGACCTGGAGACACATCGGTTGGATATGATCTGGGTTCTGTCTCGTCTACGGGAGCACTCCCTGTTTGCCAAACTCGAGAAATGTATATTTGAGCAAGCCTCTCTACCCTTCTTAGGCTACATCATTTCTCATGAGGGATTGGCAATGGATCCTGCGAAGCTTCTGCAGTTATGGAATGGGCTGAACCTCATTCCTTGAGAGCAGTACAACGCTTCCTAGGATTTATAAATTATTACCGGCAATTTATACCACACTTTTCTACCTTGGTAGCTCCGTTAGTGGCTTTGACTAAAAAGGGAGCCAATCCTAAGGTCTGGTCTACTGAGACATCCCAGGCTTTCAAGCCAGTTAAGGAACACTTTTCATCTGCTCCTGTCCTCCAAAGACCTGACGAGAATAGGCCCTTTCTCATGGAGGTGTAGGAGCTGGAGCAGTTCTATATCAAAAGCTCAGGTAGAAAAAGACCGTGTTTTTTCTTTGCAAAGACTAAAGTTGGCATTGGAGGAGTGGCGTCACTTGCTATAACTACTATAATACTGCTCCCTATATACAAGAATATAACTACTATAATACTGCCCCTATATACAAGAATATAACTACTATAATACTGCTCCCTATATACAAGAATATATCTACTATAATACTGCTCCCTATATACAAGAATATAACTACTATAATACTGCTCCCTATATACAAGAATATAACTACTATAATACTGCCCCTATATACAAGAATATAACTACTATAATACTGCCCCTATATACAAGAATATAACTACTATAATACTGCCCCTATGTACAAGAATATAACTACTATAATACTGCTCCTATATACAAGAATATAACTACTATAATACTGCCCCTATGTACAGGTATATAACTGCTATAATACTGCCTTAATTCTTTGCTTTCTTATTAGAATGCCTGTTCTCTTCCACACTTCTTGTTTTATCTCTTTTCTTGCTTTCTTGTGTGGTGACTTTTATTGGAGCCTCTGATCCTGTTTGATCCCGATCGAGATTCATTTAAGGCTTTGAGCTCAGACCATGAAATGAATTTCAAGTTAATGCAAAAGAAAAAAACGTGAAATCTCAGAGTCTCTGCACTTTTAAGACTTTAAGTTGCTTTTCAAGAACATTTTGATCACGGGAGACGATGAAGTGAAGGAAATAGCCTGAAATATGGAATATGGGTCTGATCATCGACATATGAAATGCATTGCACTAGTCTAGTGCCTGGTGTATTTATAGGCTGTATTCTCATGAATATGGAGTGTCTCAGTGATGTCACTGGTTCCTGGTGTAGTTATAGGCTGTATTCTCATGAATATGGAGTGTCTCAGTGATGTCACTGGTTCCTGGTGTAGTTATAGGCTGTATTCTCATGAATATGGAGTGTCTCAGTGATGTCACTGGTTCCTGGTGTAGTTATAGGCTGTATTCTCATGAATATGGAGTGTCTCAGTGATGTCACTGGCTCCTGGTGTAGTTATAGGCTGTGTTCTCATGAATATGAAGTGTCTCAGTGATGTCACTGGTTCCTGGTGTATTTATAGGCTGTATTCTCATGAATATGGAGTGTCTCAGTGATGTCACTGGTTCCTGGTGTAGTTATAGGCTGTATTCTCATGAATATGGAGTGTCTCAGTGATGTCACTGGTTCCTGGTGTAGTTATAGGCTGTATTCTCATGAATATGAAGTGTTTCAGTGATATCACTGGCTCCTGGTGTAGTTATAGGCTGTATTCTCATGAATATGGAGTGTCTCAGTGATGTCACTGGTTCCTGGTGTAGTTATAGGCTGTGTTCTCATGAATATGGAGTGTCTCAGTAATGTCACTGGTTCCTGGTGTAGTTATAGGCTGTATTCTCATGAATATGGAGTGTCTCAGTGATGTCACTGGTTCCTGGTGTAGTTATAGGCTGTATTCTCATGAATATGGAGTGTCTCAGTGATGTCACTGGTTCCTGGTGTAGTTATAGGCTGTATTCTCATGAATATGGAGTGTCTCAGTGATGTCACTGGCTCCTGGTGTAGTTATAGGCTGTATTCTCATGAATATGGAGTGTCTCAGTGATGTCACTGGCTCCTGGTGTAGTTATAGGCTGTATTCTCATGAATATGGAGTGTCTCAGTGATGTCACTGGTTCCTGGTGTAGTTATAGGCTGTGTTCTCATGAATATGGAATGTCTCAGTAATGTCACTGGTTCCTGGTGTAGTTATAGGCTGTATTCTCATGAATATGGAGTGTCTCAGTGATGTCACTGGCTCCTGGTGTAGTTATAGGCTGTATTCTCATGAATATGGAGTGTCTCAGTGATGTCACTGGTTCCTGGTGTAGTTATAGGCTGTATTCTCATGAATATGGAGTGTCTCAGTGATGTCACTGGTTCCTGGTGTAGTTATAGGCTGTATTCTCATGAATATGGAGTGTCTCAGTGATGTCACTGGCTCCTGGTGTAGTTATAGGCTGTATTCTCATGAATATGGAGTGTCTCAGTGATGTCACTGGCTCCTGGTGTAGTTATAGGCTGTATTCTCATGAATATGGAGTGTCTCAGTGATGTCACTGGTTCCTGGTGTAGTTATAGGCTGTGTTCTCATGAATATGGAGTGTCTCAGTAATGTCACTGGTTCCTGGTGTAGTTATAGGCTGTATTCTCATGAATATGGAGTGTCTCAGTGATGTCACTGGTTCCTGGTGTAGTTATAGGCTGTATTCTCATGAATATGGAGTGTCTCAGTGATGTCACTGGTTCCTGGTGTAGTTATAGGCTGTATTCTCATGAATATGGAGTGTCTCAGTGATGTCACTGGCTCCTGGTGTAGTTATAGGCTGTATTCTCATGAATATGGAGTGTCTCAGTGATGTCACTGGCTCCTGGTGTAGTTATAGGCTGTATTCTCATGAATATGGAGTGTCTCAGTGATGTCACTGGTTCCTGGTGTAGTTATAGGCTGTGTTCTCATGAATATGGAGTGTCTCAGTAATGTCACTGGTTCCTGGTGTAGTTATAGGCTGTATTCTCATGAATATGGAGTGTCTCAGTGATGTCACTGGCTCCTGGTGTAGTTATAGGCTGTATTCTCATGAATATGGAGTGTCTCAGTGATGTCACTGGTTCCTGGTGTAGTTATAGGCTGTATTCTCATGAATATGGAGTGTCTCAGTGATGTCACTGGTTCCTGGTGTAGTTATAGGCTGTGTTCTCATGAATGTGGAGTGTCAGTGATGTCACTGGTTCCTGGTGTAGTTATAGGCTGTATTCTCATGAATATGGAGTGTCTCAGTGATGTCACTGGTTCCTGGTGTAGTTATAGGCTGTGTTCTCATGAATGTGGAGTGTCAGTGATGTCACTGGTTCCTGGTGTAGTTATAGGCTGTATTCTCATGAATATGGAGTGTCTCAGTGATGTCACTGGTTCCTGGTGTATTTATAGGCTGTATTCTCATGAATATGGAGTGTCTCAGTGATGTCACTGGATCCTGGTGTGTTTATAGGCTGTATTCTCATGAATATGGAGTGTCTCAGTGATGTCACTGGTTCCTGGTGTATTTGACTCGCCCACCTCAGGGCTATGGGACACCCGGTGCCGGGCCGGACTAGTCCGGGGGTCGTCAGTGGTCGCGGGGCCCGACTCCGTGGCCCTGGTGGGTGTCAATTAATATGGCTGGTGACTTGGAGTGAATAAAGTTTATACTTGTCGTGACGCCACCTGTGGTTTGCGGCTATTAGCCGCCACTGCTGTGTGAGGCCTCCGGGGTGATGGAATGGCAGCAATGGTGGTACTGCTCCCCACAGGTGGAGCGGTGCCCCGGGGACACTGTTGGTGCTCGTAAGAGTCTATGCAGATAAATAACTGAGGCAACACCAGGGGTGCAGTTTCAAGGTCTTTACTCACAGTTCTTGTCAAGGCCTGCAGAAGCCTTTGGACTACTGGGACCACCGTCAGGGACCTCCGCCGATCCCGGGTAGATCTGGGGGTAAATGCCAGTGCACCCCTCTAATTGTGTCCTTTCTCAGCTGACTTCACTAGCCTTGCCTTTTGTGTCTGAACCTGGCTCGGCCTCCACTGCAGCCTCCGGGCTGGGAGCTCGCCTGTCGGTATTTGCCCCTTTTCTAGAGATTCTTGCTGTGGGCTTTGGTCCGGGGAGCATGCAGCTTTCCCTGGACCTCGGTCTTTTAACCTTTGGAGATGACTTCCCCTCCTCCAGTGACTTGGGATCGTCCCCTGATGCAGCTTGATCCCTCCACCGATGTTCCTGTGGAACACGCCACCAGCTCTGAAGCTATCTGTGGCCCTGGAATCCCTTCGTTCCCTGCTTGGTGTCAGCTGGACCCTCCGAGTCCCAGGTTCTTCACCAGGAAGCGTCACTTTCTTCTTTCTTTAGCTCCTGCCTGACTAGAGCTCTTCTTCTACTCTCTGTTTCTCTCCTTCTCTGTTGCTTTCTTTCTCTGTGCGGACACTCTGAACTCACAGAGCTCCTTTCTCTTTCACAGCTACATGCTGTCTCCTCACTCTCTCACTCTCTGAGGTAAACTGAAACTCTGACCTTCCTCTCTGCTCTACACTCGGCTGGCTCTTCCCACCCCCCGGTTGCTAAGCTACCACCCTATGGGAGCAGGGATGGGTCTTACGACCCCTCCCAGCATTCAGCATGGGAGGGTTGCTGCCACTGTCCCTGGTCCCAGTGTGTGCCTAGCAATGGGTGTAGTGCAGTTTTACCTGTGAACTGGCATGTACCCCTTTCCTTACCCAGGATGGGACATCACACCTCTGACTGGGGTGCAATGTCTCTGTGGCGACGGAAGCCTCAGGGGCGCCACATATTCATAGGCTGTGTTATCATGAATATGAAGGGTCTCAGAGATGTCATGTGTTTCTGATGCGGTTTTGGTACATTGTTTGTCGAGAGATGCAGATTTGGTACAGAAATGTCTGCAATCAAATACTCAACGTGTGCACAAAGCTTAATTTGTTAATCTAGCATTGAGGTCAATTACTTCACCGGAGGTAAGGTCACTGAGTTCATCAAGTCAGTTCTGGGGTACCTGGAGAACAGACAGCTATGACCTCAGGTGAACTCACTGACGTCACCGTTCACAGCTGTGGCTCCTTCAGTATGTCCCTGATGCCTCAGTGATGGGTCACATTCCCTAATGTGAAAGTTCACTACGACCTCTGGAGGAAGCACAGCCAGGATCATCCTGGGACCTTGTGTGGATTATGCAGGGGTGTTTTGTGGGTTAGTAATTTGTTGGAATAGGGTGTTTTTTTATATAAATAAAGAATTTTTCTCTGTGTTTTGTGTTTCATTTCTTTTTACTTGCACGATTAGTAATGAGATGTCTCATAGACCTTGTGACGGGGTATGCGGCAGAGCAGTGAGGGACACCAGGTCAAGGAACAATCCAAAGGGCTTTATTGGAACCACAAAGATAAAGCACCAAATAAATATAAATCCTTAAAGTGTGCAAGGAGTCCACAACAAAACAAAAGATCCAGGGGCACCGCCTGGTATTCCGATGCCAGGGAAAATATGGCAATGGTCCTTATATGAGTTGCTTGAGTCCAACAGGGTGAACAATAAAACACAATCCCAAGTGGCCACTGATCTCCAGTCTGTAACAGTCCATACACAGGCCCTAGGATCCAGCCTCAGCTATAGATCCTAGTGCTTCTCCAGCCGAGATCCAACTAACCTAACATGGGTCTCATTGTTCTTCTCTCTTGGGATCAGCCCCTTAGGTGGGCACACCTCCCCCTAGACATCTGATACATGAATGGACTTTAGACTCCTGGCTCTGTTCTGTTTACCAAGTTGTGGTTGGAGAAGTCCCATGCTGAGAGAACAAACAATCTCCCAGCAGAAGCAGTACAAAAGAGGAACAGACTATTGCACCATGAGCACAGGCGGGGGAGGGACACGCTGTTACAGACCTCTACCTGGGTAATCATGAAAGTGTGGCGCCCTGGACTAGCCAGGTCATCACAGGTACTACAACACAACACCCCCACCCCGAGATAGGCACATCAGTCAGACACAAATCCTTGTTGCCTCCCTCCAGGGCATGGGTCCCCAATTCCAGTCCTCAAGGGTCGCCAACAGTGCATGTTTTCAGGATTTCCTTAGTATTGCACATGTGATAATTTAATCACCTGCACAGTTGATGATTCCAACACCCATGCAATGCTTAGGAAATCCTGAAAACATGCACTGTTGGCGGCCCTCAAGGACTGGAGTTGGGGAACCCTGCTCCAGGGGCTGATGTCCACACCAGGTGGGGTGGAGCCAGGCGGTTTGCCCCACCCACTGAGGAGTTCACAGTCCCCTGGAGGCGGGAAAGGAAGTTAGTTAAGCTCGGCAGAGCTCGAGTGCAGTGGAGTGAAGTGAGGGAAGGGAAAGAGTGAGGAGTAAAGTGGTAGTAGAGGAGCAAACTGACTGTGTTCGGGTACGTGGCCCGGGCACCAAGAGCAAGGTTGGCAGATGGTGGTGGCCGTCTGCAGGAGAGGCGGATCGACGCGAAACCGTAGGACCGGGGACGGGCGGTGGCCCGCCGGTACCGAACCAGGGAGCGAAGTGAAGCCAGCACAAACCGGCAGGGCCTGTGGACCTCGACCAGGCTTGGAGTCGCCGTTAAACAGGTCAAATCCTTTAGTGACCGGAACCCCAGGGGTTTCCTAACAGCCAAGACCCGATTGAAGGCAACCGTCCAAACAGCAAAAGGGAAATACAGCTACTGCCACAGCTAGAGTTCCCAGGGCCAGAGCCTGCGGGCAAAAGGGCTCCTCCGGCATATATCCACGCTGGGGAGCGGGTTACCAGTGGGAAGCCATCGGGAGCGAAGATACACAAAAGGTGCAGGGAAAGGCAGCCACCACCAACCGTCCGGGAGAAACCACAGCAGCCGGCTGCGGGACCCGTCCATCCAGCCGTTTGTTTTACCAGAGACTTGCATCCATTTGTGGCTGAGTGAGTACTACCGTGCCGTCCGGCACCGCGCTGCACAGTCCAAGCGCCCCCTGCACCTTGCCCGACCCTGCCTCCCCGTCACCTCACCGGGCCCCGGGACCACCAACCCCCCTATCCACAGAGGGGAGAGAAACATCCCAGCTGCTCCCTGCCATCGCTCCCGGGATCCCCGTCAACAGCAGCGGTGGTGCCCCAACCTCACCACAAACCGTGGGTGGCGTCACGGACCAAACCCCCAAACCAAACTACTCCCCTTTCACTCACGGGCGAGGAGCGCCGCTCGAGTCCCCGGATCTGGCCCACCGCTCGAGCCACCGAGCAGCAGCAGCGCCGGACCCAAGCGTGGTGAGCGCAGCACCCTCCCCACCCGCGACAACTTGGTGTCACGAACAGGATCTTACCGTTCTACCGGCTGGTAGAAGTGCGCCTTGTGTCCCGCCGGCGGTATCCGGACGAAAAATTTCAGAAGCCGCCATCTTGGGTGCGAAGATTTTCCTGCTCGAGCGTCTTCTCGAGCAGTGGAGGCGCGAAAGCCGAAGCTCCGCCCCTGAAGAGGAGGTGCTGAGAAAAGACCAAGGGGGACGGATGGCGTCCGGCCGCATGTAAACCGCGGCTATAAAAGCAGGGACGCCAGGACTCTGCGGCCATATTTTGGTTCCTGGAAGATACCGCTGCCAACATGTCCACCCCGTCCGGCCACGCAGAGATCCCGGGGCCGATGCCCGGAACAGTGGCATGGCTCAGGGCCCGAATGGCGGGGATCTGTCAGCGCTACCGGAATCAGATATGTCTTCTCATGGAGCTGTGGACCGCGGAGGTGGAGGAGTTAGCTGCGGTCGCCCGGGTGTACGGGATGGAGGAGCTGGTGAGTGACCCACGCCCCTGTGTCCCTGAGGGTCCGGCCGCTTAGGCTGAGGGACCTGGTCTGCCCCTGGCCCCCATACTGCCTCCGTCTTCCCTGCCCGCGTGCCCCGCCGCTGCTGGTCCATCTGGCTTGCGGCCCCCTGCAGCGGCAGCAGAAAGAGTGGCGAGCCCGGAGACTGTGGCAACCCGCCTGGCGCAGGAACGGATGATAGTGACTCCGGGCCTGACACAGAGCCTGTCTCGGAGGAGGAGGGAGTCGTCGGCTTGCATGACATGGAGGCCACTTACATCCCACGGAGCGGAAATAATGGATATCGGGCGGCTCTTCCCCGTCGCGCCTTCCGTGCGCTGGAGGGGCTGGTACCCATGTTTCTTCAGCTGGGACCGGGTGAGGAGTATGAAAGTGAGCAGTGAAGGCAGCGGTCCCTCCGTTGCACCGTTGTCCCCGTTGGGACCACCAGTACCGTAACCTGTTAAATGAAAGTAATCAACCGAAAATGTTACCTGATTGTCGACAGTGATTGAACCGGCCGTTGCCGTCAAGTAGTCCCCGTAGGGACCCCTTGTACCGTGCATAAGAAACTGCTTATGGACACGCCTGAGAACTAGCAGGGCAACCACAAACTAGTGGAAATGTAAATATGTTGGCATGTTTCCGTTGCCTTCTCCGGAGAGGCTGATTTGGAGGATGGGCCTGGAGGAAAGAGATGGCCCAGGTCCACCACTACCGTAACCGGTGGCGATCCTCCGGGGGTCAGGGGTCCCCCATGGACGTGTGACCCCTGAAGTGACCGTAGGGTACGAGACTCCGTACCCGTTCCCGCTCGGGCAGCCTGGATCTGGACTGGGGTCAAGGGGTGCTGCCCACTTCTTAGGGGCAGCATCAGGGCCAGGTTGTTTGGGTGGGAGAGCGGAAGCCGACCGTTATTATTAATAAAATTGTGTTTGTAACGTTAAAGTACCGTGCCTCCCGTTAAGGGAAGATCCATGAAAATGCTTTGTTGAATGTTTTTCATATGTTTTTCTACCTTTTTCAGTTCAAAATAAAACCGGTGATGGACCGGCAGCCCGCGGATGGTCTGCATTTAACCAAGGGGGAATGTGGCGCTCTGGACTAGCCAGGTCGTCACAGGTACTACAACACAACACCCCCACCCCGAGATAGGCACATCAGTCAGACACAAATCCTTGTTGCCTCCATCCAGGGGCTGATGTCCACACCAGGTGGGGTGGAGCCAGGCGGTTGGCCCCACCCACTGAGGAGTTCACAGTCCTGGAGGCGGGAAAGGAAGTTAGTTAAGCTCGGGCAGAGCTCGAGTGCAGTGAAGTGAAGTGAGGGAAGGGAAAGAGTGAGGAGTAAAGTGGTAGTAGAGGAGCAAACTGAGTGTGTCCGGGTACGTGGCCCGGGCACCAAGAGCAAGGTTGGCAGACGGTGGTGGCCGTCTGCAGGAGAGGCAGATCGACGCGGAACCGTAGGACCGAGGACGGGCGGTGGCCCGCTGGTACCGAACCAGGGAGCGAAGTGAAGCCAGCACAAACTGGCAGGGCCTGCGGACCCCGACCAGGCTTGGAGTCGCCGTTAAACAGGTCAAATCCGTTAGTGACCGGAACCCCAGGGGTTTCCAAACAGCCAAGACCCGATTGAAGGCAACCGTCCAAACAGCAAAAGGGAAATACAGCTACCGCCACAGGTAGAGTTCCCAGGGCCAGAGCCAGCGGGCATAAGGGCTCCTCCGGCACATATCCACGCTGGGGAGCGGGTTACCGGTGGGAAGCCATCGGGACCAAAGATACACAAAAGGTGCAGGGAAAGGCAGCAACCACCAACCGTCCGGGAGAAACCACAGCAGCCGGTTGCGGGACCCATCCATCCAGCCAGCCGTTTTTTTTACCAGAGACTTGCATCCATTTGTGGCTGAGTGAGTACTACCGTGCCGTCTGGCACCGCGCTGCGCAGTCCAAGCGCCCCCTGCACCTTGCCCGACCCTGCCTCCCCGTCACCTCACCGGGCCCCGGGACCACCAACCCCCCTACCCACGGGGGGGATAGAAACATCCCAGCTGCTCCCTGCCATTGCTCCCAGGATCCCCGTCAACAGCAGCGGTGGTGCCCCAACCTCACCACAAACCGTGGGTGGCGTCACGGACCAAACCCCCAAACCAAACTACTCCCCTTTCACTCACGGGCGAGGAGCGCCGCTCGAGTCCCCGGATCCGGCCCACCACTCGAGCCACCGAGCAGCAGCGCCGAACCCGAGCGTGCTGAGTGCAGCGCCCTCCCCGCCCGCGACAAAAACTGTGAATTTTTGAAAAATCACAGCTGTGATTATCTCCTTACTGTATATTACCCAGATTGTCACCAGGATGAGGCGGGTAAAGTAACAGGATTGTCGCATCTAATAGATGCCACTTCTTGGGCAGCTGCAGGCTGCTATTTTTAGGCTGGGGAGGGCATAATACCCATGGGCCTCCCCAGTCTGAGAATACCTGCCTCCAGGCTCCAGCTGTCTGCTTTTGTCTTGGCTGGGTATCAAAACTGGGGGGACCACACGCCGTTTTTTAAAATTATGAGGCCAGCTAATCACAGATGCTAGTCTGACTGCAGCCAATCACAAATGCTGTCAGTGAGTGTGACAGGAAGCAGTGATTATTCATTAGTTCTAATGAGCAGACCCGGAAGCAGTATGACAGCCGCGCCGAGACTCGGTAAGTTTAATTGTACTGCTTTAATCCGATTTTGCCTTTTTAGAAATTTTTCTTTATCCTGGTGGCCGAATCTGAACAGCAACAGCAATCTTCTCCAGATCTTTCAGGTCCCTTCTCCATACAGATCTTCTCCAATTCTTTCAGGTCACTCCTCCATACATATCTTCTTCAGATATTTCAGGTCATTCCTCCATACAGATCTTCCAGGTCATTCCTCCATACAGATCTTCTCCAGATCTTTCAGGTCATTCCTCCATACAGATCTTCCAGGTCATTCCTCCATACAGATCTTCTCCAGATCTTCCAGGTCACTGCTCCATACTGGTCTAACAGGTCGTTTCTCCCTACAGATCTTCTCCAGATCTTTCAGGTCCCTCCTTCATACAGATCTTCTTTAGATCTTTCAGGTTTTGGAGCTGTCACTGAGCAACATTGAGTTTCAGCTCCCTCCAAAGATTTCCTCTTGGGTTAGACCACTCCAGGACCTTAAAAATCTTCTTACGGAGCCATTCCTTAGTTGCCCCGGCTATGTGTGAGTTTTGCGTCATTGTCATGCTGGAAGCTCCAGCCATGACCCATCTTCAATGGTCTTAGTGAGAGAAGGAGGTTATTGACCAAAATCTCGCGATAGATGACTCCATCCATCCTCCCTTCAATACGGCGCTGTCATCTCGTCCTCTTTGCAGAAAAGCCCCCCCAAAATACGATTTTTCCACCCTAATGCTTCACGTTTAGGACGGTGTTTTTGAAGTTCTACTCATCTTTCTTCTTCCTTCAAACACGGCGAGTGGACTTGATACCAAAAAGTTCTATTTTGGTCTCATCTGACCACATGACCGTCTCCCATGCATTCTCTGGATCATCTAGATAGATGGTCATTGGCAAACTTCAAATGGCTCAGGCCCTGACAAGGTCACCTGGCCTGCAGGTTTTTAATTAATGATGGTGTAGTGTGTAACTAACGGTGATTTTTGAAACTGAGGTTCCAGCTTAAGTCAGGTCATTGACCAGGTCCTCTCGGACAGTTCTGAGCTGATTCCCGATCTTTTTCAGAATCATCCTTACCCCTCAAGACAAGATCTTGCGTGGAGCTACAGAGCAAGTAAGATTGATAGTCATCTTATGTTTCTTCCATTTTCTAATAATTGTGCAAACAGTTGTTTCCTTCTCACCAAGCTGCTTGCCTATTGTCCTATTGTCCATGGCAGCTAGTCTAGGTCTACAATTTTGTCGTTGGTGCCCTTAGATGGCCCATTGGCCTTAGCCATGGTGGAAAGGTTGGAGTGTGATTGCGTGAACTCAGTTCCTAAGCAAAGGCACCGATTTTTCTCAGCAGCACAGAGTATTTCAGAATGTGAACATGTTTTAAAATTAATTTTAGTAAAGAATAGAAGAAAATAATGAAATTTGATCTTTTTTTATATTAAACAAGGGTCAATTGACATGAAACCAAATCCCATTGTCAAGCTTTTTCTGTTTCACTTTTTTTTTGTTGCCCACCTACACAGCAGAGGTGAGCGAGCGCTGTATATGTAATTACACTTAAGTGGGGTTAATAGGTTTCTATAGCAACAGAACTCACTGGGAATTCCAGAAGACAGTGGTAAAAATACCGATTACTGGGGGGATTCTTTATTGTTGTGATGAAAAGCCACCAAACACTGTACAGGATGGTAATGTCCCACCGTGTCACGTGCCCGAGCTCTCGCTGAGATGGCAGGCTATATTTAGAGCCGGAATCAATGGGATTTAATTGGAGCCTATTTGTTTCATGTCATTGTATCCGTGAGAAATTAAGGAAGCAAAATGAAAAAAGAACTTTCCAACCAAAAAGCATGGTACGATATATCAGATCAGCCTGTCTATAGCAACTCCAGGATAGGCGGGACTACCCGGACTTGAAAAAAAATTGGCTCCGACCCGGAATTGATCCCAGATATCTGTCCGGATGCCGGTCCCCTTATAAGTCTATGGAGACCAGAATCTGGCACCTAAAAATGGTGGTAGAAGGGATCAGGGGATTAGAGCAAGCTCGCTATACTTACCGAGTCTCCTACGCGGCTGTAACTTCTGCCAGACCGCTCACTCTTCTTCCAGGGCCGCTCATTATCATTTATACGTATGCACTGCTTCCCCCGCCCACTAGCAGTCCTGGAGTCTGTGATTGGTTGCAGTCAGACGAGCCCCCAGTCTGAGTGACAGAGTCTGACTGCAACCAATCACAGACCCTATCATGGTATAAAAATAAATAAATACAAAAATTGGTGTAGGGTCCCCCTGTATTATGATATCCAGCACCGATAAAGCATATGGCTACAGGCTGCAGCCACCAGCCTTGCTCTTATCTTGGCTGTGTTTTAAAATAAGAGGAACCACATGCGGCTTTTTTAAAAATTTATTATTTAAATAAATAATTTAAAAAGAACATCATGCGGTTCCCCTCAATTTTCATAACCAGTCAAGATAAAGTCAGACAGCTGGGGGCTGATATTCTCAGTCTAGGGAGACCCATGCTTATTGGACCCCCCAGCCTAAAAATAGCAACATAAGCAAGGATGGTTGACCTTAGGGAGATCAACATCCAACACCGCAGAGACACCATCACGTGTTTCTCAACGCAGTGATTCTAGAGCACTGCCCCCTGGGAAATATTCAAAACAAGAAAGCCTGCAGAGACACCATCACATGTTTTTCAACGTGGACAGGAAACTAGCCAGGTCTTTCACCGGGAAGGAACAACCATGGGAAAGGCAGTCAAGGAGACCACCTATGCCAAACATGGTATCCATCCACAGACAGCTGTTTCGGGGTATTTGCCCCTCATCAGTGTGGAGTAGGAAACTGGCTAATGTGAGCAATGCCTAGTAGACGACTACATAAGCAAGGATGGTTGACCTTAGGGAGATAAACATCCAATCCATGTGGCTGGATACCATGTTTGGCATAGGTGGTCTCCTTGACTGGAGACTGCCCTTCCCGTGGTTGTTCCTTCCCGGTGAAAGACCTGGCTAGTTTCCTGCCATGTTTGCACAGGCTTTCTTGTTTTAAAAATAGCAACCTCCAGCTGCCCAAGGTTGTTTCATTCATTAGATGTGACAGTCCTGGAACGTTACCCAGCTCTTTCCAATTGCTCTGGTGCGGTGGCAATGGGGGTAATATGGGGTTAATGGCAGCTCTCAGCTGCCAATAAGCCCTAGATTAGTAAAAGTAGGTGTCTTTGAGACCCCCCCACTGCTAATCTGTAAGTGAAAAGAAATAAACACAAACACCAATAAAATCCTTTTTTTTTAATTAAATACAAAAAAACCCTCTTTCACCATTTTATTAACGCCCAAAACACCCAGTCTGACATAATTCACACGCCTCCTATTACTAATCTAGGGCTTAGTGGCAGCTGTGAGCTGCCATTAACCCCTAATTACCCTAATTGCCACCGCACCAAGGCACCGGGATTGTCATGTCTAATGGATGCGACAAACCTTGGCGGTTGCATACTATTTTTAGGCTGGGGGGCCCAATAAGCATTGGTCTCCCCAGCCTGAGAATACCATCCCCTAGCTGTTGGGCTTAATCTTGGCTGGTTATCAAAATTGGGGGTACTGCAAGCCGTTTTTTAAAATTATTTAAATGTTATCTATACTTGAACTTTTAAAAGTCCAATCGATATATGTTTTGGTTTTGGGTTTACCGTAACTGTGGACCTTTAGGTGACAAACTTTTCATCCTTAGCGTTGACATTTCCATGGTCTTGCAAGAAGATTTGGTTCTGCCAAATCTGTCGTGATATCCTGGTTTTTATATATTTTTGTACTGTTACATAATCCACACGCCGCAACTATTTTTTCTCTTCGGTTTAGATCCCATTTATTGATATTTCATTCGGATGCTTATAAGATAAGCCTCGTGTTCCCCGCTAGTGCGAGTCTTGTGTGGTATGTTTATCAAATGTTTTCCTGACGAGTAAGATTTCCTAACAATCAGCGCTGACAATGTAATTACATATTCTCCGCGGTTTCCGGTCTCCGACTGATTGATTGTTTGATATACACAATTCCGAGGATAGATGTTCTTGTTTAGAAAGAGCGAGGGAAGATTTCTCAGTCGGAAAACATTCTGTTCAGAAATGAAGAGTTTTTGGTTGGGTGTTTTGCATTGGGCGCGCGTCATCTTTCCTTGTCTCATTTTTGATTTGGGGATTCGCAGTGAAGACTTTGTGAAGGAGCAGAACATTACGGAGCGAGATAGGGACGTGCGCGGAAATTTAGCATTTTTATTTAAATTACATCCACAGAGTCTTGTTAATAAAATCCCAGGGAAACCAATCACCTCGAAATGGGGAAAATATATCAAAATCTAGAATATTATAACGATGTCTGTGACTGCAAAGATAATAAATATATCAAATATCTTTTCAGTTTAGAGGATGAAAATTGCATAGGGAGCTGCCCCATGTAGGGATCAGACACGTTCTCCAGAATTGACACTTCAATTAGTGATTGTCATAGAATTGGATGAAGAAATAAAATAGAAATAGTAATTGATTTACATGGTATATATATATTGTAATATGGGGGAATGTTAGGTAGTCATCATATCTTTGGTGGACCTCATGTAGTTGGGTTGATGGCATAATATTAGGTAGTCACCATATCATCGGGTGGACCTCATATATTAGGTTTGACGGCATATTGTTGGTTCGTCATAGTATCGTTGGGTGAAATTGTTAGGTAGTCAGCATCATGTCGGATGGACCTCATGTATGGCATAATGTTAGTCATTTTGTTTGATGAACCTCATGTACTTGGGTTGATGGCATATTGTTGGGTAGTCATCATATCATTGAGTGGATCTCATGTAGTTGGGTTGATTGCATAATGTTAGCCAGTCATCATATCATTGGGTGGAGCTCATGTATTTGGGTTAATGGCATAATGTTAGCCAGTCATCACATCACTTGGTGGACCTCATGTAGTTGGGTTGATGGCATATTGTTGGGTAGTCATCATATCATTGGGTAGATCTCATGTAGTTGGGTTGATGGCATAATGTTAGCCAATAATCATATCATTGGGTGGACCTCATGTAGTTGGGTTAATGGCATAATGTTAGCCAGTCATCATATCATTGGGTGGACCTCTTATTGTTGGGTTAATGGCATAATGTTAGCCAATCATGATATCATTGAGTGGACCTCTTGTAGTTGGGTTAATGGCATAATGTTAGCCAGTCATCATATCATTGGGTGGATCTCTTGTTGTTGGGTTAATGGCATAATGTTAGCCAGTCATCATATCATTGGGTGGACCTCATGTAGTTAGGTTGATGGCATAATATTAGGTTGTCACCAAATCATCGGGTGGACCTCATATATTAGGTTCGACGGCATATTGTTGGTTCGTCGTAGTATTGTTGGGTGATATTGTTAGGTAGTCAGCATCATGTCGGATGGACCTCATGTAGTTGGGTTGATGGCATAATGTTAGTCATCATTTTGTTTGGTGAACCTCATGTACTTGGGTTGATGGCATATTGTTGGGTAGTCATCATATCATTGGGTGTATCTCATGTAGTTGGGTTGATGGCATAATGTTAGCCAATCATCATATCATTGGGTGGACCTCATGTATTTGGGTTGATGGCATAATGTTAGCCAGTCATCATATCATTGGGTGGAGCTCATGTATTTGCGTTGATGGCATAATGTTAGCCAGTCATCCCATCATTGGGTGGACCTCTTGTTGTTGGGTTAATGGCATAATGTTTGATAGCCACCATATCATTGAGTGGACCTCATGTAGTTGGGTTGATGGCATAATATTAGGTGGTCATCATATAATTTTGTGAACCTCATGTAGTTAGGTTGATGGCATAATGATAGGGGAATATCATATTTTCAGGTGGACATTCCTTTTTTGGGTAATCATTGTATTATTGTGTGGACATCATCAAATGGTATATTACATAATTTTAGGTTGCCCTCATGTTGTTGGCTGGACCTCAAATACTAGGGTTGACGGTATATTGTTGGTTTGTCATGATATCATTAGGTGAATGTCATATTGTTAGATAGTCATCATCTTGATGGGTGGCCCTCATGTACTTGGGTTGATGGCTTAATGTTAGATATTCATCATATCATTGAATGGACCTCATGTAGTCAGGTTAATGTTGTGGCACCCCTGCGGCTTCAGTCGCCACAGGGTACTGCACCTCACCTGTGGTACTGTATTCATTCCAGATACGGATGAGGTCATTGCCGGTAAACCATTACAATCCACCACAACACACAGTTAGATGCCCTCTCACTGGGACTGGGCTAGGGTAGACACATAAGAAGGTGGCCATCACCAATGTAGTGGACCTTTTGATCACTAGTTCAGGAACCTGGGGGGAGGGGTGAGAAGCACAAAGAAAAAAGCAAGTGGTGAGTCAGCAGACTCACACACAGACAGTCTGAGGAGGCAGAAGAAAGCAGAGCTGCAGGAGAGAGGTCCTGGGGACGGGAGGCTGGAGGAATTTGTCCCAGGACCAGGAGCGAGGAACCATCTCACACAGCATTCAGTTAGCTCCGGGTGCAGCCAGCGCCAGGTCGCACTCAGGAAGAGACAACAGTTTTTAGTGACAAGGACAGACAGGGGCCCGTTGTCCGGAGCTGGAGGCTTGACCCAAGTTTTTAGGAAGAAGGAGGATTCCAGGGTTCGCAGGGAGTGCAGCAGGCACCCGTGACCCGTTCCATGGCCCAGGAGCTGGGGTGGAGGGAAGACCACTGGAAAAGACACTCAGAAGGAAACACCGGCCTTGACCTTTGAACTATCCGGGATTGGCTGCGGCCTGTCACAGCGGAACACGGCACTCCAGAGGCAGTGTAACATCAGTGAATAAAGAACTTGAACTGCACCTTCTGTGTAGTCCCATCATTGCCGGCGCTCCCAACATCGCGCCCCTGTACCATAGGTGACTGCTACTCCCAAGATCCTCCCTGGGGCTTAGCTCTACCTCGAGAGCTGCAACACCATTTGCCCCAGAAGAGAGAATTTCCGCAGCGGCGGCTTATAATTGGCTGCACACCACAGGTGGCGTCACGAATAACTACTCCCATCCCCATCTTTATTGACACCACCGGGGACACGGAACTGTGCCAGGTCGCTGAGACAACCCAAACCTACACCGTCCCAGTGACGAGTAACCCTTGGGATCCTGTGGGTGCGTCAATGGCATAATATTAGCTAGTCATCAAATTATTGGTTGGAGCTCATGTAGTTTGGTTGCTGGCATAATGTTAGATAGACATCATATCATTTGGTGGAGCTCGTGTAGTTGGGTTGATGGCATAATGTTAGATAGACATCATATCATTGGGTGGAGCTCGTGTAGTTGGGTTGATGGCATAATGTTAGATAGACATCATATCATTGGGTGGAGCTCGTGTAGTTGGGTTGATGACATAATGTTAGATAGACATCATATCATTGGGTGGAGCTCATGTAGTGGGGTTGATGGTATAATGTTAGCTAGTCATCATCTTGTTGGGTGTACCTCATGTATTTGGGTTGATGGCATAATGTTAGATATTCATCATATCATTGGTGGACCCCATGTAGTTGGCATGAGGACATAATGTTAGACAGTCATCATATTGTTGGATGGTGCTCATGTAGTGGGTTGATGGCATAATTTTAGGTAGTCATTATACCATTGGGTGGACCTCATAGATATGAACACAAGAACATCTAAAATTCGTAGGCATCATCATGTCAATTTAGTTGCTGAACTTGGTCCTCAAAATCATCATAGTAAGGGGTGGCCAGATGTCTCACCAACATTAACGATTAATGGGATATTGGCATTTCCCATTTAATTTAATAAAGAGTTCATAGACTTTGGCCGATGACCATGAATGGTGGACATCATCCAAGATTTAACTCCATCAGATATAGATTACCTGAAACTGTATTTCGGTTTGGTTTATCTGCCGTATACAACTAAATGGCTGCTTCTTGCACGTTACCATGTTTTCCCACTATAATATGTCCTTAGCTAAGGGTTAACGTGAAGCAGAGATATTGCACAAGAGGGAGAACGTGAGTCGAAATGGAGGGAATGGGCAAAATGTGACTGAAGTTACCTTACGCTTATAGTGTCCGTCTTTGCTCGCCACCTTCCCTCCCACCGGCCGCTGAATCTGCCGCTTCTGATAAAGAGACTTCTCAGCTTACAAAGCTGTGAAAGGTAATCATGAAGATGTCACAGTAGAAATGTTGTTTCACCCTAACAAGCCAAAAGTCTCATCCACCTGGGATAAATCCCTGTGTGAGCGCATCGATAACTGCAGAACAGCACGAGACTGGGAGAAATCTATGTAGAAGGAAGTCATTAAGAAAGAAAGTTGAGAAGGATATAGAGATAATAATAATTATATAAACTTAACAGATACATTTGCATATATATATATATATATATATATATATATATATATATATATATATCTTGATACAGTAACTGTGAATCCCCACAATAACGTGAGAAAGATTATTAGCTACCACCACCAATCGCTTATCAGGCGGATTGGACACCTGTTAGAGATTGTGTAAGGATTCGGGGAAGTGATTTATAGAGCAAGAGGAACAAAGCTATTAAATTGGCTATATTTAAGCTGAAAATATAGATAGTGCTTACAAAAATATACAAAGGAGACAAAACAGTACAGCACATACAGTTACATAAAAAAAAGGTATGTGCGCACACTGTAGGTAAGTTGCAGACATTTTCTGCACCAAAAACTGCACCTTGTGGCAGAAAAACACACCAAAACGTTTTTTAGTGAAATCAATGGCTGGACTGCAGGAAAAAAACGCACCTAGTATTTGCAGGTTTTTTCTGCACTCAAAACTGCAAGGAAAAAAAGCACTTCCGAGTTCTCAGTGACTTTGCTGATGTAAGGATAGACATGCGATTTTGTCTCAAAACTGCACCAAAAACGCATAAAAATGCATAAAAACACAGCAACACAGCCTTAAAAGGAAGACAATTACTATATTTGTTCCACAGCAATGGCTTCCAAGCTTAGAAGAGGGAGGTGCTCTTTAGCAAAGATGGACAAGACCCAAAGCGATCTAGCTTTATCTCCAAGAACTGACAAGTTCTAAAATGTGGTATTTGCCTTTTATTACCTAACCTCTGGTGACTAATGACAGGGCAGATCACGGGATGTGGCTGCAGTTTTCAGAAAAGTACGATATCCCAAGTTATGGGATATTTCTGCTATTTTGGTCATGTTTCTCATCACAATTTTATATTTCCATAGACATGAAACATGGCATGGCTAACATCGTCTAGTAGGTTAATTTTAATTTGGGGCTTATAGGCAGGTCCTACATATTATGTTCGTGTTGTAACTCACAAGAGATATAGGCAACACACTGAAAAACTGCAGCTAACCCCGTTGGTTACGGTACAGACTAGTCATCCTAACCCCACAGTCTCTAGTGGCTTCTGCAGGAGGTGGAATAGCCCTGACTACAGACTAAACAATGGCAACTCGGACCTATTCTGCCTGTTCGGCTGTCGAGTGTTTCACATTTCTTATAAAGAACCAGGGGGCAGAGCAAAGTGCAAATTTCCTACAGGAGGGAAGGTGTGGTGACATAGAAAGTGATCCTAGAGTGAGTAAGGCAAACAACAAAATCCAAAATACAAGAAAGTATTTACAGTATATTGCTAAAAAATATGCCACCTACTTACTAATAAAAAAAACAGAGTGAAGAACATAAACAGCAGAGAGAGGTATTCAACTGGCTGGACATCAAAATGAGAATATCACCAGCAGGAAATACTAGCAGGGGGACAGTATTTAAAGCCGCACCCAAAAGGTGATTGAGCAGACAATCGAGTAAATGGATACACCTGTTACTCTAATAGATTTAAAATAAGGATAACAGACACTAAACACAAGAAGAAAAGGTGTATCTGATGTGGTCCAGAGGACAGAGAAGGTGACCTCAGAGCAAAGACTCAATGGTTCGAATCCAGATGCATGACACCATGGTTATTAAAAAATATCCATTATGTTCATCATTCTGTTATGACTTCCATGACTGTAGGACCTATGCACACCTGTCATGGGGTGGGACCGGGGCTACTAGCCTGTCCCTCAGGCTAGGGTCCTTAGCTGTCCCTACTCCTAGAGATAGGCCTAATGGTGATGATGTCTGGGCTGCCTTCCTTACCCTCTTGGCCAGCCCTGATCTAATACCCCCTCTCCTTCAGCCCAGGGGAGGACCAGGACAGGAGTGGTGAACCCACAAATATGTACAAATGGGGAAAAAAAAACTCTGTCACACAGCTAGCACACACAGAAATATAAGATAATACCTGATTAGGAGGAAATAAAGAGCAGCAAGGAAATAACCAGACATCAAGAGGATTTCTACAGCACACCAAGCAGCACACAATAAATCACCAGCAAAAGGAACACAACAGCACACGGACCAGGTTAGCAAAAGCTATAGTTGGCAAGGGAAGACAAATTCCTCCATCTTAAAACGGCAGGGAATATCTGTGATAGGTCTTCCACAAAATGGGATCCAAAAGGTAACCAGCAGGCTAGCAGAAATGAGCACACAGCTGGTTGACACTCGAGCATGCCTGTGCGACTCAGAAGTACCAGAGAAAGCATAGTGAGGAGTATCAGAGTCTGTAATCTGAACAGTGTCTGATGCCACCATGACACTCAGTGAGTTTAGAGCCAAACACTGTGTAACAACACCCCAATATTCATAACTATATTATGGTTCCAAGCCGGCTATGAAATCTCTTTGATAAGAAGAAGCTGGTGCAGTTTGGATACAAAACCCAGACCTGGTGTCCTGCTCCCAGAAAATTTCCATGGTGTTAAGGCTGTCCAAACTAAGGGTCCTAGCTTCAATGAAGATGTCCTCTCCCTGACTTCTCCATTTATAGTTAGTGTCCTAACCTCCCCTTTATATTTAATCCCTCGTGTTCTTTGTGTTGGTGGATGGATATGTCCTTTCTCTAGAGGCCAGAGATATAGTTTGGATTTTAATTTCTCTCTATGACAAAGATAGCTAGCTAGCATGATAGATAGATGACAGACAGATAGATGCTGGACGGCGTTGGGTATGTAGAACATTAACCAGCGTCTTGTTCTGCATTGCTCCGCACCTCCTCCTCTTCTGTACAGTTTGGCAGAAAGCTGTAATTTCTCTTTACTTAATCTATTTATGTCCTTTTTTTCCCATTATTGAGAAACAACATGTTTCCATTGTCACCCGGCACCGGCAGCGTATCTATCAGGAAGCCTGGAGGAATCTTCGTACCGCTCATTAGATCCACTGCTTTATTGTTGCCGTCGACTCGTAAAGTATTACATCAATAAATCATAGAGAACTTATCCTGCAACCAGAAGGACGAAAAAAAGCAAAAGACGGAACGTGCACAGAACGGGGCAAAATTCTGACCTGTGATTAGACAGATCCAACTTTAAAAAACTCCTCACACTGGGGAACGATCGTTTGGGAGCTGTTTCGCCCAAATTCTAAAAATGATTTTTCTTAATTTTTGTAATTTTGTTTTTTAATTCGATTCACACATTTCCTAATTCTGTATGCTAATTAGCTATGTATGCCGTCGGAAGCAATATTCTTTTTTAATTTATTCTAATGTATCTGAATTGAAAAATAAAGCAAATTTGCAGTTTGTCTTATTTATTGGCTTTTACGAGCACCTTACAATTGTACTAATGTAATAAGATGAAACATCCCCTTTAATTAAAGGGAATTTGGCCACGGGACCCCACATAAGGTGCCATAGTTTGCAAATGCATAAATCTGCACAGTGGCTGAAGATCAAGTGCTTTGAGATCAAAGACTGCCGAGTGCCTTGACTAAGGCGGTGTTACCCATGTGCCCCTTTCAGACTTGACATTTCAGAGCTCCCTCTCACGGTGGCTGAGGGTCCTAACCATCAGACCCTCACTAATCACAAACTTTCCTTCTATCTAGCAGATAAGAGTTAACATTTATTGTTTAGGATAACCCTTTATTTCAACTAAAATAAGAAGAAAACTGAGAATTGAAAACCTTTTACGATCGCCGAGGTGTGGCGAGCGCCTGGGGTTGGACCCACTGGGCCGTGCACCGGACTCCCCTGAAGGAGCAACCAACAGCAAATCCCTATGTGTGTGGTGCACCAACAGAAGGCCTAAATGTGCTGCAGGACCAGTGGAGATAGTCTCTTAAGGACGGGTACAGTCTCTTAATGTCCAATGCTGGTGTCCAAGGATGTGGCAGCACAATGGTGGGAGCTTGGACTTGGCAGCACGGAGGTGATGGTTCTGACATGGCAGCACGGAGGTAGCAGCTCAGACGTGGCAGCATGGAGGTGGTGATATTGAGCAGGCTCTAGGACGAGACAGAGACTAGGCACATGAGATTGGTACTAGGATTCACTAGCAGGACTAGACACAGTAACGTACAGGGACCTGAGAACTAGCAACGCACAATAGGCAATGTTGCTCAGGCGCCTCCTGTAAGGGGAGGCAGTCTTAAATACCTTTAGGGTAACAGGTGACTTAGAAATAGCTTCCGGGTAATGGAAAGCCTGGCCCTTTAAGAAAAGGGACGAGACCACATTTGCATCATAAGGGCACTCCCAACAGAATGGCAAGTGACCGGGAAGCAGGAGGAGACCACTGCAGATCCTGGGACAGTGAGTGGGAGGGAGGGCGCCCCGTTGGGCCTGGAAGCTGGGATAGGTGGGGATACCACGCTAGGACCGGGCAGGTGGGAGGGAGGGCGCCTTCATCAGGGCCTGGAGCGGGGACACGTGGGGATACCATGCTAGGACTGGGCAGGTGAGAGGGAGGGTGCCCCATCGGGCCTGGACGCAGGGACATATGGGGATACCACGCTAGGAGTGGGCAGGTGGGAGGGAGGGTGCCTTCACCGGGGCCTGGAGCGGGGATGCGTGAGGATACCACGTTGGGACCATGACCGGGTGCTGTAAAATCAAAAACTTTAGAAGTCCAATTTTAAATATTGAAATTTTTCTTATCTCTCTCATATGTGGATAATAACAAGTTTTCGATATAGAGATGACTTGCTAGAAGAATAAAACAAAACAAAAATAAAAAATACAAGGAATAAATGTGTAATAAAAAAAAAAATCAAAAACAATAAATGGGATGAATTACAAAAAAATTCAGTAAAAAATAAAAATAAAAAAATAATACTTTTGGAATCATTAGTCAGACGTCCATTGCAGTAGTTCACACACACATATACTGTATATATAGTCAACATTCCCTTAAGGAGTTTAACAATTAGTGTCATCCTCCAGTGAGCACACTTCTTGGAGAAGTCTATTTCGCGTTGTGTCCTGATGAGTGATGACCCATTCTCTTCTATTCTTTAGCTCCGGGGTAGAAGATCCTAACGGCAGGTCATCTCATTTGTTGACCATATGTGATGGCAGGTGAAGAGAACTAGTTAAGAAACTTCCATTTTCAAAAATTGTAAACTGGGACAAACAATTTGAGGTTAGGTTATCACCCGAGGCCAGGTTACTCCTCAGCCGTGCTCCAAATATAGCGAAGTATAGGCAGAAACGAAAACAATTCTCTCTATTGCTCGGAAATGATCTTCTCACTGGCAGAAGAGATAATGTAATCACCTTGGTTCTTGCTCCATTTTTTTGGCTACTTAAATAGCTGAATACGATTGCCAATAATGTGGCCAATAAATTGTTGGTTTTGACCATTAACAGGCCCAACTAAAGGGAGAAATCAAGAAGACTTTACCATTAATTGGCCAATTAAGCCTGTCCTTTTTGATAGTCCAACATTGGCTTTGGCCATTTTGGGACAGTTTTAGTGTCTCTTAATAACGCATCAGGTGAGTCTGTTTTTCAAATTGGCCTGTAGGGATCGCTGTTGTCTTAGGCACTGTAGTGTCTGTATTTTAATTTTTATTATGGTGCCTTTTGAGGGCCAATGAGTTGGCTTGGTTGAAAAGTGAAGAAATGAATCCTGTAGGCTGAAATTGGTTTAGCGCTGGATGCATTTCATCCTTCATCCTCTCAAAAAGATATAGACTTTCCTTTTCAGATATCTAAATTGCAGTCCCTAGCAAAGCAAAGGGAACTATAGTTTAGGCGTTCATCATCTTACTTATCATTCAAAGCCGGCTCAGGGAACTGTTAAATACCTGAGTATTCAGGTGGTACTGACAAAGTTTCTCTACTGCAACCAGATGCCTGATTATATACTCCTGACTACTATCCAGCTGTAAGGAAGTGGATGATACTGGAAGTTACTGGTCATGGTCACTGTGATGGGCCCCAGTCGATCCTGGATCCATTGGAGGTCAGACCCGGTACGGTGGTTGGTGGGCCCTTCCTGCTTGCGCCTTT
Source organism: Anomaloglossus baeobatrachus (assembly GCF_048569485.1). Taxonomy (NCBI): domain Eukaryota; kingdom Metazoa; phylum Chordata; class Amphibia; order Anura; family Aromobatidae; genus Anomaloglossus; species Anomaloglossus baeobatrachus. Next base: position 589,359,833 of record NC_134357.1, read on the forward strand.
GGATATGGATCCCCATGGCTTAAAGCTACTTGGGGACCCTGGTTCTTGACTTGTTGTCTCCCGACCCGTATACAGATGCCATGGGTCCGTGGTGGGGTCAGACTTGGATCTCGACTCCGGACTCTATGAAGCATTTTGCTCCGGGAACTTTGGTGGCCAGAGGGATGTACAATCCCCCTGTCCTGCAGAACCTGGTGATCCAACTTAAAGTATGGTTCACCCTAGGGTTTTGCACCCTGTGCTGCACTGGTCCTGAGGGAGCAATGAAGTTCTCCCTTCAGTGACTGTCTTGACTCCTGTGTCCCAGTAGAGCCACTGGTTAACCCGTCTGCTCTCTTCCTCTCCTGCTGGATAACTCCTAACTGTTGTGTTGGTTCCTCACTCCCCCTGGTTGCTGCTCCTCCCCCGGGTACCTGTCACTAGTGGGTGGCTGCACCCCATGTTTGGTGACTGCCTTAAAACCTAACCCTAGCCTGGTCCCCATTGGGGAGGGCAACCTGGTTGTGTGTATGAGTTTGTGTGTGTGTAACTGGTACTGACCTACTCTGGATCCAGGATAAGTACTGCACCTTAAATGAGGTGCAGTACCCTGTGGCAACTGAAGCCTCAGGGGCGCCACATCTGTCCCTGCCACCATTCCTGTCCATACCAGCCTGTCCAGCTTGTCTCAGTCATCCCACCTGTACTTGAGTCTGTCACCTGTCCTGGGAGTCAGCTGCCACAGTCCTTGCAACTGCCCTGGGAGTGGTACCTGGTGTGCACTTAGTTAAGCCCTTCCCACACAATGGTGAGCCCGGGTTCTCCTTGTGGTTCAGTGGGTCCACTAATCCCGCTCGTTTCCCCTACACTGGCGGCAAGCGTTACAGTGCAGATGAGTTGGTATCGCATATACGTCATCCTAACGGAACCCATCACCACCATCTTGGTAATCCTGTAAAGGAGATTGTGACTAAACTAATGGCCCTTTAAGAGTCAACTACGAAAGCCCCATGAGACCTCATCTCAGACAATACAAGCGAGTTACGTGAAGCTTTGCGTCTCACTCCATTTATTATTTTCTAGATTTAATTCTCTTCATCTCGGTAGGAAAATCTTCAAACAATTCTTCATTAACTTTCCTCCCACCCGAGAGATTAAGTATAGAAATAATTATTTTATCGATATATATTTTTTAAAAAAAATATATTGTATATTTTTGGCTCAAGATTATAGCGCTGCCATGAAAGGGTCAAAACGATGTATTTTTGACAGATTTTTTTCTTTCCATCTTAATATACTCTTTGAAATCGTAGCTCACCCGCGGTTCTCCGGTAAGGTGAGTCATTGCCTTCTGGAGCGCCGGCTCTTTGTGCTCCGGATGCAGAGGTGTGCGCCCGCAGGGGCTAATGTTCCCATGAATCACAAAATAAACATTTATTAGAAATTGCCACCTCCACAACATATTAATTACATAGCAATACAATTCCTCGGCAAAGCATTTCGGGTTGTCGAATTCTGCCCGTGCCAATATATGTCTATATCCGAATCCCAGGACAAGAAGGAAATACTAAAATCTCCTTCTTCGATGGTCGAAGATGAATCTTTTTAATCAATTCCTTGAGTTTTTTTTCTAATTAAAATGTATCCATTATTAATGCTGAATGTGATTTAGTGCTGGCGGCTGAGGACGTGGAGGGGGCAGCATTTCATTACAAGAAGACGAAACCAGGAGGTTTCCAATATTTTTTTAAATAATTGATTTGGGAAATTCGACAAATTCGAAATTTCTTATTTTTTTTCTTCAAAATATTGTAAAGTGGAACTTGATTGAAAATCCAAAACTTCCAAGAATGAATATTTACAAGTTGCTCAGAAATAAAGTTTAATCTCTTCAAACTTGTAAAGTTTAATATTTTTAGTGGTTAAAAACATTAAGATTCTTGTAAAAAATGTGTTAGTGGTCACAACAAAATTTAACGGGTGACAGCGCTGTTTCCCTGTTGGGCCGCAAAACGTCTAGCCCGCTGGTGACTTCTTGTTCCTTGAGCTAATCTGGTGGCCTCCATCTCCTAGAGTTCAGCTCAAATTCTTTCCATATTGTTGTCTAGGCCTCTGGGCCTTCAGCTCACCCAATCAATCATCCCTTTAAGTAGGTATCCTGGTTTTCAGTTCAACCAACAGATTGTTCCTTTAAGTTGTCCCTTTAAGTAGGCCTCTTTGCCTTCAGCTCACCTGATTGAGCATCCTTTTAAGTAGGCATCCTGGCCCTCAGCTCACTTAATCAATCATCCCTTTAAGTAGGCATCCTGGTTTTCAGTTCAACCAATAGATTGTCCCTTTAAGTTGTCCCTTTAAGTAGGCTTCATTTCCTTCAGCTCACCTGATTGATCATCGTTTTAAGTAGGCCTCCTGGCCTTCAGCTCACTTAATCAATTATCACTTTAAGTAGGCCTCTTTGCCTTCAGCTCGATAATCCCTTTAAGTAGGCCTCCTGCCCTTCAGATCACTCACTTGGTTGTCCCTTTAAGTAAACCTCCTGGCCTTCCACTCACCCAATTGATTGTCATTTCAAGTAGGCCTCCTGGCCGTCAGCTCACCAAATCGATTGTCCATTTAAATAGGCCTCCTGGCCTTTAGCTTACTCAATCAATTGTCTTTTTAAGTAGGCGTCCTGAACTTCAGCTCATCCAAACGATTGTCCCTTTAAGTAAGCCTCCTGAACTTCAGCTCACACAATCGATTGTCCCTTTAAGTAGGTATCCTGGCCTTCAGCTCACAGAATCAATTGTCCCTTTAAGTAGGCCTCATTGCCTTCAGGTCACCCAATTGATCATCCCTTTATGTAGGCTTCCTGCCCTTCAGCTCAATTAATCAATTGTCACTTTAAGTAGGCCTCTTTGCCTTCAGTTCACTAGATCGATCGTCCTTTTAAGTAGGCCTCCTGCCCTTCAGATCACTCAATCGGTTGTCCCTTTAAGTAAACCTCCTGGACTTCGACTCACCTAATCGATTGTCCCTTTAAGTAGGTCTTCTGCCCTTCAGCTCACACAATAGGTTGCCCTATAAGTAAGCCTCTTAAACTTCAGCTCATGCACTCAATTGTCTCTTTAAGTAGGCCTCCTTGCCTTCAGCTTGCCCAATTGATCATCCCTTTAAACAGGCCTCTTGCCATTCAGATCACTCAATCGGTGGTCCCTTTAAGCAAACCTCCTGGCCTTTAGGTCGCCTAATCAATTTTCCCTTTAAGTAAGCCTCCTGGCATTCAGGTCTCCTAATCGATCGTCCCATTGAGTAGACCTCCTGGCCCTTAGCTCTTTTGCTCAATCATCCATTTAAGTAGGCCTCTTTGCATTCAGGTCACCCAATCGATGGTCCCTTTAATGAGGTCTCGTGCCCTTCAGCTCACACAATCGATTGTCCCTTTAAGTAGGCCTCCTGGCCTTCAGCTCACTTGATCAATTGTCCCTTTAAGTAGGCATCCTGCCCTTTAGCTCACCCAATCAATTGTCCCTTAAAGTAGGCCTCCTGCCTTTCAGCTCACACAACCGGTTATCCCTTTAAGTAGGCCTACTGGCCTTCATCTCAGTCGATCAAGTGTCCATTGAAATAGACCTCCTGGCCTTCTACTCACTCAAGGAATTGTCCCATTACGTAGGGCTCCTGGCACTCAGCTCATTTGATCAATCAACCATTTAGGTAGACCTTCTAGCCTAGATTAAGGACCAAGTCCTGCTGCTCTCGGGAGTGATTTCTCTGTTCTGTTGATTAGGCCTAAGAGCTAAGGATTGTGTCACCCACTCCTTAAAATCTGGGCAATCAAATTTTTTTTAATAGCTCAGAGTGGAATAAAAAATTGTCCTCCTCTGATCTAGAGGTTCTCTCACTTCGATGCTCCTTTGATCTTGGCAAGAGCGATCCCCATATAGAAGTGCTCAATTACCTAGAGGAACCCCCTTTAAATGGGCTTGAAGGTGATAAAGCCAGTGCTTGGAGGGGTTTATCAAACCAGAAACTATGGGAAGTCTTTACTTTCCATCATCTAAGTGTAAACTCCGTACTTGGTCACATTTACAAATATTGGATTCGTCCTTCAAGAAAAGTCACGCACATATACATTAGATACAGATAGGGTTTGACAGTAGAATATATGATGCCATCCTGGTAATCGTCCTTTGGAAATTAAGATGATGGTTTTGACATTTCTTTCTCGAAATAGAGAGGTTGTCTTCTATTTTCCAGGAAATCAGCCCTTCAGCCCTCATGTGTTGGGTCAGTGACACCACCATATTTTGCCTGTTTCTTGGATTTCATGACTCCATCTGTAACATGTTTGACTATTTACTTTTTACCTTTTGTGTTCCTGATTTTTACACAATCTACTATTCTCTTAGAATGATGGTTTCCATCATTAACATTCATGGGGCCACGCTTTCTATTGTCCCTTTCCATAGGTGATGTGCTTGCTATGTCTCACCATGGCGCCAAGGCTTTCCTCAGACCTGCAGCACTTGCCACCTAACTCATCTCTTCTTGACCTTCTCAATGGCCACCTGTTGCCAGATAACACCTCTTTTTACAGTGCTGCCATCCATCTCTTCGGCTGGTGGTCCACACTTTTTCCTCTGGTGGCCGTTGTCAGTAACTATTGATACAACCGTGCTTAGTAGCAAATACATATGGGCATTTGGCCCCTTTAAATAGCCTTTTACACATTTTATGGCCACAGCATTCGCATGTCATGGCTACTCAGTACATGGCTGCTTAGACTCTCCCCGTAGACCAGGGAGTGTAAGGAGGGCATCATTGATAGCCTTTTCTGGGTGTATACATAGGCTCCAAGCAGTAAAATAGTAATCAGGCGTTAAATCCATTGCTTTCTGTTGACTCTGTCCCAGTCTACACAGTAAAGCTGACAAGTGCAATACAGAAAGCAAGACGTGTCACCATACTGTATCTACTCTAGGGAACAATGTGAAAAAAACAGACCTCCAGTAGTATAATAGAGCTCTAATCTGTCATTAAATCCCTTGTCCTATGTTGAGTTCTGTCCTAGTCTACACAGCAAAGCTGACAGATGAAAGGAGGAAAGCAGGAAATTTCAACCTATTATGCCCGAATTAGTAGCCAAAAAGAAAAATTCAGGTCCCTAGCATTTAAATTAAGTTGTACTCTGTCATTAAATCCCTCGTCCCCTGTTGACTCATCCCAGTCCACACAGTAAAGCTGACAAGTAAGAGCAGAAATTTTGGAATGTCAACAGACCGTGTCTTCTCTAAATACTAATATGAAAAACCCAGGCCTCCAGTAGTAAAATGGAGCTGTAATCTGTCATTAAATCTCATGTCCTATGTTGAGTTCTGTCCTAGTCTACACAGCAAAGCTGACAGATGAAAGGAGGTAAGCAGGAAATTTCAAGCTATTATGCCCGAATTAGTAGCCAAAAAGAAAAATTCAGGTCCCTAGCATTTAAATTAAGTTGTACTCTGTCATTAAATCCCTCGTCCCCTGTTGACTCATCCCAGTCCACACAGTAAAGCTGACAAGTAAGAGCAGAAATTTTGGAATGTCAACAGACCGTGTCTTCTCTAAATACTAATATGAAAAACCCAGGCCTCCGGTAGTAAAATGGAGCTGTAATCTGTCATTAAATCTCATGTCCTATGTTGACTCTGTCCCAGTCTACACGACAAAGCTTACAGGTGAAAGGGAGAAAGCAGGAAATTTCAACCTATTATGCTCGAATTAGTAGCCAAAAAGAAAAATTCAGGTCCCTAGCATTTAAATTAAGTGGTAATCTGTTATGAAATTCCTCGTCCTCTGTTGACTCCATCCCAGTCCACACAGTAAAGCTGACAAGTGAAAAGCAGAAATCAAGGAGTGTCACCATACAGTGTCTGCTTTAGGTATTAATGTGAAAAACCCAGGCCTCTAGTAGTGTAATAGAGCTGTATTCTGTCATTAAGTTGTTCCTTGTCTTAAGCTGACCCTGTCCCAGTCTATACAGTAAAGAACGACAGGCGAAAGGGAGAAAGCAGGAAATTTCAACCTATTATGCCCGAATTAGTAGCCAAAAATAAGTCAAGTCCCCAGCACTATAATTAAGATGTAATCTGTCATAAAATTTCTTGTCCTCTGTTGACTCATCCCAGTCCACACAGTAAAGCTGACAAGTGAAAAGCAGAAATCAAGAAGTGTCACCATACTGTGTCTGCTCTAAGTACCAATGTGAAAAACACAGACCTCCACTAGAATAATAGAGCTGTAATCTGTCATAAAATTTCTCGTCCTCTGTTGACTCCATCCCAGTCCACACAGTAAAGCAGACAAGTGAAAAACAGAAATCAAGAAGTGTCACCATACAGTGTATGCTCTAAGTACCAATGTAAGAAACCCAGGCCCCCAGTAGTAAAATAGAGCTGTAATCTGTCATAAAATTCCTCGTCCTCTGTTGACTCCATCCCAGTCCACACAGTAAAGCTGACCAGTGGAAAGTAGAAATCAAGAAGTGTCACCATACTGTGTCTGCTCTAAGTACCAATGTGAAAGACACAGATCTCCACTAGAATAATAGAGCTGTAATCCATCATTAAATCGCTCGTCCTCTGTTGACTCTGTCCCAATCTACATAGTAAAGCTGATAACAAAAAAGTATGTTTTAGCTTCTTGAGTCTACAATAATAGCAGTGGGGATAACCAGAATTTGTCAAAATGCATTTATAAGACTACTCACTTAAAAAAATACCAGAAAGAACACCAATGCATAAAATGTTTATTAATGAGATCAGATAGTCTATCGAAATATGATTCTTTAAATTTGCTCAAATTTGGATGGAAAATTAATTACACTTCTACGTAAATTTTGTTAAAAGCCATTTATTATGCTCTAAGATCTATCCAAACTATAGAGCATAGTTTTCGTGCCTTGGATTTGGTCTTCTTCCGCCTTCACTGAGCCCCCGTCAGGTTTGGTCGCTGTCCTGGTTCTGAACACTTTGTCTCTGTGTGGACACTTTGTGTGTTCTTTGCCTTTCTGCCAACAGGTGTTTCCTTGTTTGATTTTTTTAGGAGGTACGTGGAACCCTCGATGGCCTCTTAGAAAACGAAGGTCCAAGTGGTCATCTGAGTCATCCAGTTTGGATTGTTTACGTCTGCTCAGGGGTCTTTAGGGACTGCGCAGCTGAGACCTCTAGCAATTTTGCATGATTAGAGCAAATCGAAAGGTAAAAAATTCACGTTTCGGTGCCTCAAATCGATTTGCTCATCTCTATTGAAACCCCAATTTTTGCAATACGTTCCCTTTAATGTGGACTCCCGGCAATGATTGAACATGAGTAACACAGGCGAAGAGTTTCTGTAATTACAGGATCTGAACTGAGAAACACAAAGCCCCGGATATATGTCTTGATTATATAGAGATTATGTGGATCAAGGAGAAGCAGCGACCAGGACTGGGCTGAGCTCAAGGATCTCAAGACGCTGTCGTCAGTTCATTTCTTGCCACAAATTTATATGTGCGGCCGCATTTTGAGGGATCATGGAGGAGAGTATTTCTTACGCTGGCTGAGCCCCGGTGACACTGATGAATCTTTATGGCATCTGATATTATATTGAACATCCTGTTACGGGAAACAGTAAATTACATCTGGTTCCAGATTCTGGTAGAATAAGTTTCAAAAAAAAGAACTCAGGTTTCCAAGACAAAATGATGGACTTCAGTGGCACCCTTCAGACTCCTTGAAGACGTTTTACGGCAGGTGGGTACAATGGATGACTTGGATTGGCGCTAAGCTATAGTGAAGTCTTCGAAACTCCACCAAAAAGGCATGGACATTGTCGGATGGACTTTCAGCTTGCAAATGATGGGTCTATAGAAAGCGATGGGTCAGGTCCAGAAATCAGTTTCAGGAGAATTCATCAAGTTCACGTTTGGGGCTGGTACATGAGTGGATTGAATCGAGCAACATAAAGACAACAACGGGTCAATCATAGGAAACAAGAACAATGCCAGGAAACTCCCACACAGTTCCCTTTTTGCCCCCCCATAAAGTATAAAGTTCATACAATGCTTCCAACACAGTACGATGCCCACACAATGTCCCCCATAAAATATGATGTCCCGTACAAAGTTCTCCTTACAGTATAATGTCCCCACAGTACATTCCCCCCACACACAGTATGATGTCCTCGCAGTACATTCCCCCCACACAAAGTATGATGCCTCCACAGTACATTCCCCCACACACAGTATGATGTCCTCACAGTACATTCCCCCCACACACAGTATAATGTCCTCACAGTACATTTCCCACACACAGTATGATGCCTCCACAGTACATTCCCCAACACACAGTATGATTTCCCCACAGTACATTCCCCCTACACACAGTATAATGTCTTCACAATACATTCACCCCCACACAGTATGATGTCCCTACAGTACATTCCCCCCACACACAGTATGATGTCCCCACAGTACATTCTCCCCACACACAGTATGATGTCCTCACAGTACATTCTCCCCACACACAGTATGATGTCCCCGTAGTACATTCCCCCCACACACAGTATTATTTCCCCACAGTACATTCCCCCCACACAGCATGAAGTGTCTACAGTACATTCCCCCCACACAGTATTATGTCCTCACAGTACATTCCCCCCACACACAGTATGATAACCCCACAGTACATTCCCCCCCACACACAGTATGATGTCCTCACAGGACATTCCCGCCACACAGTATGATGTCCTCACAGTACATTCCCCCACACACAGTATGATGCCTCCACAGTACATTCCCCAACACACAGTATGATTTCCCCACAGTACATTCCCCCTACACACAGTATAATGTCTTCACAATACATTCACCCCCACACAGTATGATGTCCCTACAGTACATTCCCCCCACACACAGTATGATGTCCCCACAGTACATTCTCCCCACACACAGTATGATGTCCTCACAGTACATTCTCCCCACACACAGTATGATGTCCCCGTAGTACATTCCCCCCACACACAGTATTATTTCCCCACAGTACATTCCCCCCACACAGCATGAAGTGTCTACAGTACATTCCCCCCACACAGTATTATGTCCTCACAGTACATTCCCCCCACACACAGTATGATAACCCCACAGTACATTCCCCCCCACACACAGTATGATGTCCTCACAGGACATTCCCGCCACACAGTATGATGTCCTCACAGTACATTCCCCCACACACAGTATGATGTCCCCACAGTACATTCCCCCACACAGTATGATGTCCTCACAGGACATTCCCGCCACACAGTATGATGTCCTCACAGTACATTCCCCCCACACACAGTATGATGTCCCCACAGTACATTCCCCCACACAGTATGATGTCCTCACAGGACATTCCCCCCACACAGTATGATGTCCTCACAGTACATTCCCCCCACACACAGTATGATGTCCTCACAGTACATTCCCCCACACACAGTATGATGTCCCCTCAGTACATTCCCTCCATTCACAGTATGATGTCCCCACAGTACATTCCCTCCACACACAGTATGATGTCCCCACAGTACATTCCCCCACACACAGTATGATGTCCCCTCAGTACATTCCCTCCATTCACAGTATGATGTCCCCACAGTACATTCCCTCCACACACAGTATGATGTCCCCTCAGTACATTCCCTCCACTCACAGTATGATGTCCCCACAGTACATTCCCCCACACACAGTATGATGTCCTCACAGTACATTCTCCCCACACAGTATGATGTCTCCACAGTAAATTCCCCCCACACACAGTATAATGTCCCCACAGTACATTCCCCTCACACACAGTATGAATTATGTATACACAGTCTGTATGACCTCTTTATATTTGCTGTGGACACCAGTGATCTGGGAACTGAGGGAGTTTAGTCATTGAGAAGGATGTCCAATAGGTGTTCTTTGGAGTCAGTAGCTTTAGAGACACTGCCAGAGCTCTGGGAATAGTCCAGGGGAGATGATGCTGTGCTGAAATCCACGGGTATTTTAGTTGGAAAGTCAAGAAACATGAATGTCTTCATCGCCCGTAAAAAATAGCTGCAGTCGTGTCTGGATACCCAGTCCAAAATCACAATAGATTGTGCAATTTTGATAGTGGGAGCTCTTGGGAGTCAAGGCAAAAGTGGACAATGGAATTGGTGGAAAGAGTGGTGTAATTGTCCTGTCCCGAAACAGGGATGTCTGGAAGGAACACAACATTGTAAAATCTTGGGTATAAGTATTCAGTTTTTCTGCAGCGCCTCTGCAGGTGAATATAAGTATTACATCATGTCTGTTCAAAGCTGCTGTTTGTATGTGCAATGGAGGACAGGACACTCTTTGTAACCACATTTCACTGTGACCAAGAGTCCGTAACAGAAGACCATCTCCATTACCTCCGAGATGTAAGAAAATGGGTATCTGTCACGCTAGGTGCGTGGAAGTACCAAGCGAACGGCAAAAGGAAAGTCAAGGGAAATCCTGCGTGTAGGGAAGGCGGAGATGGTGACCCCTGACCAAGCCTACTGCTGGGCCCTTGATTCCTTCACCACCCTATACGCGGAGGCAGATACCTGACCCTAGGCTGACCTTGATCTGGGTCCTAGGTAGGGAGTGGATGTGGTGAGCTCTTCGCCAATCCCACTAGGCATGAAAATGGGTACCTGTTATGCTCGGTACAGGGAAGTACCAAGTGAATGGCGAAAGTAATGGGAAGGGAAACCCTGCGTCTAGGAAAATGGGAGATAATGACCCCTGACCAAGCCTACCGCTGGGCCCTTGGTCCCCTACCACCCTATGCGCTGAGCTGGATACCTGACCTAGGCTGACCCTGATCTGGGTCCTAGGTAGGTAGTGGAATGGGTGATCTCTTCATCAACCCCACTAGGCATGAAAATGGGTATCTGTTATGCTCGGTACGGGGAAGTACCAAATGAACGGAGAAAGGAAAGGGAAGGGAAACCCTGCGTCTAGGGAAGGGAGAGATGATGACCCTTGACCAAGCCTACCGCTGGGCCCTTGGTTCCCTCACCATCTTATGCGCCGAGGCAGATACCTGACCCTAGGCTGACCCTTATCTGGGACCTAGGTAGGGAGTGGATGGGGTGAGCTCTTCATCAACCCCACTAGGCATGAAAATGGATATCTGCTTTGCTCGGTACGGGGAAGTACCAAGTGGGCCCTGGGTTTCCTCACCACCCTATGTGCCGAGCCGGTTACCTAGCCCTTGGCTGACCCTGATCTGGGCCCTAGGTATGGAGTGGATGGGGTGAGTTCTAAGTCAACCCCACTAGGCATGAAAATGGGTATCTGTTATGCTCGGTATGGGGAAGTACCAAGGGAATGGTAAAAGGAAAGGTAAGGGATATTCTGCATGTAGGGAAGGGGGAGATGGTGACCCCTGACCAAGCCTACCGCTGGGCCCTTGGTTTCCTCTCCACCCTATACGCGGAGCTGGATACCTGGCTCTAGGCTGACCCTCATCTGGGTCCTAGGTAGGGAGTGGATGGGGTGGGCTCTTCATCAACCCCACTAGGCAAAACCACAAACAACTTATCTCTAGCGATTCAGGGAGAGAAGCTGCACAACCACCAAGATTCTCCTGATGTATGCAAGCTGCTTGCTTGCACTGAAGACTTGATAAAGATGTATAAATACCACCAGCACCAAGGGATATAAAGGCAAGGGAAGTACTGATGAACAGCAGCTGACAGGCTGAACAACACCCCAAGGTCCTAGATGAAAACCAAGAAGGAATGATAGAAGGTCAGGGAGCAGTTTGTGCAGCCAAATACTGTGACCTTCTATAGCCGGACACCACAGGACTGTCTGTTACCTGTGACAGTATCTGAAACATTAAGCTATGACTATTGGTGACACTTACTATTACGGTATACATTGGAAACAATGGAAAGAGTCACGATTGCAACTTATGGCCACGTTCCAGCTCTGATGCGGCACCGGCATCATAGACGGGAACCGTCAAACCTTCATGACAAAGCTTTTTTTTTTTTTTTCTTAAAACGTGACCAATTATCAGACAATCATAAAGTTCTGTGAGATTTCTCCCCTGCAGCCGACAAGCTGTGCCGTGAAGAAAGTCAGCGACTATTCCGCAATCCCCCTCCTGTCATATCTCCGGCTCCGGTGCCGTTGCGATGAGTGGGCTCTCGGTTTATTACTTTTATATCACAATGCGGCTCTTTAATACGGCGTGTCATAATTACCGATGTCAAGCGTCTTACCCGTGGTGATCACAACACACTGACGCTATACTATGCAGAACCAGACAAAAGGAGCAACAAAAAGAACGCTCTTTGTATCGCTCGGATGACAAGTCGCTGACGAGAGGGTTTATATTACAGCAATTTTCTACAATTTCCATTAAGCATAATGTAGGGGAAGTTTAACATGCCAGCAGAGCTATACGAATACCCTTTAACTAGTTTTTAAAATATTGGATATTTCCCAAAAAGAGAACCCCCTATGAGAGGTGGAAACTGAAATAAGGGATCTGAGTGGACGCTATGAGGACCCATCCAATATTTGGGAGGACCAATTGTCACGGGTGGTTTCTGGCCATAGAAGGTCGCAGTGTCTGGTTGCGCAGAATGCTCCCTGACTTTCCATTGCTGTCAGTATTCACTGGTATAGGTAGCTTTCCTATTAGATTTTCATCTCTCCCCCTTTTGGACTAAGCAGCCATCCTTCCACCCAGCTGCTGATCATCAGTATTCTCTCGCTACTTATATACCCCTTTCTTCCTTGGAGTGGTGCTGGTGATATTTTCAGTTCATTCAAGCTTTGTATGCAAGCAGGTGGCTTGTACTCCTCTGTGGGATTGTTGCTGAAAACTTTGCTGAACTTGTATCTGTGTCATCAGTGGATAAGTAGTTCATGCTTTTCCCCCTGTGTGTCCTCCTTATGTCTTCTATAGTGTTTAGTGGGATTGGCGAAGAGCTCATCCCACCTGTTCCCTATTTAGGGCCCAGCACTAGGGATACCTAGGGTCAGGTGTCTGGCTTGGCGCATAGGTGCAGAACCTATGTAGGGTTGTGAGGGACCAGCAATAGGTTTGGTCAGGGGTCACCATCTTCCCTTTCCCTAGACACAGGGTTTCCCTTATCTTCCCTTTCGCCATTTGCTTGGTAGTTCCCTGTACCTAGTGTGACACCAATGGTGTGCACACAAAAAAAATGTCTCAAATGCAAAGAACACAGTGGTGATCTTTTGTTCCAAGGGCTAAAGTTCTTGTGTTTGCAACCCCCTCCAGAAAATTTCTAAAACATTTTGGCCAGTTCATTAAGAATGGGATTTCTCTAAAGACTAGTTTGGGCTCAACCGTGCAGTAGCCACATGGGTTACCTCCTTGATTGAATGATATTTCCCAAAACAAATCTCAAATTTGTCCAGTTGGTTCTTCTTCAATGATGGTTGAGCCCAAATGGATTCCTAAAACACTTAGGCTTTTTTTCAAAAGAACTTGATGAACCCAGAAGGTCAAATGGTCAGATATGTCAAGAAGAACATGATGAACCCAGAAGATCAAATGGACAGATGTGTCAAGAAGAACATGACGAACCCAGAACGTCAAATGGACAGATGTGTCAAGAAGAACATGATGAACCCAGAAGGTCAAATGGACAGATGGGTCAAGAAGAGCATGATGAACCCAGAAGGTCAAATGCTCAGATGTCTCAAGAAGAACATGATGAATCCAAAAAGTCAAATGGTCAGATGTCACAAGAAGAACATGATGACCCTAGAAGGTCAAATGGTCAGATGTGTCAAGAAGAACATGATGAATCCAAAAAGGTCAAATGGTCAGATGTGTCAAGAAGAACATGATGAATCCAAAAAGTCAAATGGTCAGATGTCTCAAGAAGAACATGATGACCCTAGAAGGTCAAATGGTCAGATATGTCAAGAAGAACATGATGAACCCAGAAGATCAAATGGACAGATGTGTCAAGAAGAACATGATGAACCCAGAACGTCAAATGGACAGATGTGTCAAGAAGAACATGACGAACCCAGAACGTCAAATGGACAGATGTGTCAAGAAGAACATGATGAACCCAGAAGGTCAAATGGACAGATGGGTCAAGAAGAGCATGATGAACCAAGAAGGTCAAATGGTCAGATATGTCAAGAAGAACATGATGAACCCAGAAGGTCAAATGCTCAGATGTCTCAAGAAGAACATGATGAATCCAAAAAGTCAAATGGTCAGATGTCTCAAGAAGAACATGATGACCCTAGAAGGTCAAATGGTCAGATGTGTCAAGAAGAACATGATGAACCCAGAAGATCAAATGGTAAGATATGTCAAGAAGAACATGAAGAACCCAGAAGGTCAAATGGTTAGATGTGTGAAGAAAAAATCGCCAGTATTAAGGATGGCATCTTGGGGTCCACCTCACTTATCACTGTCATATTAAGTGACAGTCACTTGACTGTTGACAACAGTGATGACTAAAGGGGGCTTTACACGCTACGAGATCGCTAAAGCGATCTCGTTGGGGTCACGGAATTTGTGACGCACATCCGGCCACTTTAGCGATGTTGTTGTGTGTGACACTTATGAGCGATTTTGAATCGTCGCAAAACCGTTCAAAATCGCTCATCGGTGACATGCCCCCCTCTTCCCAATTATCGTTGCTGCTGCAGTAACAATGTTGTTTGTTGGTCCTGCGGCAGCACACATTGCTATGTGTGACGCCGCTGGAACGACAAACATCTCCTTACCTCCGCCCACTGGAAAAGAAGGAAGGAAGGAGGTGGGCGGGATGTTCCGGCCGCTCATCTCCTCCCCTCCTTTTCTATTGGGCGGTTCAGTGACGCTACTGTGATATCGCTGTGACGCTGAACGAACCGCCCCCTTAGAAAGGAGGCGGTTCGCCGGTCACAGCGACGTCGCAGAGCAGGTATGTGCGTGTGACGCTGCCGTAGCGATAATGTTCGCTACGGCAGCGATCACCACATATCGTGCTACCGACGGGGGCGGGTGCTATCGCGCTTGACATCGCTAGCCTATGCTAGCGATGTCGCAGCGTGTAAAGGGGCCTTTAGGTCCTCAATTGACTCCAAAAGTCAATTGATGAACTTTGTCAATAAAAAATGGCCATCGGTGTCATCATGTGGTTCAGAAATAACCTTTACGACTTAGGAAGCCTTTATTTGTCTAAATCTACATTCAAGGAAAGAACAATTTTGGGACCTAACACTATCATCAAGAAAGAAAATCAACATCTTCAAAATGTAATGCTGGAGAAGGATGTTATCAATTCCATGGATGGAAAGAAGAACAAACAAATCAATTTTGGAATAAATCAAGCCCGACATATCACTCGAAGCAAGGGTGACCAAGCTTCGACTCGTCTACACATCATATGAAGAGAACAATCACTGGAGAAGAACATCATGGTCGGAAAAATCGAAGGAACAAGACGAAGAGGAAGACCAGCAACCCGATGGCTTGATACTCTCAAGATAACAGTGGAGAAGACCCTGGTGGACCTATCCAGACATGAACATGATCGATCTTCCTACAGAGCGTTCATCCAAGAAGTCACCAAGGCTCAAGATCAAACTGAAGGCCATTAGAAAGAACAACAAAAAAACACCAATATCATGCACATGAGGTGACAACCCAAGGGGCTACTAAATTTGTTCATGACACATCTCACTATATTACATGGCTCAACTGATGACTTCAAGACCCGAAGTGGTCCTCACTCATCGACCACATTGTAGCAACTAGGGTTATCTTCTAGTTGTACGATATTACTACTAAATTCAAATATAGTCCAGTTAACTTTCCATGAATGTTGATTGAGCTGTAAAGGATTCCTAACTCATAAAAATTGACTCCGAACCACAAGACCATTTGTTCTCGACACAGCTAACCAAATGACTTTCAGGATCAACTGATCACTTTCAGTACAACAGATGTCACTTGTGGGCCTTGTAGTAGCCACTTGAGTTGTCTCCTCACATGACAAGTCCACATATTTTCCATTCTTTGACTGTAGGTTCAGCCAGAAAGGCTTTTTAAATCTTGAAGGTTGTATGAAGTATGATGACACCGATGGCCATTTATTCTTGACGCAACTCTCCAATTGACCTTTGGGGGTCAACCGATGACTCTCAAGGTGCAGAAGAATTCAACAATCAAGGGATCATTCCTTACAATAGCAGAAATTAGTGAAGTGGAACATGATCCAATGCAGAGAAAGGCGCACGATCTGTTGGACCTCGCCTTTGAGTTTTTTCTTTTCCCTCATCACTTTTAGGCTCAAAAAAGTATCCAGTAAGTCTTCTGAAATGTAATGTTATTTGAGGCAAAAAAATGTTGGGGTATCCCTACTTCTTAATGTCATTTGTTATGCTCACCGGGTAAGCAGAAGACTAGCAGACCCACTGAACCACAGCACACAGAAAACCCAGAGGGGCTTGACTATGGAACCACACCTGGTTTTGACCAGAACCTCTAATGGTGAAGGTGTTACGCTGCAGGTGTAAGACTGAGTGGCACTCGGGAAGACTGGTGCTGCGACAGCTGCTGGCCCAAGGTGTGCAAGAAGGACAGTCTCTGATGGTGAGTAAAGCAGCAGCAGGTGTAGAGGTTTCAGCAGGGATGGATGGATATGATAAAAGTGGATACTTGCGGCACCTGGTATTCTGGTGGGCAGCCAGCGTGACAGCTTGTAGCAGCAGCAGTAGCAGACTTGGGATACCAGCAACACACTGAAACATAGACATAGATCAGCAGCAGAATATAAAACACTACAGCACTATAGGACCTGAGAACTAGCAACGTATCTGACTCGTTGCCCAGGCACCTCCCTTAGAGGAAAGGTGCCTTAAGTACCTGCAACCTCTCAGCTGACCTGAGAGGCATTTCAAGGTTAGGGTATGCTACATGCTTGCTTCGGGCAAAACCAGGAAGCCTGGGAGGTGCACAGAGGCTATGGGAGACAGCATGACATCCGGGCAGGTGAGGGAACTGACATCCCCACCAGGGAAGAGGGGCAGGACAGAGCAGGGTCGCCAGTATGTGCTTTACACTTGTCCCACCACCACAGGTCTCCATAAAGTTCTCCTCACTGTTTCCTCTGACTCCGCACTCATGACATCATCTTTGGATCTTCTGACATGGAGTAGGCATCTGTCATCACAACGAACATTGTCCCATCATGATGTGCATTGACCAATGTGTGGCGCCCCTGAGGCTCTGGTCGCCACAGGGTAGTGCTCCTCAATTAAGGTGTGGTATTCATCTCAGGTAAGGAAGGGGGGGGTTAATCACCAGTGTTCCACATTCACACACTACATACAGCTTAGGACCCTTCATATAGGGTGGGATGGCTCAGAGTAGGCAGGGGGGGTGGCCATAAAGATCATGGGACTTCCCCGGAGACTGAAGCCAAACACCTGAGGAATGGGTTCCACTTGGGGTAGAAATAGGCGCAACACACTGACATCGAGAGTAGACCCATCAAGACCATAGTTCTGACAAGACATCTCTGGAAAACTTGGATATTACTGGGCCTGGGGCGTGAAGCGGGAGCTCAGCCCGGGTACCTAACTGCTGCGGGGGACACCCTAGAAATAGGACTCTCTCTCTTCTTCCTTCTCAAAAACACCGGTGGTGACCCCGTACCGGACTGGGATTGACCTGAGCCCATCATGGCGGTGACCAGTGTGACCGGACTAAACGCTGAAGTTGTGAGTAAACTACATCCTGAACGCGCAGAGAATGTGTGGGCTCGTCCTTACCGGCACCGCCACCCAGTGCTTGGGCGCCAACCACCATCACCTTCCCTCTTCATCCACCTGGGGCCCTCTCCGCCTGTGGGGAGCAATACCATCCGACTGCCTTAACACCTGTCCTGAGTGGAATTCTGCAGTGGCAATACTCCTGGCCACGTACCACAGGTGGTGTCATGACAAACTCTCCTAAATACCCTGCTTCCCCCACCTCGGGGCAATGGAACCATGCAAGGCCACCTTGCGACAATGCCTGGCCCGACCCGAAATGGCTCGGCGATGAGTAGGTTAACCACCTGCCCTGTGGGGCGCTACAAATGCATATCCAGTCCAGCATAACCCTGTGGCATCATAAAGCGCGTCCGGACATCAGAGGTCTACTCAGTGCCGTAAGCCCCAGTTACGATGCCGGAAGACGCAGAGGGAATGTTGGGTGTGGTTTCGGAGAAGACACAGGTGAGCATCTTTTTCATCCCTTGTTCCAGCCATCTACAAATTGGCAAAATGGTGGACACCAGAAGAAGGAAATTAAAATTTAGATTCAGAGAATAACATTTTAGGGAAATCCACTTTCCTTCTTACCGATTTGATCATCTTTAGGTTTTAGAAAAAGCCTTTCGAAGCTACAAAATTACGAGAGGAAGAAGCTTGATATGAGCTTGAAAGGTCAGGTCTACGGAGAGGCGAGAACCTTTGGTTGTAGACATGATTTTAGGTTCTTCCCTCCCTCCTGGACCTTGTAAATTTGGAAATTGGCTGGAAATTACTTTTACTCCACACAGAATCCATAAGAGACAAAACATTGTGGTGTTCGAAGGTGAGTCTTGAAGAACACATCAAAAAGATGAATTTCCCGAGAAGACCAGAAAAATTGCTTACACCTCTTCACTCGTTTCAAAGGGCCGGTACCTGGGTGCAAATTAAATTTTAATCACCTTGCTTCGGGAACGGAACAAACGCAACTTTATTTTCTCAGAAAAAAATAGCAGACAATTAAGTGAGAGGAGTTTTACTGTATTGTCACCTCGGAAGAAGAATAGATGTGGGGACATCAAAGGCTGCACCTGTCATGTGTCTGATGGAGACTTGGAGATGACTTGTGAGTCCTCTGGACGGCATCCTTTGAATTCACACCACGGCGCATCCTCTTAGTGGGTCACGGGGAGGTTTCTGACACATCAGCTGTTCTGCCGTCGTCTCATCTCCGAAAATAATGATGTGAGGTATTGTACAGATGTTTCTGGATATTGATGGTGCAGGGAATCGTCTGTACAAGAAACCCGAGAAGACGGAACGTGAGCTGCAAAGCCACTAAAAGGGCTCGTCTATAAATGCAGATTGTTATATTAATGATGTATAATCCTGTACAAAGGGGCAGTATTATAGCAGTTATATTACAGTACATAGGGGCAGTATTATAGCAGTTATATTACAGTACATAGGGGCAGTATTATAGCAGTTATATTACAGTATATAAGGGCAGTATTATAGTAGTTATATTACAGTATATAAGGGCAGTATTATAGCAGTTATATTACAGTATATAAGGGCAGTATTATAGCAGTTATATTACAGTATATAAGGGCAGTATTATAGCAGTTATATTACAGTACATAGGGGCAGTATTATAGCAGTTATATTACAGTATATAAGGGCAGTATTATAGTAGTTATATTACAGTATATAAGGGCAGTATTATAGCAGTTATATTACAGTATATAAGGGCAGTATTATAGCAGTTATATTACAGTATATAAGGGCAGTATTATAGCAGTTATATTACAGTACATAGGGGCAGTATTATAGCAGTTATATTACAGTATATAAGGGCAGTATTATAGCAGTTATATTACAGTATATAAGGGCAGTATTATAGCAGTTATATTACAGTACATAGGGGCAGAATTATAGCAGTTATATTACAGTACATAGGGGCAGTATTATAGCAGTTATATTACAGTATATAAGGGCAGTATTATAGCAGTTATATTACAGTATATAAGGGCAGTATTATAGCAGTTATATTACAGTACATAGGGGCAGAATTATAGCAGTTATATTACAGTATATAAGGGCAGTATTATAGCAGTTATATTACAGTATATAAGGGCAGTATTAAAGTAGTTATAGTCTTGTATATAGGGGCAGTATTATAGTAGTTATATTCCTGTATATAGGGGGCAGTATTATAATAGTTATATTCTTGTATATAGGGGCAGTATTATAGTAGTTATATTCTTGTATATAGGGAGCAGTATTATAGTAGTTATATTCTTGTATATAGGGGCAGTATTATAGTAGTTATATTCTTGTATATAGGGGCAGTATTATAGTAGTTATATTCTTGTATATAGGAGCAGTATTATAGTAGTTATATTCTTGTATATAGGGGGCAGTATTATAGTAGTTATATTCCTGTATATAGGGGGCAGTATTATAATAGTTATATTCTTGTATATAGGGGCAGTATTATAGTAGTTATATTCTTGTATATAGGGAGCAGTATTATAGTAGTTATATTCTTGTATATAGGGAGCAGTATTATAGTAGTTATATTCTTGTATATAGGGGCAGCATTATAGTAGTTATATTCTTGTATATAGGGGCAGTATTATAGTAGTTATATTCTTGTATATAGGAGCAGTATTATAGTAGTTATATTCTTGTATATAGGGGGCAGTATTATAGTAGTTATATTCTTGTATATAGGGGGCAGTATTATAGTAGTTATATTCTTGTACATAGGGGCAGTATTATGGTAGTTATATTCTTGTACATAGGGGGCAGTATTATAGTAGTTATATTCTTGTACATAGGTGCAGTATTATAATAGTTATATTCTTGTACATAGGGGCAGTATTATAGTAGTTATATTCTTGTACATAGGGGGCAGTATTATAGTAGTTATATTCTTGTATATAGGGGCAGTATTATAGTAGTTATATTCTTGTATATAGGTGCAGTATTATAATAGTTATATTCTTGTATATAGGGGCAGTATTATAGTAGTTATATTCTTGTATATAGGGGCAGTATTATAGTAGTTATATTCTTGTATATAGGGGCAGTATTATAGTAGTTATATTCTTGTATATAGGGGCAGTATTATAGTAGATATATTCTTGTATATAGGGGCAGTATTATTGTAGTTATATTCTTGTACATAGGGGCAGTATTATAGTAGATATATTCTTGTATATAGGGGCAGTATTATAGTAGTTATATTCTTGTATATAGGGGGCAGTATTATAGTAGTTATATTCTTGTACATAGGGGGCAGTATTATAGTAGTTATATTCTTGTATATAGGGGCAGTATTATTGTAGTTATATTCTTGTATATAGGGGCAGTATTATAGTAGATATATTCTTGTATATAGGGGCAGTATTATTGTAGTTATATTCTTGTACATAGGGGCAGTATTATAGCAGTTATATTCTTGTATATAGGGGCAGTATTATAGTAGTTATATTCTTGTATATAGGGGCAGTATTATAGTAGTTATATTCTTGTATATAGGAGCAGTATTATAGTAGTTATATTCTTGTATATAGGGGCAGTATTATAGTAGATATATTCTTGTATATAGGGGCAGTATTATAGTAGTTATATTCTTGTATATAGGGGGCAGTATTATAGTAGTTATATTCTAGTAGATAGGGGCGGTATTATAGTAAATATATTATATTGAAGCCCCTACTATTATAAATTCTGCAGACATCCTTTGGTTTTGGGGTCTTTCTATGTTTTATTCAGTTGGTGTTTTTTACCTTTCTCCTGAGATGTTATTGTGCAGGGTAAGGCTTTTTTCCTATATCTATGAGCACAGATACGACGTATCTACCGTACCCCGTGCTAAGATTGTGCTGTAAGGTATCGAGCGACTCAGACCCTTAACCGCAGGGAAGAAGTCATGTCTCGGACCTGGGATTTGTTCTCACGGTGTTCAGTAAAGATGGAAGCCTTTTGATATAGAAGCCTTTGAATGTAGCAGGGCTTTGCAGAGACGGAGCCTTTCATCTTGTGCTTCTCTCCGGAGAGCGGTAAGTCTACGACCATCCAGCCGCTCTCACCGGTGTGTCCCATCACATCTCCGAGCATCAGCCGCTACTTACTGTGCAGTAATTTAATGGTACAATATACTGCGTCTGAACCTCCATTAGGGGAAAACTAGAAACTATTTTTTTAAGAAATCACCAAAGAAGTGAGAAGATCGGGTGCAAACCAAGAGCGGTTTACAGGGAATGTTCTCAATAAATAATGCTGACAGACTGCGTCATTAAAAATACTAATATTCTACCTTGAACCACTGCGCTGCCTCAGCCTCATTTCTCCTTATGTCAGTTATAGTTCATTCTATACTGCCCATTTTGAAGAAGCCTGTCTCTGTAGAAGCTTAGATGTTACATCTATTGCAGCAGAGATGTTTCCTGCTATAAATATATGCCACTCACTCTTCCTTTTGTCTGTTATAGTTCATTCTATACTGTCCATTTTGAAGAAGCCTGTCTCTGTAGAAGCTTAGATGTTGCATCTATTGCAGCAGAGGTGTTTCCTGCTATAAATATATGCCCCTCACTCTTCCCTTTGTCAGTTATAGTTCATTCTATACTGCCCATTTTGAAGAAGCCTGTCTCTGTAGAAGCTTAGATGTTACATCTATTGCAGCAGAGATGTTTCCTGCTATAAATATATGCCACTCACTCTTCCTTTTGTCTGTTATAGTTCATTCTATACTGTCCATTTTGAAGAAGCCTGTCTCTGTAGAAGCTTAGATGTTGCATCTATTGCAGCAGAGGTGTTTCCTGCTATAAATATATGCCCCTCACTCTTCCCTTTGTCAGTTATAGTTCATTCTATACTGCCCATTTTGAAGAAGCCTGTCTCTGTAGAAGCTTAGATGTTACATCTATTGCAGCAGAGATGTTTCCTGCTATAAATATATGCCACTCACTCTTCCTTTTGTCTGTTATAGTTCATTCTATACTGTCCATTTTGAAGAAGCCTGTCTCTGTAGAAGCTTAGATGTTGCATCTATTGCAGCAGAGGTGTTTCCTGCTATAAATATATGCCCCTCACTCTTCCCTTTGTCAGTTATAGTTCATTCTATACTGCCCATTTTGAAGAAGCCTGTCTCTGTAGAAGCTTAGATGTTACATCTATTGCAGCAGAGATGTTTCCTGCTATAAATATATGCCACTCACTCTTCCTTTTGTCTGTTATAGTTCATTCTATACTGTCCATTTTGAAGAAGCCTGTCTCTGTAGAAGCTTAGATGTTGCATCTATTGCAGCAGAGGTGTTTCCTGCTATAAATATATGCCCCTCACTCTTCCCTTTGTCAGTTATAGTTCATCCTATACTGTCCATTTTGAAGAAGCCTGTCTCTGTAGAAGCTTAGATGTTACATCTATTGCAGCAGAGGTGTTTCCTGCTATAAATATATGCCCCTCACTCTTCCCTTTGTCAGTTGTAGTTCGTTCTATACCGTCAACTTTAAAGGAGCCTGTCTGTGGAAAAGCTTAGGTTGTTACGAATCGGTGCCACCATAGCCACAAGCAGCCTGCTGCGGTTCCTGTTGCGCCCAGGCGCCGGCTACCATTCTTGGCCATGCCTCGAGTCGTCCAGCTGGCTGCTTCCTCCTCCACGTCTACGTATGGAGAGGCGGCTAGTGCGCATGCGCGCGTTGACTTACCCAAGCCAGAGCCGAAGTCCAGTGTTTCGCCTAGTGAGCATGCTCAGCCTGATTGTGCCATTTCTGAGGCTGTCCTCGGTTCAGGCTACTGAGCATGCTCCTACACTTAGTGCGAAAAGCCTCTTTGCACAGGTACCTGGACATCGTGTCATGTCTAAGTCCTGTGTTGTGCCTACTGAGCATGCTCAGGGTGATAGACTGATTTCCGAGACTGTTGTTCAGGCTACTGAGCATGCTCAGGCACTTAGTGCATCAGAGGCTAGGTCCGGTAAGGATCTCACTGGGCATGTCCGTGAGGTGTCGGCTCTGATAGGCTGACACATATCAGGTGTCCTGATGATGTGGCTACTCCGGACTGGCCCGCTATGACACGGCACCTGACCATTGGTCGTCAGACGATGACTGGTGAAGTGTTTGGGGCGTGGCTGCCATGAGGTCATCAGTGACATGGCGGTTCCGGATAGGCCGCTGGTGACGTCACTGATGACGTGGCACTCTGCTATTGGCCCCTGGTGGTTCCACCCTGGGTTTGGGGCGGACCCAGGTTATAAAAGGGGCTGAAGACAACATGGAGGTGCACAGTCTTCACTTAGAGATCGTGGTGACATAAGCCTTGTTGGAAGTGGTAGGTAGGGCTAGGCGAATGGTGCCTGTCATGCCAAGATTCGTGGCTCATCACATCAGGGTCAGGCGCCGAGCTTCCTTGCTACCGGTCCTCTTGTGCTATAGCAGTCCAGTGGCATTAACTGGACTGCGGCTGCTGCGTCACCTGTGCGTTTTTGCCCCCTACGCACACAGACAGCGTACCTGCTGCGTTACTTGTCCGGTGGTGTCCCCTACGCACACGGACAGTGTACCTGCTGCGCTACTTGTCCGGTTGTGCCCTCTACGCGCACAGACAGCATATTCCAGAACCCCTGTGGAGTTAACAGGGTGTTCCTGGATTGGGTGTGTGAACCCTATTTTCCTCCTCTGCTTCCCAGTCAAATGCTACTGGTGTGACTACCTGGTCTGACGTGTCCTTCACACACATGGCCAGTCGAGTGGTGACCAGAAACGCTAATCGGAAGACCGCTCGGCCTGACGTGTCTTACACACGTGGCCGACAGGGCGCTGTCGCAGCGGTCTTCTCGGCCAACGCTACCTGGTCACCATCCGGCCTGATGTGTTCCCTACACACGTGGTCGGAGTAGCGTCCGCTCCACCGAAACACTAACTGGGTTGTCGTCCGGTTTGACGTGTCCCTACACACGTGACCGGTTCCCAGGTCTCCTGGGTTATCTCTGAGTCATCCGCTCTATAGTCTCCGCCTAACCCACAGGGTGCCAGCAGCTCCATTGCCATCTGGAGCACGGTGGGCCCCGACTGGCGATTGGGATATATACCCCGTGGTCCTAATCTGCCGGTCCCACCGTAACCGTAAGACTGAGCCTGGGTCTGGCTGGCATGGCGGAGATAGAGCAGCTACGTCAGTTCGACAGCAGCTTGAGGCCAGAGTGAGGTCTCTGGAGAAGTCTGCTCTTGCTGCTGATATAGATGATGTGGTGGCTCAAGCGGCTGCAATGGTGTCGGTCACCACACCCAATCCACCCCTCTCTCACCTCTCACTGCCCAACAAGTTTTCAGGGGACAGCAAGGCATGCAGGGGATTTGTGAACCAGTGCAGAGTCCATCTGCAGCTGCTGGCTGCACGGTGTCCTACAGAGCAGTTGAAGGTGGGGTTTATCTTCTCCTTGCTCTCTGATCGAGCACTGGAGTGGGCTACACCATTGTGAGAGAGGAATGACCCCATAGTTCAGGACTCCACTGAGTTCTTGGAGTCCATGCGGCAGGTGTTCCTGGAGCCTCGGGTCACTCACCACTCGGCCCTACAGCTTTTGACTTTGGAGCAGGGGCGTACCTCCTCGAATCAATATGCTGTGAGTTTCAGGACACTTGCTGCTGAACTGGGGTGGTCAGAGAGGACTCTCATTCCACTGTTCTGGAAGGGATTAGCCTTGCACGTGAAGGACGCATTAGCGTTGCGCGAGGTACCAATTACCCTTGAGGGCCTCATGATTCTGGCTACCCGCGTTGACCTGCGGACGTCCGAACGTCAGCTGGAGCACAGGTTCAGAGGGTCGTTCAGCCACTGTAGTGGCCTCTCCCACGGTACCTCCCTTAGAGGACGTCTCTGTCCCTATGGACATCTCTAGGGTTGGTGCTACTAGGTCATCGAGTCGCAAGGGTACTTTCTGTTTCACTTGTGGGCAGTATGGTCATTATGCCAACAGTTGCCCAAAGCGTCAGGTTAAGTGACCGCGATTGGTGACTATAGCTGGTGGCAGACTGGACCAGGCGTCATCCATTAAGGTGAAGTTTCCTGTGTCAATTTCCTTTAAGGTGTCAACCTGGTCCAAAAGGACACGTGTGGACACAGGGGCTTGGGGATAGCTTCATCTCCTCCTCTTTTGCCTGGCGGCATGCCATCCCACTGGTGCAAATGCTAAGGCCAGTGAGTTCGTGTGGTGGATGGGTCCTTTTTGCCCGAGGTAATTCACCACCGGACAGTGCCCATTACCCTTGCCATGTCATCTGGGCATAGGGAGACCACTTCATTTCTGGTTCTCCCTAAAGGTGCAGATGATTTTCTGCTGGGCATGTCTTGGCTGAAGCGGCATTCCCCACATATCAGGTGGCCGTCTGGGGAGATTGTGCAGTGGGGCGAGTTTTGTAGCTCCCACTGCTTGTCTTCACCTCCTGCCCGTCGCACAGTGGTACCTATGGCGACTACAGACTATCCGAGTGGGGGGTCCCTAGAGGAGGGGTACTGTTATGAATCGGCGCCGCCATAGCTGCAAGCAGCCTGCTGCGGTTCCTGTTGCGACCAAGCGCCGGCTGCCATTTTAGGCCGTGCCTCGGATTGTGCAGCTGGCTGCTTCTTCCTCCATGTCTAAGTGTGGAGAAGCGGCTAGTGCGCATGCGTGCACCGATTTACCCCAGCCAGAGCCTAAGTCCAGTGATTCCCCTAGTGAGCATGCTCAGCCTGATAGTGCCATTTCTGAGGCTAAGTCCTCAATTCGGGCTACTGAGCATGCTCCTACACTTCGTGCGAAAAACCACTTTGCACAGGTACCTGGACATCGTGTCGTGTCTAAGTTCTGTGTTGTGCCTACTGAGCGGTCTTCACGGTCAACGCTAACTGGTTACCATCCGGCCTGACGTGTTCCCTACACACGTGGTCGGAATAGCACCCGCTCCACCGAAACACTAACTGGGTTGTCATCCAGTTTGACGTGTCCCTACACACGTGAACGGTTCCCAGGTCTCCTGGGTTATCTCTGAGTCATCAGCTCTATAGTCTCCGACTAACCCACAGGGTCCCAGCAGCTCCATTGCCATCTGGAGCACGGTGGGCCCCGACTAGCGATTGGGATATATAGCCCCTGGTCCTAATCTGCCGGTCCCCCCGTAACATAGTTGTTTGTATCTTTTGCAGCAGAGACGTTTCTTGCTATAAATATCTGCTCTTCACTCCAGCCTATGTCGGTTATAGTTCATTCTATACTGTCCACTTTGAAGGAGCCTGTCTCTGTAGAAGCTTAGATGTTCGCATCTGTTGCAACAAAGAAATTTCCTGTTTTATATATCTGTTCCTCATTCCTCCCTATATCGGTTATAGTTCATTCTATACTGTCCCCCAGGAGCCTGTCTGTGGAAAAGCTTAGGTGTTTGCATCTGTTGCAGCAGACAAGTTTCTTGCTATAAACATCTGCTCCTCACTCCAACCTATGTCCGCTATAGTTCATTCTATACTTTTTACTTTGAAGGAGCCTGTCTGTGCAAAAGCATAAGTGTTCACATCTGTTGTAGCAGAGAAGTTTCCTGCTATAAATATCTGCTCTTCACTCCAGCCTAAGTCGGTTATAGTTCATTCTATGCTGTCCACTTTGAAGGAGCTTGTCTCTGTTAAAGCTTAGGTGTTCACATCTGTTGCAACAAAGAAGTTTCCTGCTTATAAATATATGCCCCTCACTCCTCACTTTGTCAGTTATAGTTCATTCTATACTGTCCACTTTGAAGGAGCCTGTCTGTGGAAAAGATTAGGTGTTTGCATCTTTTGCAGCAGAGAAGTTTCCTACTGTAGATATCCATTACTCACTCCTCCCTATGTTGTTTATAGTTCTTTCTATACTGTCACCTTTAAAGGAGTCTGTCTGTGGAAAAGCTTAGGTTCTTGCACATATTGCAGCAGAGAAGTTTCCTACTATAAATATCTGATCTTCACTCCAGACTATGTCGGTTATAGTTCATTCTATACTGTCCCCCTTGAAGGAGCCAGTATCTGGAGAAGCTTAGGTGTTCACATCTGTTTCAACAAAGAAGTTTCCTGCTATAATATATATATGCTCCTCACTCCTTTCTTTGTCAGTTATAGTTTATTCTATACTGTCCACTTTGAAGGAGCCTGTCTGTGGAAAAGCTTAGGCGTTTGCGTGTTTTGCAGCAGAGAAGTTTCCTGCTATAAATATATGCCCCTCACTCCTCCCTTTGTCAGTTATAGTTCATCCTATACTGTCCACTTTGAAGGAACCTGTCTGTGAAAAAGCTTAGGTGTTTGCATCTTTTGCAGCAGAGAAGTTTCCTGCTATAAATATATGCCCCTCACTCCTCCCTTTGTCAGTTATAGTTCATCCTATACTGTCCACTTTGAAGGAGCCTGTCTGTGGAAAAGCTTAGGTGTTTGCATCAGTTGCAGCTGAGATGTTTCCTGCCGGAGAAGCCATGAAGTGTTATTTGTTGTGTCTTTGCCCGCATTTTGTCTTAATGCAGTGGCGAGATTAGGGTTTCAATAGGCACGTGACGTTGCAAGGGGGAAGGACCTATCTAGGGACATTATTGGGTGCACGGATCAGAGTTTATGTCCTTTGCCGGGAGAGTGACATTTATTTAAGGGCAGTAAATGGTGATACAAATGGCTGAAGGGGCCTGACACAATGTTTTCCAGGGGCCTTACCAGTCCTAACGCCAGTGTTGCTGACCTCCTGATCCTATAGGACTCTCCGCCGTGCCTAGCCCTTATAATATACGGCAGGGACTCGTAACCCCATATATAATTATACGAGATAACGGCTCCTTAGAGCGTTTTTTAATATCATGTGATGACACAACACCATCGATCACCGGGCGTCCTATTGTGATATCGTTAACCCCAAATGCGCCATAAATGGATTTGTATCTATTTTTTTTTACATTTTTTTTTATTTATCCATTGAACCATATTAAGTTTATCGGCTGACGGGAAATGGAGAACTCTAAGCGAGCGAAGAGCGGCGCCCGCGTCCTGCGCCTTTCCGCCATTGATCTTAATAAAAGGGACATTGTCAGAGACGAATGACAAATTAATGTGTTTGCTGAATCGCGGCCGTTCCCACAATCGAGGACTGAGAAGTGGAGCCGCGGAGGGAGAATTTTTGTTATTTTTATTTTTTTTTTCAATTGGTACCAAATGGATTCATTTTAGGAGCGATGTGCGACGTCTTCACAATAACAGTGGACGAAATGTGCGAATTTCAAGCTGTTTATTACAGTCGGCTGGAAAATAACACGCCGAGTCTGTCTGGTGCCGCTCTATTCTCCTCGGTGACTCAATGTGTCACACATCCGGAACTAACGTTCCTCATATTCTAGAAATCAAGAAATTTGTCCTCAATCCTGTCCATAATATTTCAGTTTGGACTTTCTCGCTTGGCTATTATCCCTGGTCAATTTGCTGGGCTCATTAACGCCTTCCCATCCGGTGATTTTTCATCTTTCTGAGCACAGGCCTGGTGGATGTGCCCATGTTGATCTACATTGAGCTCTCTAGAGGCTTCTTTGGAATTATTGTCTTCCAGGACAATTCTTAGGCATCAAGAACTGAGCACAGGCCTTGTGGATGTGTCCATGTTGGTCTACATTGAGGTCTCTGGAGGCTTCTATGGAAATATTGTCACCCAGGACAGTTCTTAGGCATTAAGAACTGAGTACAGGCCTTGTGGATGTGTCCATGTTGGTCTACATTGAGGTCTCTGGAGGCTTCTATGGAAATATTGTCACCCAGGACAGTTCTTAGGCATCAAGAACTGAGTACAGGCCTTGTGGATGTGTCCATGTTGGTCTACATTGAGATCTCTGGAGGCTTCTTTGGAAATATTGTCTTCCAGGACAGTTCTTAGGCATTAAGAACTGAGCACAGGCCTTGTGGATGTGTCCATGTTGGTCTACATTGAGCTCTCTAGAGGCTTCTTTGGAAATATTGTCACCCAGGACAATTCTTAGGAATTAAGAACTGAGTACAGGCCTGGTGGATGTGTCAATGCTGGTCTACATTGAAATCTCTGGAGGCTTCTTTGGAAACATTGTCATCCACGACAATTCATAGGCATTAAGAACTGGGTACAGGCGTGGTGGATGTGTCCATGCTGTTCTAGATTGAGGCTGGAGGCTTCTTTGGAAATATTGTCACCCAGGACAATTCTTAGGCATTAAGAACTGAGTACAGGCTTGGTGGATGTGTCCATGCTGATCTACATTGAGCTCTCTAGAGGCTTCTTTGGAAATATTGTCTTCCAGGACAATTCTTAGGCATCAAGAACTGAGCACAGGCCTTGTGGATGTGTCCATGTTGGTCTACATTGAGGTCTCTGGAGGCTTCTATGGAAATATTGTCACCCAGGACAGTTCTTAGGCATCAAGAACTGAGTACAGGCCTTGTGGATGTGTCCATGTTGGTCTACATTGAGATCTCTGGAGGCTTCTATGGAAACATTGTCATCCACGACAATTCATAGGCATTAAGAACTGAGTACAGGCCTTGTGGATGTGTCAATGCTGGTCTACATTGAGGTCACTAGAGGCTTCTTTGGAAATATTGTCACCCAGGACAATTCTTAGGCATTAAGAACTGAGTACAGGCCTGGTGGACGTGTCCATGCTGGTCTACATTGAGATCTTTGGAGGCTTCTCTGGAAACATTGTCATCCAGGACAATTCATAGGCATCAAGAACTGGATACAGGCCTGGTGGATGTGTCCATGCTTGTCTAGATAGAGATTTCTGGAAGCTTCTTTGAAAATATTGTCATCCAGGACAATTCTTAGTTCCCCACCATGGTAGATATGTTTCCTATCCTGGTATATATGTTTATTATTATTATCCTGGTATATATGTCCCCATTCTAGTATGTATGTCCTTATCCTGGTAAATAGGTTCCCTATCCTGGTATATATGTCACCATCCTGGTATACAGTATATGCTCTCATCCTGGGCCCTTCCTGGTATATATGTTCCCCATCCTGGTATATATGTTTCCCATCCTGGTATATATGTCCCCATCATGGTATACGTGTTTCCCACCCTGGTATATATGTCTGCCATCCTGGGCCCCTTTCTGGTAAATATGTCCCCCTTTCTGGTATATATGTTCCCATCCTGGTATATATGTCCTCATCCTGGACCTATCCTGGTATATATGTTCTTCATCCTGGTATATACAGGTATATCCCCCATCCTGGTATATATGTTCACTATCCTGATATATGTTTCCCATCCTGGAATATAAGTCCCCAATCCTGAGCCCAATACTTTTACATACAGTATGTTTCCCACCCTGGTATATACTGTATATCACCATCCATAAATATATGTCCCCCACTTTGGTATATGCCCCCATCCTGTTATATATGTTCTCAGCTGAACCCATCCTGATGTATATGTCCCTCATCCCAATTTATATGTTCCCCATCCTGGTATATATGTTTCCCATCCTGGTATATAAGTAGCCCATCCTGGGCTCCTTTCTGATAAATATGTCGCCCATTCTGGTATATATGTCACCCATCTTAGGCCCCATCCAGATACATATGTCTACAGCCTGGTAAATATGTACACCATCCTGGTATATATGTCTCCAATCCTGGTTTATATGTCCCCACCCTGGTACATATGTCCTCATCTTGGTATATATGTTTCCTATCCTGGTATATATGTCCTCATCCTTGGCCCATCCTGGTAAATATGTTGTTCATCCTGGTATATGTGCCCTGTAACAGCGTGTCCCTCCCCCGCCTGTGCTCATGGTGTAACAGTCTTTCCCTTCTTTGTACTGCTTCAGGTGGGAGATTGTTCTTCTCTGCATGGGGCTCCTCCAATCCACAACTTGGTATACAGAATAGAGCCAGGACTTCAAGAATCTTTCCATGTATCAAATGTCCAGGGGAGGTGTGCCTTTCTGCCCACCTAAGGGGCTGATCCCAGGAGAGGAGAACAATGAGACCCATGTTAGTCGGTTGGATCTCGGCTGGAGACGTACTAGTATCTATAGCTGAGGCTGGATCCTAGAGCCTGTGTATGGACTGTCACAGACTGGAGATCAGTAGCCACATGGAATTGCGTTTTGTTGTTTACTCATATAAGGACATTGCCATATTTTCCCTGGCGTCGGAATACCGCGAGGCGCCCCTGGATCTGTTTTGTTGTGGACTCCTTGCAGACTTTACGGATCTATATTCATGTTTGGTGCTTTATATTTGTGGTTCCAATAAAGCCCTTTGGATTGTTCCTCGGCCTGGCGTCCCTCATTGCTCTGTCGCATACCCCGTTACATGCCCCCCACCCTGTTATGTGTGTCCCATCCTGGTATATATGTCCCCATCCTGGGCCCCTTCCTGGTATATCTGTTCCTTTTTCTGACTCTAACGCATAAAAAAAACAAACCACCTACTCACTTTCTCCAGCTACTATATCACATGGTGTTATCCACTGTAGCCTGCATAGTAGCCGGCAGTTGACTTCGACCTGCCTGACCTCAGCTGCAGACCTCTGTTTAGCCAGTAGCAAATATTGCACTGCAACAATCTAGCTGGTTTCTGCAGAGCAATGCATTTTAGCTTTATCTGCATCTCCAGACGCACATCCAGCTGAAGTAGGCACTGGGGTCAATGAGTCTTCTCCACCCCCGGGCCCACCCGCGACCTCTGTGACCACGATTTTCTACTCCATGGTGGGTGATGTGGAGACACAAGGGTCAGGGGGTGCTCTGCTGATCTGGCCGTTCTTAGAAAGACCACATGGCCAGAGCTCATGCCATTGAATGCCCATACTCCTAACCAACTACTCAGACAACATATAGTACATTCCCAACAAAGACACAAGATGATGCAAGTGACAAGAGTCTCACCCTTCAGCTTGATTGCCAGGGATTAGAACCTCCATGACATCGGGACTCCAAGGGCCACTACCCCAGCCAAAAGTACACCACTTTTGGTTAGCACCCACTGAGAGGAGACAGCAACATATAGCCAGGTGGCTGGATTCTCCAAACAAGTTTATGGACTCAGCGTTGGGTAGTGGAGCAGTTCTGTTATCCTCCAGCTGGAACCATGGGCTCTAGGCTGAAGTCCTGTACAATTACACCAGTCAATGGAGAAGCCTCTTTTTTATACCCCCTCAGCTCCCATTTCAGGGCATTGTGTCCCACACAGGAAGTGGGGAAATCAAACATGACTGTTCCATCATTGTTCACTAATTTAATTTGACTGCATAATTGTCCTCCAAATGATGCAGACTAGTACTCCGCAGGGGGCTGATGCAATCCGCAATCAGCCGGAATTCCACGTATTAGCATACAAAAAAAGGGGCACCAGACAGTCTTACATGAAACAATGGCTCATGTCCCTTGACTTACTGAACAAAAGAATAGTTCGTCCTAATAATGGCCGCTCTTGCCTCAGATTCATGTCCATTTTAGATTTTTGGTAACATGAACGGACGACAGAGTCACCAAAAATGATATTTTTTTATTTTGTTTTTCTTTACAGAACAAGGACAAGAAATAATGCTCTGAAAAGGAACTATTATATTAAATTGTACACTTCCTCATCTCTTTGGGAGATTTGACCTTTTTGTTCCCGAGCTTGAAAAGTATCTACATTTAAACATCCACCCACTCACTCACTTTGCGCGGCGCCCGCTGACAATGTGTAGAGGGAAGAAATCGTGTGCTTAATACCTTCTCCATTGATTGACAGAGGTAACATTTAATTCACCACTGCCCGATCCTTGCCGGAACAAATTAAACTGTTCTGGGGCAACCGTTAATTAATGCAACAGCTTCTCCCGGAGCAAAATAACTATTACAGACATTTTATTTATTAGCATTTTGGAGGTAAAAAAGGAATTAAAAAATTGCTTATTTTGGGGTATTATGGGGGACAATGGAGAACCCACTGGAAGAGACTCTACAGTAAGAAGGGGCAGGTCTATATCTCTCTACAGTAAGAGGAGGCAGGTCTTTATCTCTCTACAGTAAGAGGGGGCAGGTCTATATCTCTGTACAGTAAGAGGGGGCAGGACTATATCTCTGTACAGTAAGAGGGGGCAGGTCTATATCTCTCTGCAGTAAGAGGGGGCAGGACTATATCTCTGTACAGTAAGAGGGGGCAGGTCTATATCTCTCTACAGTAAGAGGGGGCAGGTCTATATCTCTCTACAGTAAGAGGGGGCAGGACTATATCTCTGTACAGTAAGAGGGGGCAGGTCTTTATCTCTCTACAGTAAGAGGGGGCAGGTCTATATCTCTCTACAGTAAGAGGGGGCAGGTCTATATCTCTGTACAGTAAGAGGGGGCAGGACTATATCTCTGTACAGTAAGAGGGGGCAGGTCTATATCTCTCTGCAGTAAGAGGGGGCAGGACTATATCTCTGTACAGTAAAAGGGGGCAGGTCTATATCTCTCTACAGTAAGAGGGGGCAGGTCTATATCTCTCTACAGTAAGAGGGGGCAGGACTATATCTCTGTACAGTAAGAGGGGGCAGGTCTTTATCTCTCTACAGTAAGAGGGGGCAGGACTATATCTCTGTACAGTAAGAGGGGGCAGGTCTATATCTCTCTACAGTAAGAGGGGGCAGGTCTATATCTCTCTACAGTAAGAGGGGGCAGGTCTATATCTCTCTACAGTAAGAGGGGGCAGGTCTATATCTCTCTACAGTAAGAGGGGGCAGGTCTTTATCTCTCCACAGTAAGAGGGGACAGGTCTTTATCTCTCTACAGTAAGAGGGGGCAGGTCTATATCTCTCTACAGTAAGAGGGGGCAGATCTTTATCTCTCTACAGTAAGAGGGGGCAGGTCTATATCTCTCTACAGTAAGAGGGGGCAGGTCTTTATCTCTCTACAGTAAGAGGGGGCAGGTCTTTATCTCTCTACAGTAAGAGGGGGCAGGTCTTTATCTCTCTACAGTAAGAGGGGACAGGTCTTTATCTCTCTACAGTAAGAGGGCGCAGGTCTTTATCTCTCTACAGTAAGTGGGGGCTGGTCTTTATCTCTCTGTAGTAAGTGGGGGCAGGTCTTTATCTCTCTACAGTAAGTGGGGGCTGGTCTTTATCTCTCTGTAGTAAGTGGGGGCAGGTCTTTATCTCTCTACAGTAAGAGGGGGCAGGTCTTTATCTCTCTACAGAAAGAGGAGGCAGGTCTTTATCTCTCTACAGTAAGAGGGGGCAGGTCTTTATCTCTCTGCAGTAAGAGGGGGCAGGTCTATATCTCTCTACAGTAAGTGGAAGCAGGTCGATATCTCTCTACAGTAAGAGGGGGCAGGTCTATATATCTCTATAGTAAGAGGGGGCAGGTCTATATCTCTCTACAGTAAGTGGGGGCAGGTCTTTATCTCTCTATAGTAAGTGGGAGCAGGTCTTTATCTCTCTACAGTAAGAGGGGGCAGGTCTATATCTTTCTACAGTAAGAGGGGGAAGGTCTATATCTTTCTACAGTAAGAGGGGGCAGGTCTTTATCTCTCTACAGTAAGAGGGGGCAGGACTATATCTCTCTACAGTAAGAGGGGGCAGGACTATATCTCTGTACAGTAAGAGGGGGCAGGTCTATATCTCTCTACAGTAAGAGGGGGCAGGTCTATATCTCTCTACAGTAAGAGGGGGCAGATCTTTATCTCTCTACAGTAAGAGGGGGCAGGTCTTTATCTCTCTACAGTAAGAGGGGGCAGGTCTTTATCTCTCTACAGTAAGAGGGGACAGGTCTTTATCTCTCTACAGTAAGAGGGGGCAGGTCTTTATCTCTCTACAGTAAGAGGGGACAGGTCTTTATCTCTTTACAGTAAGAGGGCGCAGGTCTTTATCTCTCTACAGTAAGTGGGGGCTGGTCTTTATCTCTCTGTAGTAAGTGGGGGCAGGTCTTTATCTCTCTACAGTAAGAGGGGGCAGGTCTTTATCTCTCTACAGTAAGAGGAGGCAGGTCTTTATCTCTCTACAGTAAGAGGGGGCAGGACTATATCTCTGTACAGTAAGAGGGGGCAGGTCTATATCTCTCTACAGTAAGAGGGGGCAGGTCTATATCTCTCTACAGTAAGAGGGGGCAGGTCTTTATCTCTCCACAGTAAGAGGGGACAGGTCTTTATCTCTCTACAGTAAGAGGGGGCAGGTCTATATCTCTCTACAGTAAGAGGGGGCAGATCTTTATCTCTCTACAGTAAGAGGGGGCAGGTCTTTATCTCTCTACAGTAAGAGGGGGCAGGTCTTTATCTCTCTACAGTAAGAGGGGACAGGTCTTTATCTCTCTACAGTAAGAGGGGGCAGGTCTTTATCTCTCTACAGTAAGAGGGGACAGGTCTTTATCTCTTTACAGTAAGAGGGCGCAGGTCTTTATCTCTCTACAGTAAGTGGGGGCTGGTCTTTATCTCTCTGTAGTAAGTGGGGGCAGGTCTTTATCTCTCTACAGTAAGAGGGGGCAGGTCTTTATCTCTCTACAGTAAGAGGAGGCAGGTCTTTATCTCTCTACAGTAAGAGGGGGCAGGTCTTTATCTCTCTGCAGTAAGAGGGGGCAGGTCTATATCTCTCTACAGTAAGTGGAAGCAGGTCGATATCTCTCTACAGTAAGAGGGGGCAGGTCTATATATCTCTATAGTAAGAGGGGGCAGGTCTATATCTCTCTACAGTAAGTGGGGGCAGGTCTTTATCTCTCTATAGTAAGTGGGAGCAGGTCTTTATCTCTCTACAGTAAGAGGGGGCAGGTCTATATCTTTCTACAGTAAGAGGGGGAAGGTCTATATCTTTCTACAGTAAGAGGGGGCAGGTCTTTATCTCTCTACAGTAAGTGGAAGCAGGTCTATATCTCTCTATAGTAAGAAGGGGCAGGTCTTTAGCTCTCTACAGTAAGAGGGGGCAGGTCTATATCTCTCTACAGTAAGTGGGGGCTGGTCTTTATCTCTCTGTAGTAAGTGGGGGCAGGTCTATATTTCTCTACAGTAAGTGGGGGCAGGTCTATATCTCTCTACAGTAAGAGGGTGCAGGTCTTTATCTCTCTACAGTAAGAGGGGGCAGGTCTATATCTCTCTACAGTAAGAGGGGGCAGGTCATTATCTCTCTACAGTAAGAGGGGGCAGGTCATTATCTCTCTACAGTAAGAGGGGGCAGGTCATTATCTCTCTACAGTAAGAGGGGGCAGGTCTTTATCTCTCTACAGTAAGAGGGGGCAGGTCTTTATCTCTCTACAGTAAGAGGGGGCAGGTCTTTATCGCTCTACAGTAAGAGGGGGCAGGTCTGTATCTCTCTACAGTCAGAGGGGGCAGGTCTTTCTCTCTGCAGTAAGAGGGGCAGGTCTTTATCTCTCTACAGTAAGAGGGGGCAGGACTTTATCTCTCTACAGTAAGAGGGGGCAGGTCTTTATCTCTCTACAGTAAGTGGGGGCAGGTCTATATCTCTCTACAGTAAGAAGGGGCAGGTCTATATCTCTCTACAGTAAGAGGGGGCAGGTCTATATCTCTCTACAGTAAGAGGGGGCAGGTCTTTATCTCTCTACAGTAAGAGGGGGCAGGTCTATATCTCTACAGTAAGAGGGGGCAGGTCTATATCTCTCTACAGTAAGAGGAGGCAGGTCTTTATCTCCCTACAGTAAGAGGGGCAGGTCTTTATCTCTCTACAGTAAGTGGGGGCAGGTCTTTATCTCTCTACAGTAAGAGGGGGCAGGTCTATATCTCTCTACAGTAAGAGGGGGCAGGTCTATATCTCTCTACAGTAAGAGGGGGCAGGTCTTTATCTCTCTATAGTAAGAAGGGGCAGGTCTTTAGCTCTCTACAGTAAGAGGAGGCAGGTCTTTATCTCTCTACAGTAAGTGGGGGCTGGTCTTTATCTCTCTGTAGTAAGTGGGGGCAGGTCTATATTTCTCTACAGTAAGTGGGGGCAGGTCTATATCTCTCCAAAGTAAGAAGGGGCAGGTCTTTATCTCTGTACAGTAAGAGGGGGCAGGTCTTTATCTCTCTACAGTAAGAGGGGGCAGGTCTATATCTCTCTACAGTAAGAAGGGGCAGGTCTTTATCTCTGTACAGTAAGAGGGGGCAGGTCTTTATCTCTCTACAGTAAGAGGGGCAGGTCTATATCTCTGTACAGTAAGAGGGGGCAGGTCTTTATCTCTGTACAGTAAGAGGGGGCAGGTCTTTATCTCTGTACAGTAAGAAGGGGCAGGTCTTTATCTCTCTACAGTAAATGGGGGCAGGTCTTTATCTCTACAGTAAGAGGGGGCAGGTCTTTATCTCTCTACAGTAAGAGGGGGCAGGTCTTTATCTCTCTACAGTAAGAGGGGGCAGGTCTATATCTCTCTACAGTAAGAGGGGGCAGGTCTATATCTCTCTACAATAAGAGGGGGCAGGTCTTTATCTCTCTGCAGTAAGAGGGGGCAGGTCTGTATCTCTCTACAGTCAGAGGGGGCAGGTCTTTCTCTCTGCAGTAAGAGGGGGCAGGTCTTTATCTCTCTACAGTAAGTGGGGGCAGGTCTATATCTCTCTACAGTAAGAAGGGGCAGGTCTATATCTCCCTACCGTAAGAGGGGGCAGGTCTTTCTCTCTGTACAGTAAGAGGGGGCAGGTCTTTATCTCTGTACAGTAAGAGGGGGCAGGTCTATATCTCTCTACAGTAAGAGGGGGCAGGTCTTTTTCTCTCTACAGTAAGTGGGGGAAGGTCTATATCTCTCTACAGTAAGAGAGGGCAGGTCTATATCTCTCTACAGTAAGAGGGGGCAGGTCTTTTTCTTTCTACAGTAAGTGGGGGAAGGTCTATATCTCTCTACAGTAAGAGGGGGCAGGTCTATATCTCTCTTCAGTAAGAGGGGGCAGGTCTATATCTCTCTACAGTAAGAGGGGGCAGGTCTTTATCTCTCTACAGTAAGAGGGGGCAGGTCTATATCTCTCTACAGTAAGAGGGGGCAGGTCTATTTCTCTCTACAGTAAGAGGGGGCAGGTCTATATCTCTCTACAGTAAGAGGGGGCAGGTCTATATCTCTCTACAGTAAGAAGGGGCAGGTCTATATCTCTCTACAGTAAGAGGGGGCAGGTCTATATCTCTCTACAGTAAGAGGGGGCAGGTCTTTATCTCTCTACAGTAAGAGGGGGCAGGTCTATATCTCTCTACAGTAAGAGGGGGCAGGTCTATATCTCTCTACAGTAAGAGGGGACAGGTCTATATATCTCTACAGTAAGAGGGGGCAGGTCTTTATCTCTCTACAGTAAGAGGGGGCAGGTCTATATCTCTCTACAGTAAGAGGGGGCAGGTCTATATCTCTCTACAGTAAGAGAATGCAGGTCTATATCTCTCTACAGTAAGAGGGGGCAGGTCTATATCTCTCTACAGTAAGTGGGGGCAGGTCTTTATCTCTCTACAGTAAGAGGGGGCAGGTCTTTATCTCTCTACAGTAAGAGGGGGCAGGTCTATATCTCTCTACAGTAAGTGGGGGCAGGTCTTTATCTCTCTACAGTAAGAGGGGGCAGGTCTTTATCTCTCTACAGTAAGAGGGGGCAGGTCTATATCTCTCTACAGTAAGTGGGGGCAGGTCTTTATCTGCTGTCAGAAAGCTGATGATAGTAAGGGAGGCCGGTTACTCCGCATGAGATTCGGGACATTTCCAGTTCGTGGACATAGTAGACTGGGATGTGCAGCAAAAACACATTGAAAGGAGAGAAATTCACTGTGAAATCTCCAACTTCCCCGGCTGAAGGGCACATCAAAGCCTTCAACGCCTGTAATATTAGTACATGTGTGAGTGGGGTAGACGTGTTGGCACATTGCGTCATTGGACACAGTCTATATGATTTGTATATCTATGGGGTTGGCAGGAGTTGTCACCGCTGCCTGGAGCTGCCAAATTGAGCGCTGGCTGGGAAGGAGAGGGATGGAGCCGCTGCATTTAACCTTGGACCCCAAATGTCCCCATTTCACATCTGTCTAATTTTTTAGGCATTTTGAGAGCCATTCTCAACGCCTGACAAACACCCTCATCACCAGAACGTCGCATCCGCGGCTTCTAACATCAGCTCATCTGCATTTATGGAGCAGCTTTATGCTCCGCGTCTGTAACTAAACACCAGACAATCCTATCAGTATCTGAGCTCAGAGGAAACCAAGGTCGTCAAAAATGCCCAAAGCTAAAGAATATGTAAAAGCCGAACAGCAGGCAGGCGGAAAACTGTGCAAAATTTACCGAAAGAATCAAATCACTGGAACAGGAAGGACAAAATGTCATTAAAGGCAACAACGTAGAGCAGACGCCTGCTGTCACCCGCGCAGATGCAATGACTGGCGGTAACGTGATAACGAGGAACACGACCTGAAACATGTTAGGTTTTGGTGCTTAACTATTGGAGCACGGTCGGTTTCATGGTGGCCAGCTGGCGTGGAGC
Organism: Anomaloglossus baeobatrachus; assembly: GCF_048569485.1. Classification (NCBI taxonomy): domain Eukaryota; kingdom Metazoa; phylum Chordata; class Amphibia; order Anura; family Aromobatidae; genus Anomaloglossus; species Anomaloglossus baeobatrachus. Next base: position 589,399,991 of record NC_134357.1, read on the forward strand.
ACAACTCCAAGGAGTACAGTTGCCGATATGTTTCTCAGCACATCCAACGCGTTCTGGAAACTCAAGATTTTGTGAGAAGGGAAGGGAAAGTTCTGTCAACAATCCTCTGCATTTTTTACCCCATGGGCTTCATTGATATAGCATCAAGGAAGTCCATGGGTATAACGTTAGGTGGAAAATAATCAGGGATTGCCGTGAGGGGAGTGAGGATGAATGGTGGTCAATTTTAGCTTCAACCATATCTGCATCCTCGAGTAGCCGGTAGGAGTCATCATAGTGGTCTGTGTTGGATGGAGAAGATAAGGGAAAATTAATTACTAAAATCTGCAAAGCCATCACCTTTTAAGTAATGTATTCATTGGGTAGGTAAGCAGAGGACATGTGTTGGATTGTAGCAAAATGAAAGCTTAATGGAACCTGCTAATATATGATAACAGTTGGCCAGCTGTTTGAAAAGGAACTGGCCAATATCCAAGAGACTGGAACAGTTCTGTCCAAAGATTGGCACCCAAACATAATGCTTGACTACTGATTTTTTGGGGAGTCTAAAGACATGGGCTTCCACCACTTGGTCACTATCTTCTATTTGTTACCTTATCCGGTCCTTGTCATGGTCTTGAGTTTCGATCAGATTGACTTATGGCTCCTTTAACTCTTATTTCTTTACATCTCATCCGATCTCCATATTTTATTTGCCCATGGACATCTACATCTTATACTTTGAGAAGTTCCCTTGGTCGTCTGATGAGAGATGTGGAACATTCTACTACATCCGATTAGGTGTTGACTCTTCTGGACTTGGATCTTTGACCTTCTGGCCTTGGATTCTGGTTTGTTCCATATCTATATCATGACCTTTTCTGAACTTGGGTTGACTTCTTCAGTATCTGTGATCATTAGTGTTTTCCAGTCTTAACTTATCCAAGTAGACCACCATTGGATAGGTAAGCAGAGTGCATGTGGTGGACTCTAGCAAAATTAAAGTTTAATGGAAACTGCTAAGACAACATAACGGTTGGCCTGTTGGTTGACAAAGTTAACCAAGGAACTGGCCAATCATCCAAGAGACTGGAACAGTTCTGTCCAAAGATTGGTGCCCAAAGATAATCCTTCACTACTGATTTTTGGGGTGTCTAAAGACATGGGCTTCCATCCCTTGGTTGCCATCTTCTCTTTATTGCCTTATCCGGTCCTTGTCATGGTCTTGAGTTTCGATCAGATTGACTTATGGCTCCTTTAACTCATTTCTATACATCTAATCTGATCTCAATAATTTTTTTACCCATGGACATCTACATTTTATACTTTAAGAAGTTCCCTTGGTCGTCTGATGAGACATGTGGAACATTCTACTACATCCGGTTAAATGTTGGCTATTCTGGACTTAGAACTTTGACCTTCTGGCCTTGGATTCTGGTTTGTTCCATATCTATGTCATGACCATTTCTGAACTTTGGACATTAGTGTTTACCATTTTTATCTTATCCAAGTGGACCCCCATTGGATGGGTAAGCAGACTGCATGTGTTGGACTCTAACAAAATGTAAGTTTAATGGAAACTGCTAAGACAATATAACGGTTGGCCTGTTGGTTGACAAAGTTAACCAAGGAACTGGCCAATCATACAAGAGACTGGAACAGTTCTGTCCAAAGATTGGTGCCCAAAGATAATCCTTCACTACTGATTTTTGGGGTGTCTAAAGACATGGGCTTCCATCCCTTGGTTGCCATCTTCTCTTTGTTGCCTTATCCGGTCCTTGTCATGGTCTTGAGTTTCGATCAGATTGACTTATGTCTCCTTTAACTCATTTCTTTACATCTAATCTAATCTCAATATATTATTTGCCCACGGACATCTACATTTCATACTTTGAGAAGCTCCCTTGGTCGTCTGATGAGAAATGTGGAACATTCTACTACATCCGATTAGGTGTTGACTCTTCTGGACTTGGATCTTTGACCTTCTGGCCTTGGATTCTGGTTTGTTCCATATCTATATCATGACCTTTTCTGAACTTGGGTTGACTTCTTCAGTATCTGTGATCATTAGTGTTTTCCAGTCTTATCTTATCCAAGTGGACCACCATTGGATAGGTAAGCAGAGTGCATGTGGTGGACTCTAGCAAAATTAAAGTTTAATGGAAACTGCTAAGACAACATAACGGTTGGACTGTTGGTTGACAAAGTTAACCAAGGAACTGGCCAATCATCCAAGAGACTGGAACAGTTCTGTCCAAAGATTGGTGCCCAAAGATAATCCTTCACTACTGATTTTTGGGGTGTCTAAAGACATGGGCTTCCATCCCTTGGTTGCCATCTTCTCTTCATTGCCTTATCCGGTCCTTGTCATGGTCTTGAGTTTCGATCAGATTGACTTATGGCTCCTTTAACTCATTTCTATACATCTAATCTGATCTCAATAATTTTTTTACCCATGGACATCTACATTTTATACTTTAAGAAGTTCCCTTGGTCATCTGATGAGACATGTGGAACATTCTACTACATCCGGTTAAATGTTGGCTATTCTGGACTTAGAACTTTGACCTTCTGGCCTTGGATTCTGGTTTGTTCCATATCTATGTCATGACCTTTTCTGAACTTTGGACGTTAGTGTTTACCATTTTTATCTTATCCAAGTGGACCCCCATTGGATAGGTAAGCAGACTGCATGTGTTGGACTCTAGCAAAATGTAAGTTTAATGGAAACTGCTAAGACAATATAACGGTTGGCCTGTTGGTTGACAAAGTTAACCAAGGAACTGGCCAATCATCCAAGAGACTGGAACAGTTGTGTCCAAAGATTGGTGCCCAAAGATAATCCTTGACTACTGATTTTTGGGGTGTCTGAAGACATGGGCTTCCATCCGTTGGTTGCCATCTTCTCTTCGTTGCCTTATCCAGTCCTTGTCATGGTCTTGAGTTTCGATCAGATTGACTTATGGCTCCTTTAACTCTTATTTCTTTACATCTCATCTGATCTCCATATTTTATTTGCCCACGGACATCTACATCTTATACTTTGAGAAGATCCCTTGGTCGTCTGATGAGAGATGTGGAACATTCTACTACATCCGATTAGGTGTTGACTCTTCTGGACTTGGATCTTTGACCTTCTGGCCTTGGATTCTGGTTTGTTCCATATCTATATCATGACCTTTTCCGAACTTGGGTTGACTTCTTCAGTATCTGTGATCATTAGTGTTTTCCAGTCTTATCTTATCCAAGTAGACCACCATTGGATAGGTAAGCAGAGTGGATGTGGTGGACTCTAGCAAAATTAAAGTTTAATGGAAACTGCTAAGACAACATAACGGTTGGCCTGTTGGTTGACAAAGTTAACCAAGGAACTGGCCAATCATCCAAGAGACTGGAACAGTTCTGTCCAAAGATTGGTGCCCAAAGATAATCCTTCACTACTGATTTTTGGGGTGTCTAAAGACATGGGCTTCCATCCCTTGGTTGCCATCTTCTCTTTGTTGCCTTATCCGGTCCTTGTCATGGTCTTGAGTTTCGATCAGATTGACTTATGTCTCCTTTAACTCATTTCTTTACATCTAATCTAATCTCAATATATTATTTGCCCACGGACATCTACATTTCATACTTTGAGAAGTTCCCTTGGTCGTCTGATGAGAAATGTGGAACATTCTACTACATCCGATTAAATGTGGTCTCTTTTGGACTTGGAACTTTAACCTTCTGGCCTTGGATTCTGGTTTGTTCCATATCTATATCATTCTATATCATAACCTTTCCTGGACTTGGAACTTTGACCTTCTGGCCTCGAATTCTGGATTCTTCCATGTCTATATCATGACCTTTTCTGGACTTGGGATGACTTCTTCAGCATCTGAGATCATCAGTGTTTACCAGTCTTGTGTTTACCACCCAAAATGGCCCACCAACTCCATTCAAGAAGAAGGTCCATTGAGGTCACATCCCCCCTCGTAACGTCAACCGAAATTTATCTGTTTAATTACATTTTAGAACAAATGACTGAATATTTTTGGAACTTTTCCTATTAAGAAGTTTTGCCAATTGCCACGCGCACAGGTAAAATATCAATTAGACAGAATGAAATTGCTTCGGAAATCTGTTGGTGTTTTGTGAGTTGCTAAGCAGCAGCACAGAAGCCAATTACAAAAAACGGAACTCGCGAAAATGATAGTAAAATCAGACCTTAATTTTATGCTTGAGGAAGCCTGGGAGAGTTATTAATTATGCAATTCCTCATTTTTACAGCCAACCAGGAGTTACAAGCGACAGATGTCTTCTAGCAAACTGATGCGAAAGTTAAAAGTCAAACGACGCGGTTTTCCATCTCCGGTGACTAATATAGGTCAGGGACGATCCTTCCATTGAGGAAAAGATGTCAAATTAACTCAATGGAATGATAAAGAGGAAGATTTATACATTTCCATTCATGAATACGGGAAGACAAAATGGTTTTAGATAAAGGCAATCTGTCAGAAAGTTTAACCACTGTGAGTCGGGAGAAAGGATTTTGGAAGAAATGTGCCGATAGGTCTTGGGAATAGAGTTAGACGCACTTATTTGGCATAATCTGAATTTAATATCATCCCTGAGGCTGTTTTTTTTCCAGATCTGATCCTTTTCTGATGGCTTTTGTCACCTACTTTGGCTGGACTTCATTGATGTTCGGCGCATGCGCAAAGAGCTACCTTGGGAGTAGAATGGGCTATGCGCTTATTCTGCCTAGTCTGGATTTAATATCATCTCTGAGGTTGTTTTTTCCAAGATCTGACCAATTCTGTTGGGTTTTGGCTTCTGGCGCCTACTTTGGCCGGACTTCACTGATGTTCGGCGCATGCGCAAAGAGCCACCTTGGGAGTAGTATGGGCTATATGCTTATTTTGCCTAGTTTGGATATCATATCATCCCTGAGGCTTTTTTTCCAGATCTGACCCATTTCTGTTGGGTTTTGGCTTCTGGCATCTACTTTGGCCGGACTTCACTGAGGTTCAGCGCATGCGCAAAGAGCTACCTTGGGAGTAGAATGGGCTATGCGCTTATTCTGCCTAGTGTGGATTTAATATCATCCTTGAGGCTGGTTTTTCCAGGTATTATCCTTTTCTGATGGCTTTTGGCACCTAGTTGGCCAGAATTCACTGATGTTCGGCGCATGCGCAAAGAGCTACCTTGGGAGTAGATTGGGCTATGCGCTTATTCTGCCTAGTGTCGATTTAATATCATCCCTGAGGTTGTTGTTTTCCAGATCTTATCCATTTCTGCTGGCTTTTGGCTTCTGGCGCCTACCTTGGCTGGTCTTCACTAATGTTTGGCGCATGCGCAAAGAGCCACCTTGGGAGTAGAATGGGCTATGCCCTTATTCCGCCTAGTCTGGATTTAATATCATCCCTGAGGTTTTTTCCCAGATCTGACCAATTCTGTTGGCTTTCGGCTTCTGGCGCCTACTTTGGCCGGACCTCACTGATGTACGGCGCATGTGCAAAGAGCCACCTTGGGAGTAGTATAGGCTATGTGCTTATTCTGCCTAGTCTGGATTTAATATCATCCCTGTGGTTGTTTTTTTCCAGATCTGACCCATTTCTGTTGGCTTTTGGCTTCTTGCACTTACTTTGGCCGGACTTCACTGATGTTTGGCGCATGCGCAAAAAAGCTACCTTGGGAGTAGAATGGGCTATGCGCTTATTCTGCCTAGTCTCGATTGAATATCATCCCTGAGGCTGTTTTTTTCCAGATCTTATCTATTTCTGCTGGCTTTTGGCTTCTGGCGCCTACTTTGGCCGGACTTCACTGATGTTTGGCGCATGTGCAAAGATTTCCCTATGTGACAGGGAACAAAACTAAGACAACAACTGAGCATTACATGAATATGGAGTGACTCAAGATGGCACAATGTGCCCTCAAGGACATCAATCAAGATGGCGAGCTGGACTCCAGAAAGTTAATTCACATTTGGCGCATGCGGGAAGTAGAGTACATCTTTTTTTAAAAAAAAACAACACATTGACTAATAATGACAGTGTTAGTAAGCTTAGGATCTAATCCAACTGCAAATAATGGAGGTCGACAGTGGATAAATCTTCTGGAAGGTTCCAGATTGATGGCTGATGGTGCATGCGCAGGTGGCACCATTCTGAAGAGTAACAAAGCTGGAAGATAACTGGGCAGAACGTGAATTCAGAGTTACCCCTTTTCTTAGGGATGACATCAAGCCAGATTGGACCCTTTAGAGGATATCTTACTTGAGTTTGCCCCACCTGTGCAGCTCACGCAATATATTTGGAATGAGAGTAAGATGTTTTTTATTTTAGAAGGAGTTGTCCAAGAAGGAGTTAGTGTCACGAGTGTCCGACAATAGAAGGTCACAGTGTTTGGCTGCACAAAATGCTCCCTAACTTTCTATTATTCTTGCTCTCAGTATTCAGTGTACTAGGTATCTCCTTTGCTAAGTTTTCACCCTTTTCCCTTTAGGAGCTGGTGGTGCTCTTCTTCCCTTCAGCTGCTAATCATCTGTATTTCCCCTGGGGTTTAAATACTCTCATTTTCCCTGGACATGTGCTATTCGGATCCTTCAAAAGTCCTGGATGCAAGCATGTGTATGCTCCCTGTGTCTTCTTTAGTGCTTAGTGGGGTTGACAAAGAGCTCATCCTAACCATTCCCTATCTAGGGCCAGCTCTAGGGTCATCCTAGGGTCAGGTATCATGCTTGGCACATAGGTGTGGAAGCTAGCTAGAGTGGTGAGAGACCCCAGGAGCCAGCAGTAGAGTACATCCCACTTGTTCCCTATCCAAGGCTCAGCTCTAGGGACATCCTAGGGTCAGGTGTCATGCTTGGCGCATAGGTGCGGAAGCAAGTTAGGGTGGTGAGGGACCCCAAGAGCCAGCAGTAGAGCACATCCCCCTTTTTCACTATGGTGAATGACCTCAGGAGCCACCAGTAGAGTGCATCCCACTTGTTCCCTATCCAAGGCCCAGCTCTAGGGTCATCCTAGAGTCAGGTGTCATGCTCGGCGCATAGGTGCGGAAGCAAGTTAGGGTGGTGAGGGACCCCAGGAGCCAGCAGTAGAGTACATCCCACTTGTTCCGTATCCAAGGGCCAGCTGTAGGGTCATCCTAGGGTCAGGTGTCATGCTCGGCGCATAGGTGTGGAAGCAAGTTAGGGTGGTGAGGGACCCCAGGAGCCAGCAGTAGAGCTCATCTTACTTGTTCCCTATCTAAGGCCCAGCTGTAGGGTCATCCTAGGGTCAGGTACCCTGCTCAGTGCATAGGTGCAGAAGCTAGCTAGGGTGGTGAGGGATCTTAGGAGCCAGCAGTAGAGTGCATCGCACTTGTTCCCTATCCAAGACCCAGCTCTAGGGTCATCCTAGGGTCAGGTATCCTGCTCGGCGCATAGGTGCGGAAGTTAGCCAGGGTGGTGAGGGACCCCAGGAGCCAGCAGTAAAGCGCATCCCACTTATTCCCTATCCAAGGCCCAGCTGTAGGGTCATCCTAGGGTCAGGTGTCATGCTCGGCGCATAGGTGTGGATGCTAGCTAGAGTCGTGAGGGACCCCAGGAGCCAGCAGTAAAGCTCATCCCACTTGTTCCCTATCTAAGGCCCAGCTGTAGGGTCATCCTAGGGTCAGGTACCCTGCTCAGTGCATAGGTGCAGAAGCTAGCTAGGGTGGTGAGGGATCTTAGGAGCCAGCAGTAGAGTGTATCGCACTTGTTCCCTATCCAAGACCCAGCTCTAGGGTCAGGTATCCTGCTCGGCGCATAGGTGCGGAAGTTAGCCAGGGTGGTGAGGGACCCCAGCAGCCAGCAGTAAAGCGCATCCCACTTATTCCCTATCCAAGGCCCAGCTGTAGGGTCATCCTAGGGTCAGGTTTCCTGCTTCACGCATAGTTGCGGAAGCTAGCTAGGGTGGTGAGGGACCCCAGGAGCCAGCAGTAGAGTACATCCCACTTGTTCCCTATCCAAGGCCCAGCTCTAGAGTCATTCTAGGGTCAGGTATCCTGCTTGGCGCATAGGTGCGGAAGCTAGCTAGGGTGGTGAGGGACCCCAGGAGCCAGCAGTAAAGCTCATCCCACTTGTTCCCTATCCAAGGCCCAGCTCTAGAGTCATTCTAGGGTCAGGTATCCTGCTTGGCGCATAGGTGTGGAAGCTAGCTAGGGTGGTGAGGGACCACAGGAGCCAGCAGTAGAGTACATCCCACTTGTTCCCTATCCAAGGCCCAGCTCTAGGGTCATTCTAGGGTCAGGTATCCTGCTTGGCGCATAGGTGCGGAAGCTAGCTAGGGTGGTGAGGGACCGCAGGAACCAGCAGTAGAGTGCATCCCACTTGTTCCCTATCCAAGGCCCAGCTGTAGGGTCATTCTAGGGTCAGGTATCCTGCTTGGCGCATAGGTGCGGAAGCTAGCTAGGGTGGTGAGGGACCGCAGGAGCCAGCAGTAGAGCGCATCCCACTTGTTCCCTATCCAAGGCCCAGCTCTAGGGTCATCCTAGGGTCAGGTACCCTGCTCAGTGCATAGGTGCAGAAGCTAGCTAGGGTGGTGAGGGATCTTAGGAGCCAGCAGTAGAGTGCATCACACTTGTTCCCTATCCAAGACCCAGCTCTAGGGTCAGGTATCCTGCTCGGCGCATAGGTGCGGAAGCTAGCTAGGGTGGTGAGGGACCCCAGGAGCCAGCAGTAGAATACATCCCACTTGTTCCCTATCCAAGGCCCAGCTCTAGAGTCATTCTAGGGTCAGGTATCCTGCTCGGCGCATAGGTGCGGAAGCTAGCTAGGGTGGTGAGGGACCGCAGGAACCAGCAGTAGAGTGCATCCCACTTGTTCCCTATCCAAGGCCCAGCTCTAGGGTCATTCTAGGGTCAGGTACCCTGCTTGGCGCACAGGGTGGTGAGGGACCCCAGGGACCAGCAGTAGGTTTGGCCAGGGGTCACCATCCCCTAGATCCAGGGTTTCCCTTCCCTTCCGCCATTCTCTTGGTACTTCCTCGTACCTAGCGTGACAGGTAGAACTTGTTTCCACCCTCACCAGCTCAGTCTCAGGAGACTTTGGGCTGCAGAATCCTCCTCCTTGTGAAATGTCCACGTCACGTGGGAGAATTTTCCGCCTGTCTTCGTGTTTCCAGGTGTATTTGCCGCGTTTCATCCTGTCGTTAACTCTTTGTGCCGGGAATTGTTGGAGAAAACCATTGAACTCAAACAAAACCCAGAAAGAAAAGCGCCTAATTTAGGGGCCTGGAAGCAGTCACCCGCGGGAGCGGCAGAGTTTATCGGAGGCTTGGTGTTATGTATTCCATTAAGTCACTTGTTCGGTTATCAATAACACAGTATGAGGTTTCCTGTCTGAAATGTGTTTCTGGCCGCAACGTAAAGCAGCCGAGCCTGGAAAATGTCAATGTTCTCTCGCGGCTAATAAAAGACTTGTGCAAAGCGAATGACTGATTCCCGCCACCGTCTGTCCTGAGGTCTAATAATCGTAAGATGGCTGCAAAGTAGGAGAAGAACCGACACCCAAAAATTGTGACAACACCCGGTTCTGGAAAAAGTATCGGCGGTTGTCGTAGTCTCATCCCACCTTGCCTAAAAGGTGATGTGATTTTGCCAAAAGTGCAAATAGATGAAAAAAGGACAAGATTTGGTGAAAAAATTTGTAAGGGCAAAATGGGAATAGTTAGATGAGGCTAGTGTAAAGAAATGCATTTTTTGGGGCCTGTTTAAAAGTGTGGGTATTGGGAATTAATCAAATTGTCCTGGGTAATGGATTCTAGAGAATTGGCGCACCTTGAGAGAAGTCTTGGAGACAGGAGTGGGAGATTCGGATTATAGAGGATGTCAGTCTTAGGTCATTATTGGAAGGGAGGGCATGGGTAGGTGATAGACTGATGAAGAGGAGATGTAGGGCGGTGCAGCACTGTGGAGAGGATGGGTAGGTGATAGACAGAGATGAGGAGGAGATGTAGGGTGGTGCAGCACTGTGGAGAGGATGGGTAGGTGATAGACAGAGATGAGGAGGAGATGTAGGGCGGTGCAGAACTGTGATGAGGATGGGTAGGTGATAGACAGAGATGAGGAGGAGATGTAGGGTGGTGCAGCACTGTGGAGAGGACGGGTAGGTGATAGGCTGATGAAGAGGAGATGTAGGGCGGTGCAGAACTGTGGTGAGGATGGGTAGGTGATAGACAGATATGAGGAGGAGATGTAGGGCAGTGCAGCACTGTGGAGAGGACGGGTAGGTGATAAACTGATGAAGAGGAGATGTAGGGCGGTGCAGAACTGTGATGAGGATGGGTAGGTGATAGACAGAGATGAGGAGGAGATGTAGGGCAGTGCAGCACTGTGGAGAGGACGGGTAGGTGATAGACTGATGAAGAGGAGATGTAGGGCGGTGCAGAACTGTGACGAGGATGGGTAGGTGATAGACAGAGATGAGGAGGAGATGTAGGGTGGTGCAGAACTGTGGAGAGGACGGGTAGGTGATAGACTGATGAAGAGGAGATGTAGGGCGGTGCAGAACTGTGATGAGGATGGGTAGGTGATAGACAGAGATGAGGAGGAGATGTAGGGTGGTGCAGAACTGTGGAGAGGACGGGTAGGTGATAGACAGAGATGAGGAGGAGATGTAGGGGGGTGCAGGACTGTGGAGAGGATGGGTAGGTGATAGACAGAGATGAGGAGGAGATGTAGGGCGGTGCAGGACTGTGGAGAGGATGGGTAGGTGATAGACAGAGATGAGGAGGAGATGTAGGGCGGTGCAGCACTGTGGAGAGGATGGGTAGGTGATAGACAGAGATGAGGAGGAGATGTAGGGGGGTGCAGGACTGTGGAGAGGATGGGTAGGTGATAGACAGAGATGAGGAGGAGATGTAGGGTGGTGCAGAGCTGTGGAGAGGATGGGTAGGTGATAGACAGAGATGAGGAGGAGATGTAGGGGGGTGCAGAACTGTGGAGAGGATGGGTAGGTGATAGACAGAGATGAGGAGGAGATGTAGGACAGTGCAGCACTGTGGAGAGGATGGGTAGGTGATAGACTGATGAAGAGGAGATGTAGGGCAGTGCAGAACTGTGGAGAGGATGGGTAGGTGATAGACAGAGATGAGGAGGAGATGTAGGGAGGTACAGCACTGTGGATAGGATGGGTAAATGATAGACAGAGATGAGGAGGAGATGTAGGGTGGTGCAGAACTGTGGAGAGGACGGGTAGGTGATAGACTGATGAAGATGAGATGTAGGGTGGTGCAACACTGTGGAGAGGAAGTTTAGTAGAAAAGACAGAGATGAGGAGGAGATGTAGGGGGGTGCAGAACTGTGGAGAGGATGGGTAGGTGATAGACAGAGATGAGGAGGAGATGTAGGGGGGTGCAGAACTGTGGAGAGGATGGGTAGGTGATAGACAGAGATGAGGAGGAGATGTAGGGCGGTGCAGGACTGTGGAGAGGATGGGTAGGTGATAGACAGAGATGAGGAGGAGATGTAGGGCGGTGCAGCACTGTGGAGAGGATGGGTAGGTGATAGACAGAGATGAGGAGGAGATGTAGGGGGGTGCAGAACTGTGGAGAGGATGGGTAGGTGATAGACAGAGATGAGGAGGAGATGTAGGGGGGTGCAGAACTGTGGAGAGGATGGGTAGGTGATAGACAGAGATGAGGAGGAGATGTAGGGCGGTGCAGGACTGTGGAGAGGATGGGTAGGTGATAGACAGAGATGAGGAGGAGATGTAGGGCGGTGCAGCACTGTGGAGAGGATGGGTAGGTGATAGACAGAGATGAGGAGGAGATGTAGGGGGGTGCAGAACTGTGGAGAGGATGGGTAGGTGATAGACTGATGAAGAGGAGATGTAGGGCGGTGCAGAACTGTGGAGAGGATGGGTAGGTGATAGACAGAGATGAGGAGGAGATGTAGGGGGGTACAGCACTGTGGATAGGATGGGTAAATGATAGACAGAGATGAGGAGGAGATGTAGGGTGGTGCAAAACTGTGGAGAGGACGGGTAGGTGATAGACTGATGAAGATGAGATGTAGGGTGGTGCAACACTGTGGAGAGGACGGGTAGGTGAGAGACAGAGATGAGGAGGAGATGTAGGGCGGTGCAGAACTGTGGATAGGATGGGTAGGTGATAGGCTGATGAAGAGGAGATGTAGGGCGGTGCAGAACTGTGGTGAGGATGGGTAGGTGATAGACAGAGATGAGGAGGAGATGTAGGGCAGTGCAGAACTGTGGATAGGATGGGTAGGTGATAGGCTGATGAAGAGGAGATGTAGGGCGGTGCAGAACTGTGGTGAGGATGGGTAGGTGATAGACAGAGATGAGGAGGAGATGTAGGGCAGTGCAGCACTGTGGAGAGGACGGGTAGGTGATAGACTGATGAAGATGAGATGTAGGGTGGTGCAACACTGTGGAGAGGAAGTGTAGTAGATAGACAGAGATGAGGAGGAGATGTAGGGCGGTGCAGAACTGTGATGAGGATGGGTAGGTGATAGACAGAGATGAGGAGGAGATGTAGGGCAGTGCAGCACTGTGGAGAGGACGGGTAGGTGATAGACTGATGAAGAGGAGATGTAGGGGGGTGCAGCACTGGAGAGGACAGGTAGGTGATAGACTGAGATGAGGAGGAGATGTAGGACCGTGCAGAACTGTGGAGATGACGGTTAGGTGATAGACTGATGAAGAGGAGATGTAGGGTGGTGCAGCACTGTGTAGAGGACGGTTAGGTGATAGATAGAGATGAGGAGGAGATGTAGGGCGGTGCAGGACTGGTGATAGACAGAGATGAGGAGGAGATGTAGGGCGGTGCAGCACTGTGGAGACAGGGGCGTAACGATCGCGGTCGCAGAGGTCGCCACTGCGACCGGGCCCGCAGGGTTATAGGGGCCCGGCAGCCGCTCTGCAGAGCCGGCTGCCGGGCCCCTATGTGTAGTGCCGCTGTGTAGTGGCCGACTGTGAGTCAGGGGGGCCCAGTGTCTGCAGGGGGACAGAGGGGCCCCTGACCTGGAGAGGCCACCAGGCGTTCCTGACCTGCTGCAGAGGAGATGTGCTCCTGCACGGCAGACGGAAACCATCCCTACCAGGACCTGCGATGACGTCACGCCCATGTGACTGTGTGGGAGGAGACACAGGATGCCGGGGAGAAAGCAGCAGAAGATACTTCTAACACATGAGTGGTAATGAGAAAAGAGGGGACATGAGGGGAGGGGCTGCAGGGTGAGTGGGATATGAGGGCTGCAGACTGTGACAGAAGGATGTGAAAGGGTGCAGAGTGTTTGAGAGGGGTAAGTTGGGGTACGGGCAGGGTGAGATATGTGGGTCAGGGTGTGTGTGTGATATGGGGGTGCAGGCTGTATAGGGAGCAGGGTGTGTGACATATGGGGGCAGGGGCATAACTACCGCAGTCGCAGGGGTCAGAAGAAGCTGAGAGGTACTTGTTTTTTTATTTTGCTGGCTGCATGACACATATAGGCCCGGGGAAGCTGCCTGCATGATACATGGAGGCCCTGGTGGGGCAGGCTGGCAGGCTGCATTACACATAGAAGCCCTGGGGGCTGGCTGTATGACACATGGAGGCCCTGGGGGGGCTGGCTGCATGACACATGGAGGCCCTGGGGGGGCTGGCTTCATGACACATGGAGGCCCTGGGGGGGCTGGCTGCATGACACATAGAAGCCTTGGGGGCTGGCTGTATGACACATGGAGGCCCTGGGGGGGCTGGCTTCATGACACATGGAGGCCCTGGGGGGGCTGGCTGCATGACACATGGAGGCCCTGGGGGGGCTGGCTGCATGACACATGGAGGCCCTGGGGGGGCTGGCTGCATGACACATGGAGGCCCTGGGGGGGCTGGCTGCATGACACATAGAAGCCTTGGGGGCTGGCTGTATGACACATGGAGGCCCTGGGGGGGCTGGCTTCATGACACATGGAGGCCCTGGGGGGGCTGGCTGCATGACACATGGAGGCCCTGGGGGGGCTGGCTGCATGACACATGGAGGCCCTGGGGGGGCTGGCTGCATGACACATGGAGGCCCTGGGGGGGCTGGCTGCATGACACCTGGGGGGGGGGGGCTGGCTGCATGACACATGGAGGCCCTGGGGGGGCTGGCTGCATGACACCTGGGGGGGGGAATGGCTGCATGACACATAGAGGCCCTGGGGGGGGGCTGGCTGCATGACACATGGAGGCCCTGGGGGGGCCGGCTGCATGACACATGGAGGTCCTGGGGAAGCTGGCTGCATGACACATGGAGGCCCTGGGGGGGCTGGCTGCATGACACCTGGGGGGGGCTGGCTGCATGACACATGGAGACCCTGGGGGGGCTGGCTGCATGACACATAGAGGCCCTGGGGGGGGGCTGGCTGCATGACACATAGAGGCCCTGGGGGGGGCTGGCTGCATGACACATAGAGGCCCTGGGGGGGGCTGGCTGCATGACGCATAGAGGCCCTGGGGGGGCTGGCTGCATGACGCATAGAGGCCCTGGGGGGGCTGGCTGCATGACACATATAGGCCCGGGGGAAGCTGGCTGCATTACACATGGAGGCCCTGGTGGGGCTGGCTGCATGACACCTGGTGGGGCTGGCTGCATGACACATGGAGGCCCCGGTGGAACTGGCTGCATAATACATGGAGGCCTGGGGGTGCTGGCTGCATGATACATGGAGGTCTATGGGACTGCATAATAAACATGAAGGACACCTTATACATAGACTATAGCAGCGCATTATACATGGAGGTCTATGGGGCTGCATTATAATACATATAGGACTATGGGGGCTACATTATAATATATGGAGGACTATGGAGGCTACCTTACACATGGTCTGTGGGGGTGCATTATAAAGCATGGGGAACTGTGGTGCAGTATAAAATATGGAGAACTATGGGAAATGCATTATAATACATGGAGCCCTATGGAGGTGCATTCTAATATATGAAGGGTTATGTGGGACCCTTTATACTATATGGAAGGCTATGTGGGGGCCATTATAGTATTTGGAGAACTATATACGAGGGAGGAAAAAGATACAAGTATGGGATGGGAATGTTTTGTGCTGAGGGAAAAGGGCTCTTTCCCATGCTCTGCTATACATCTCTCAGCACCCAGCTTTCCCATGCTCTGCTATACATCTCTCAGCACCCAGCTTTCCCATGCTCTGATATACATCTCTCAGCACCCAGCTTTCCCATGCTCTGATATACATCTCTCAGCACCCAGCTTTCCCATGCTCTGATATGGGAAAGCTGGGTGCTGAGGGAAAGATGTATGACAGAGGGATTTTAGATCATGGGAAACCTGGGTGCTGTGGGTAAAAGCCAAGTGTCAGCATCATTATCCCGTACCCTAAGTGTTGTGTACATGGAGGGGGGCCCCGGTCCAAAGTTTGCACCAGGGCCCATCAAACTCTAGTTACGCCACTGTGTGGAGAGGATGGGTAGGTGATAGACAGAGATGAGGAGGAGATGTAGGGGGGTGCAGAACTGTGGAGAGGATGGGTAGGTGATAGACAGAGATGAGGAGGAGATGTAGGGCAGTGCAGCACTGTGGAGAGGATGGGTAGGTGATAGATAGAGATGAGGAGGAGAAATAGGGCAGTGCAGCACTGTGGAGAGGATGGGTAGGTGATAGACTGATGAAGAGGAGATGTAGGGCGGTGCAGAACTGTGGAGAGGATCGGTAGGTGATAGACTGATGAAGATGAGATGTAGGGTGGTGCAACACTGTGGAGAGGAAGTGTAGTAGATAGACAGAGATGAGGAGGAGATGTAGGGTGGTGCAGAACTGTGGAGAGGACGGGTAGGTGATAGACTGAGATGAGGATTAGATGTAGGACCGTGCAGAACTGTGGAGATGACGGGTAGGTGATAGACTGAGATGAGGAGGAGATGTAGGACCGTGCAGAACTGTGGAGATGACGGTTAGGTGATAGACTGAGATGAAGAGGAGATGTAGAGGGGTGCAGAACTGTGGAGAGGAAGTGTAGGTGATAGACTGATGAAGAGGAGATGTAGGGTGGTGCAGCACTGTGTAGAGGACGGTTAGGTGATAGATAGAGATGAGGAGGAGATGTAGGGCGGTGCAGCACTGTGTAGAGGACGGTTAGGTGATAGATAGAGATGAGGAGGAGATGTAGGGCGGTGCAGAACTGTGGAGAGGATGGGTAGGTGATAGACAGAGATGAGGAGGAGATGTAGGCAGTGCAGCACTGTGGAGAGGATGGGTAGGTGATAGACAGAGATGAGGAGGAGATTTAGGCAGTGCAGCACTGTGGATAGGATGGGTAGGTGATAGACAGAGATGAGGAGGAGATGTAGGGGGTGCAGCACTGTGGAGAGGATGGGTAGGTGATAGACAGAGATGAGGAGGAGATGTAGGGGGGTGCAGAACTGTGGAGAGGATGGGAAGGTGATAGACAGAGATGAGGAGGAGATGTAGGGGGTGCAGCACTGTGGAGAGGATGGGAAGGTGATAGACAGAGATGAGGGAGGAGATGTAGGGCAGTGCAGCACTGTGGAGAGGATGGGTAGGTGATAGACAGAGATGAGGAGGAGATGTAGGCAGTGCAGCACTGTGGAGAGGATGGGTAGGTGATAGACAGAGATGAGGAGGAGATGTAGGCAGTGCAGCACTGTGGATAGGATGGGTAGGTGATAGACAGAGATGAGGAGGAGATGTAGGGGGTGCAGCACTGTGGAGAGGATGGGTAGGTGATAGACAGAGATGAGGAGGAGATGTAGGGGGGTGCAGAACTGTGGAGAGGATGGGAAGGTGATAGACAGAGATGAGGAGGAGATGTAGGGGGTGCAGCACTGTGGAGAGGATGGGAAGGTGATAGACAGAGATGAGGGAGGAGATGTAGGGCAGTGCAGCACTGTGGAGAGGATGGGTAGGTGATAGACTGATGAAGAGGAGATGTAGGGCGGTGCAGAACTGTGGAGAGGACGGGTAGGTGAGAGACAGTGATGAGGAGGAGATGTAGGGCGGTGCAGAACTGTGGAGAGGATGGGTAGGTGATAGACAGAGATGAGGAGGAGATGTAGGCAGTGCAGCACTGTGGATAGGATGGGTAGGTGATAGACTGAGTTGAGGAGGAGATGTAGGGGGTGCAGCACTGTGGAGAGGATGGGAAGGTGATAGACAGAGATGAGGAGGAGATGTAGGGCAGTGCAGCACTGTGGAGAGGATGGGTAGGTGATAGACTGATGAAGAGGAGATGTAGGGCGGTGCAGAACTGTGGAGAGGACGGGTAGGTGAGAGACAGTGATGAGGAGGAGATGTAGGGCGGTGCAGAACTGTGGAGAGGATGGGTAGATGATAGACAGAGATGAGGAGGAGATGTAAGTCGGTGCAGGACTGTGGAGAGGATGGGGAGGTGATAGACTGATGAAGAGGAGATGTAGGGTGGTGCAGCACTGTGTAGAGGACGGTTAGGTGATAGATAGAGATGAGGAGGAGATGTAGGGCGGTGCTGCACTGTGGAGAGGATGGGTAGGTGATAGATAGAGATGAGGAGGAGATGTAGGGCGGTGCTGCACTGTGGAGAGGATGGGTAGGTGATAGATAGAGATGAGGAGGAGATGTAGGGCGGTGCTGCACTGTGGAGAGTATAAGTAGGTGATAGACAGAGATGAGGAGGAGATGTGGGGAGGTGCAGCATAGTGGAGAGGATGTGTAGGTGATAGATAGACAGAGATGAGGAGGAGATGTGGGGAGGTGCAGCATAGTGGAGAGGATGGGTAGGTAATAGAAAGAGATGAGGAGGAGATGTAGGGGGTGCAGCACTGTGGAGAGGATGGGTAGGTGATAGACAGAGATGAGGAGGAGATGTAGGGCGGTGCTGCACTGTGGAGAGGATGGGTAGGTGATAGACAGAGATGAGGAGGAGATGTAGGGGGTGCAGCACTGTGGAGAGGATGGGTAGGTGATATACAGAGATGAGGAGGAGATGTAGGGGGGTACAGCACTGTGGATAGGATGGGTAGGTGATAGACAGAGATGAGGAGGAGATGTAGGGCAGTGCAGAACTGTGATGAGGACAGGTAGGTGATAGACAGAGATGAGGAGGAGATGTAGGGGGTGCAGCACTGTGGAGAGGACAGGTAGGTGATAGACAGAGATGAGGAGGAGATGTAGGGGGTGCAGCACTGTGGAGAGGATGGGTAGGTGATAGACAGAGATGAGGAGGAGATGTAGGGGGGTGCAGCACTGTGATGAGGATGGGTAGGTGATAGACTGAGATGAGGAGGAGATGTAGGACCGTGCAGAACTGTGGAGATGACGGGTAGGTGATAGACTGAGATGAAGAGGAGATGTAGAGGGGTGCAGAACTGTGGAGAGGAAGTGTAGGTGACAGACTGATGAAGAGGAGATGTAGGGTGGTGCAGCACTGTGTAGAGGACGGTTAGGTGATAGATAGAGATGAGGAGGAGATGTAGGGCGGTGCAGAACTGTGGAGAGGACGGGTAGGTGAGAGACAGAGATGAGGAGGAGATGTAGGGCGGTGCAGAACTGTGGAGAGGATGGGTAGGTGATAGACAGAGATGAGGAGGAGATGTAGGGGGTGCAGCACTGTGGATAGGATGGGTAGGTGATAGACAGAGATGAGGAGGAGATGTAGGGGGTGCAGCACTGTGGAGAGGATGGGTAGGTGATAGACAGAGATGAGGAGGAGATGTAGGGGGGTGCAGAACTGTGGAGAGGACGGGTAGGTGAGAGACAGTGATGAGGAGGAGATGTAGGGCGGTGCAGAACTGTGGAGAGGATGGGTAGGTGATAGACAGAGATGAGGAGGAGATGTAGGCAGTGCAGCACTGTGGATAGGATGGGTAGGTGATAGACAGAGATGAGGAGGAGATGTAGGGGGTGCAGCACTGTGGAGAGGATGGGTAGGTGATAGACAGAGATGAGGAGGAGATGTAGGGGGGTGCAGAACTGTGGAGAGGATGGGAAGGTGATAGACAGAGATGAGGAGGAGATGTAGGCAGTGCAGCACTGTGGAGAGGATGGGAAGGTGATAGACAGAGATGAGGAGGAGATGTAGGGCAGTGCAGCACTGTGGAGAGGATGGGTAGGTGATAGACTGATGAAGAGGAGATGTAGGGCGGTGCAGAACTGTGGAGAGGACGGGTAGGTGAGAGACAGTGATGAGGAGGAGATGTAGGGCGGTGCAGAACTGTGGAGAGGATGGGTAGGTGATAGACAGAGATGAGGAGGAGATGTAAGTCGGTGCAGGACTGTGGAGAGGATGGGGAGGTGATAGACTGAGATGAGGAGGAGATGTGGGGAGGTGCAGCACTGTGGAGAGGATGGGTAGGTGATAGACTGAGATGAGGAAGAGATGTAGGACCGTGCAGAACTGTGGAGAGGATGGGTAGGTGATAGACTGAGATGAGGAGGAGATGTAGGGGGTGCAGAACTGTGGAGAGGACGGGTAGGTGATAGATAGAGATGAGGAGGAGAAGTAGGGCGGTGCTGCACTGTGGAGAGGATGGGTAGGTGATAGATAGAGATGAGGAGGAGATGTAGGGCGGTGCTGCACTGTGGAGAGGATGGGTAGGTGATAGATAGAGATGAGGAGGAGATGTAGGGCGGTGCTGCACTGTGGAGAGGATGGGTAGGTGATAGACAGAGATGAGGAGGTGATGTAGGGCGGTGCAGAACTGTGGAGAGGATGGGTAGGTGATAGATAGAGATGAGGAGGAGATGTAGGGGGGTGCAGAACTGTGGAGAGGACGGGTAGGTGATAGACAGAGATGAGGAGGAGATGTAGGGGGGTGCTGCACTGTGGAGAGGATGGGTAGGTGATAGATAGAGATGAGGAGGAGATGTAGGGCGGTGCTGCACTGTGGAGAGTATAAGTAGGTGATAGACTGAGTTGAGGAGGAGATGTAGGGGGGTGCAGAACTGTGGAGAGGATGGGAAGGTGATAGACAGAGATGAGGAGGAGATGTAGGGCAGTGTAGAACTGTGGAGAGAATGGGTAGGTGATAAACAGAGATGAGGAGGAGATGTAGGGGGTGCAGCACTGTGGAGAGGATGGGTAGGTGATAGACAGAGATGAGGAGGAGATGTAGGGGGTGCAGCACTGTGGATAGGATGGGTAGGTGATAGACAGAGATGAGGAGGAGATGTAGGGCGGTGCTGCACTGTGGAGAGGATGGGTAGGTGATAGACAGAGATGAGGAGGAGATGTAGGGAGGTGAAGCACTGTGGATAGGATGGGTTGGTGATAGACAGAGATGAGGAGGAGATGTAGGGCAGTGCAGAACTGTGATGAGGACAGGTAGGTGATAGACAGAGATGAGGAGGAGATGTAGGGGGTGCAGCACTGTGGAGAGGACGGGTAGGTGATAGAAAGAGATGAGGAGGAGATGTAGGGGGTGCAGCACTGTGGAGAGGATGGGTAGGTGATAGACAGAGATGAGGAGGAGATGTAGGGGGGTGCAGGTCTGTGGAGAGGATGGGGAGGTGATAGACAGAGATGAGGAGGAGATGTAGGGGGTGCAGCACTGTGGAGAGGATGGGGAGGTGATAGACTGAGATGAGCAGGAGATGTAGGGGGGTACAGCACTGTGGATAGGATGGGTAGGTGGTAGACTGAGATGAGGAGGAGATGTAGGGTGGTGCAGGTCTGTGGAGAGGATGGGGAGGTGATAGACAGAGATGAGGAGGAGATGTAGGGGGTGCAGCACTGTGGAGAGGATGGGGAGGTGATAGACTGAGATGAGCAGGAGATGTAGGGGGGTACAGCACTGTGGATAGGATGGGTAGGTGGTAGACTGAGATGAGGAGGAGATGTAGGGTGGTGCAGGTCTGTGGAGAGGATGGGGAGGTGATAGACAGAGATGAGGAGGAGATGTAGGGTGGTGCAGGACTGTGGAGAGGATGGGTAGGTGATAGACTGAGATGAGCAGGAGATGTAGGGGGGGTACAGCACTGTGGATAGGATGGGTAGGTGGTAGACTGAGATGAGGAGGAGATGTAGGGTGGTGAAGCACTGTGGATAGGATGGGTAGGTGATAGACAGAGATGAGGAGGAGATGCAGGGGGGTGCAGCACTGTGGAGAGGATGGGTAGTGTTAGGGCCAGATGGACGGGTAGACCCCGGAGGTGGACCCACTGGGCCGAACTCCCGGATGAGGGAAAGGAGTCCGGTAGCCGGAGCACTGTAGGTAGCAGGACAGTCCGTGCACTGGGAGAAAATGGAGAAGTCCCTGGGACCACGAGGTCACTGATGGTGGTCCGGGTGACGGAGCTCAGGTTCGGAAGCTGTGATGGTGTCAGGCGGGGTCCGGAACCGTTGGAGCGAGATGACGGGTCACCGCAGGGATCCGAGATGGTACGGACTGTCAGGATGGCAGATGGACAGCGTTCGGGGTTCGAGGTACCGCAGAACCGGATGGCGATGCAGGATCGGCTCTAGAAGATAGAGAGGTAAGTATCTCACAAAACACAAGGAGACCTGACTCCTAGCTTGGGAAAACACGAAGAACAGGCCCCGCTCCCTTGGACATTAACCCCCTATATACCCTGTACCTATGTGCATCATTTCCTGTAATTTGACACTGGCCCTTTAAGAAAGGGTCAGTGACCGCGCGCGCGCCCTAATGCGCATGCGCGCAGCCCGGGTGCCAGAAGCCAGGGAAGGAAGCTGAGAGGAGGACGCAGGGGAGCCGGCCAGGACCTGGGAAGCCGTCGGGCGCCGGGAGCGGAGACCAGGGGGCCTGGGAAGGACGGGCACCGGAGGTTGGAGAGCGGGGAGCATGGCAGGTGAGCCGGGGAGCGGAGCTGAGGACCCGGGGAGCGGAGCAGAGGACCCGGGGAGGGGAGCCGAGGACCCGGGGAGCGTGACAGGTAGGTGATATACAGAGATGAGGAGGAGATGTAGGGCGGTGCAGCACTGTGGAGAGGATGGGTAGGTGATATACAGGGATGAGGAGGAGATGTAGGGTGGTGCAGCACAGTGGAGAGGACAGATAGGTGATAGACAGAGATGAAGAGGAGATGTAGGGCGGTGCAGCACTGTGGAGAGGATGGGTAGGTGATATACAGGGATGAGGAGGAGATGTAGGGTGGTGCAGCACTGTGGAGAGGATGGGTAGGTGATAGACAGAGATGAGGAGGAGATGTAGGGCGGTGCAGCACTGTGGAGAGGATGGGTAGATGATATACAGGGATGAGGAGGAGATGTAGGGTGGTGCAGCACTGTGGAGAGGATGGGTAGGTGATATACAGGGATGAGGAGGAGATGTAGGGTGGTGCAGCACTGTGGAGAGGATGGGTAGGTGATAGACAGAGATGAGGAGGAGATGTAGGGCGGTGCAGCACTGTGGAGAGGATGGGTAGGTGATATACAGGGATGAGGAGGAGATGTAGGGTGGTGCAGCACAGTGGAGAGGACAGATAGGTGATAGACAGAGATGAGGAGGAGATGTAGGGTGGTGCAGCACAGTGGAGAGGACAGATAGGTGATAGACAGAGATGAGGAGGAGATGTAGGGGGTGCAGCACTGTGGAGAGGATGGGTAGGTGATAGACAGAGATGAGGAGGAGATGTAGGTGGTGCAGCACAGTGGAGAGGACAGATAGGTGATAGACAGAGATGAGGAGGAGATGTAGGTGGTGCAGCACAGTGGAGAGGACAGATAGGTGATAGACAGAGATGAGGAGGAGATGTAGGGCGGTGCAGCACTGTGGAGAGGACAGATAGGTGATAGACAGAGATGAGGAGGAGATGTAGGGTGGTGCAGCACAGTGGAGAGGACAGATAGGTGATAGACAGAGATGAGGAGGAGATGTAGGGGGATGCAGAACTGTGGAGAGGATGGGTAGGTGATAGACAGAGATGAGGAGGAGATGTAGGGCGGTGCAGCACTGTGGAGAGGATGGGTAGGTGATATACAGGGATGAGGAGGAGATATAGGATGGTGCAGCACAGTGGAGAGGATGGGTAGGTGATAGACAGAGATGAGGAGGAGATGTAGGGCGGTGCAGCACTGTGGATGTCTTTGTGCGTGAAAGAGATACATTAATATTGGACTCTGCAGTGGCTGGGTAACCAGTGCAACGACTGGCTCTGGTGCAGGGGGCCACTTGTGGAGATTTTATCCAAGTAGCATATATTTATAAGTGCCAGGCAGTTAAACATTGCAGTTATACAGGGTAGAAGAAAATAGGACGAGGAAGTCATGCAAGACAATCAAATAAACTGAAAAATGCATTCACCCTATGTATATGTATAATTTATGTTGTAGCTGCTTCACTCCCTCACATCTTCCGCCCTGTCACACTGTGTGCGCTCCATTAATATCAGTCTCGCTCCTCCCCTCTTCTACTTACGGCTCTCATGCTCTTTCCATTACTTCCTACACTCAATTCTGCTATTCCCAGTTTCCGGGGCATTGTCCGTACAATCAGTTCTGCTGCACTAAGGCACCGGTCCGCTCCTCCAGCTCCTCTGTTCCTCACATCCACTCCGCTGCATCAGCGCCTCCGGTCCGTGCTGCTCACTCTAATGTGCCTCCACCTCACTACATGACCCCATAACTTCCTTACTCTTCTTCCCGCAGGGTCCACACTGATGAATATTAGACGTAGAAGTTTCCTTTATAGTTTTGGGTGAAATTCTATCTAAACTCTTCGTTTTGTGGCCACTCGCCTCCAGCTTCTTGTCTTATAAAACATTTAGGAAGTTCACTTAGATAATTTAAAAGCTCAGGTGAAGACATGAAAATTCGACAATCTCACGCTGCAATATTAACAAGATATACACGAAACATTACATCCGAGCCGTCGAGGGACTGTATCAAACATTAAGGAGGTAAATTGTGCCATAAAGCCGCGCGCCGTCCCTCACCAGACGATTCCTGTAACGGTGGAGCGCGAGCTTTATTGCCGCTCATATTTGTAATTTTCTGACGGGGCTCAGATGATGCAGATCTGAGGTGAAATTAATTAGTTCAGGAGCGGATGTAATACTCCGAGAGATTATTACATTTCGAGGAGCGTTAATGATGGAAGGTTGTTTTTTCTAGAGGGACCTATATCTTCTACGTTGTCACAGTTTCTTCAAAAAAAGATCTACGCCCAAGACCGAGCCGTATAAAATTAGGGATGGCCAACAGGATCTATTGGTTTAAGCCACCAAAGTCCACCTAAATGGCCATCTGAGTCGTTGTGCCAACTGTGCCATTATCGGGAAGGGACTAGCCCCAATTTGAGTACCAATTCGATAAGCATCACCATAGTAAAGTCTATAGGATGGCCAAACTAGGTTACTCCAGGTCACCAAAGTTTGGGTGGTTGGTTGCCTATATGTCAACAAAAGACCTTGGTGCTTGCTGTAACGTTGGCCGCCGGAGATGGTAAAGCAGCAAGCTAAAGTGGCGCCACTGGACCACAGAGGGACCTGAGCTTACATATTAGTGGGATAGGCATCGTGAGGTGGACACCAGGAACCACTCCCAGGGCAGTGACCAGGACTGTGACAGCTGAGTTCCAGGGCAGAGACGGACACAAATGCAGACAGGCTGAGTCTCTAGTGTAGACAGGGACCACCAGAATAGCTGAAGCAGACAACATGGCCAGGACTAACAGGCAGAGTCACTAGCAAGGACAGGAACCACCAGCTGAGACAGATGGCACGGCTGGGGTTGATGGACACAGTGAATAGTTAAGCTTGGGCCACTGGAGTAACTGAGACAGATGGCACAGCCAGGATGGACGGACAGGTACAGTCACTAGCAAGGACTAGAACCACCGGGGTAGCTGAGACAGATGGCACAGCCGGGGTTGATGGACAGACACCAGGTACGAACAGGACAGGACACCAGCTACCAACAGGGCAAGATGAACTGGAACTAGGAACCAAAAGGGCAGGATGGACTGGAACCAGGTGGCAACAGGGCAGGATGGACTAGAACCAGGTGCCAACAGGGCAGGATGGACTGGAACCAGAAACCAACAGGGCAGGATGGACTGGAACCAGAAACCAACAGGGCAGGATGGACTAGAACCAGATGCCAACAGGGCAGGACAGACTGGAATCAGGAACCAACAAGGCAAGATGGACAAGTGGACCTGACAACTAGCTGGTTAGGGAAAGAAAACCCCTAACTAACTGAACACATTGATCAGGCCCCTCCCCTAGTGGGAGATTGCATTAAGTACCCAGTGCCTCTCAGCAATAGGCTGAGAGGCACTTCCAGGGAATGACGCCCCGACCCTTTAAGGCTCTAGGAGTACACCCAGAAAACCTGTGCACAGACCTCAGGAGGGTGAAGCAGGAAGCACCCATGTGGAGGAACGCAAGGATGCCGGGGTAGTGTCGTGGGCGGGGAGGAGGGTGTCGGCACACCGCGCTCACCCCTTCTGCTCGGGTCCGGCAGTTGCTCCTGGTGGCTCGAGCTGCGGGCCGGATCCCGGGGTGTCTCGAGCGACGCTCCTCGCCCGTGAGTGAAAGGGGGGGGTGTTTGTTGGGATTATAGTTCGTGACGCCACCCACGGTTGTGGTGATGGCACCACCGCTGCTCAGTGTGGGGGTCCCGGGGATGGTGATGGGAGCAGCCAGGTGTTGTGTTGCCCCTCCGTGGGTAGGGGTTGGTGATCCCGGGGCCCGGTGAAGAGACGTGAAGTGTAGGGCCTGGAGGGCGCAGGGACGCGGGGGCAGCGCTATGCCTTGCGGCACTGTGGTACTCACTCAGCCTGAGACACGGACACAGTTTGTACGGTAAACCAACGGCTGGTAGGACGGTCCCACAGACGGTTGCACCTGCACTCCCGGTAGGTGACGGTGACGTCTCTCTTCCTTGCACCTGTTTGACTGATGGTAGCGGTGGATTCCCTCCGGTTACCCGCTCCCCGACTGCAATCTGGGCCGGAGGAGCTCTACACTTTGCCCGCAGGCGCTGGCCCTGGGGAAACTGGTGCCTTGGCGGTGGCGGTGTCTCCCCGGTAATGGTCGGGCTGTTGCCGTCAATCGGGACTTTGTTGCTGGGGGATCTGCGTCCCCTTCACTGACGGATTCGGCAAATTGGGCGACTCCTAGCCTTGCCGGGGTCCGAGAGGCCCCTGCCCTGGTGCTGACTGTCCTTCGGAACACTGCTCCAGACCACCGGGCACACAGCCAACGGGGTCCTTCCAGGAACTTCCGAACTGTCCTACTCCGGACAGTCACCGCCGTCGCTGACCTTGCTGTTCTAGCCCTACACACAGCTGGGCTCTCAGGCTTTTCCTTCTCTCTGCTCTGTCACCACTTCTTGCTTTCCTCCTTTTCCACTTTCCTTTCCTTCACTTTCACTTCTGGTTGTTTCCTCTAGCCCCTGCCTGGGCTACTCTGCTTCTTCACTCAAGCCCTGCCTGGGCTACTCTGCTTCTTCACTCAAGCCCTGCCTGGGCTACTCTGCTGTTCACTCCTTCATGTCCCTGACTCGACTGCCTGGTTACTTCCTGCCTCCAGAGTTGTGAGCTCCTTGGTGGGCGGAGCCAACCGCCTGGCCCACCCCCTGGTGTGCATCACAGACTCCTGGAGGAAGGCAACAAGGATTTCTGGTTAGCAGGTGTGCCTACCTGGAGTGTGGGGTGTAGTGGTGTTGTTATCTGTGTCCCCTGGCTTGCCCAGGGCGACACAGTAGCATGGTGAGTAAGAATGCGTCCCTGCAGGGAGGAGAGCGAGGGGTGCAGAGAAGCCAGTCCTACACTTGCTTGTTCTTCATCATCTTCACAAACCAAGATACTTTGGTAGGTTCTGTCTTTGTTGCTTTCCTCAACACCTACTGGAAGATGGAAGGGGATACTGAGACAAATGCCCTGTTGACAAGCAACACTATACTGAGAGATCTAGAGGATGGTCCAACTATGGTTGCCAATGATGCAGTGCCTACTGGGTATATCCAAGTCAAGAGTGTGATTAAAAATGGCATGGGTGTGATGATGTCAGCCATGAAGGGTTTTGTCACTGAAAACTGTGCATCTACATATTCACCACGTTGCCACCTGTCCAGAACACTTTGCGTCTTATGCAGAAATCAGTGGGCCTCTTTATGCTGGACTGGGACTTTGATAAGGCCCAGGATGGTTCCTGGCAACCGCACACCACAGATCATGATGTCATGACATCCCAATGTCCACCATGACTTTACGATGGGCCAGGGACTTTGGGCTTTGATGAGGCCAAGGTGGTTCCTCGAAACCGCTACCACAGGTCATGGTGTCATGACCTTGCGATGGGCCTGGGACTTTGGGCTTTAATAAGGCCTAGGACGATTCCTGGAAATCGCACGCCTCAAGTCATAACGTCCCAATGTGCACCATGGCCATGCAATGGGCCATCAACTTCGGGCTTTGATGAGGCCAGGACAGTTCCTGGCAACCGAACCCCATAGGTCATGGTGTCATGACTACCAATGTGCACCATGGCTTTACACTGGGCCGGGGACTTTGGTCTTTGATAAGGCCTAAGTGGATTCCTGGCAACTGCACGACACAGATCATGGTGTCATGACACCCCAATGTGCACCATGGCTTTGCGATGGCCCAGGAACTTCAGGCTTTGATAAGGCCTAGGGGGATACCTTGCAACTGTATGCCACAAGTCATGGTGTCATGATATCCCAATGTGCATCATGGCCTTGTGATGGGCCGGGGACTTCGGGCTTTGATAAGGCCTAGGACGATTCCTGACAATCGCACGCCTCAAGTCATAACGTCCCAATGTGCACCATGGCCATGCGATGGGCCATCGCCTTCGGGCTTTGATGAGGCCAGGACAGTTCCTGGCAACCGAACACCATAGGTCATGGTGTCATGACTACCAATGTGCACCATGGCTTTACACTAGGCCGGGGACTTTGGTCTTTGATAACGCCTAAGTGGATTCCTGGCAACTGCACGACACAGGTCATGGTGTCATGACGTCCCAATGAGTACCATGGCTTTGTGATGGCCTGGGAACTTCATAACTGAATAGGATAACTGAAGTGAGCACTAATATATATATTATGAGTGCAAGCCAAAAAATACATACTATACAAAGGATAAGGCTGCACATCAAACTTAGATAATGGTATAATGCCTCAAGCATATGGAAAAATATTGGAATATACAATGAAAAATGCTACTTGCTAATTTGAACATGTGAATAATGAATTGCATACCTGCCATGAATATTAGGAAAAAGGAGATATTTAGCAATCGCATTGATCAATGTAACTGAGCCCCAAGGCCTCGTCAAGGCATATCTCTATATTGGGGTCCCTAGCTCTGTTTTTTCCATCTCCTATATAAGAAAGTCCTTAGTTACCCCTCTCCACCCATAGCAGTTTTTAATTGCAATGAGATGACACACAGTTAGGGTCACAGAGCTAGGGACCCCAATATAGAGATATGCCTTGACGAGGCCTTGGGGCTCAGTTACATTGATCAATGCGATTGCTAAATATCTCCTTTTTCCTAATATTCATGGCAGGTATGCAATTCATTATTCACATGTTCAAATTAGCAAGTAGCATTTTTCATTGTATATTCCAATATTTTTCCATATGCTTGAGGCATTATACCATTATCTAAGTTTGATGTGCAGCCTTATCCTTTGTATGGCCTGGGAACTTCAGGCTTTGATAAGACCTAGGATGATACCTTGCAACTGTATGCCACAAGTCATGGTTCATGACATCTTAATGTGTACCATGGCCTTGCGATGGGGCGGGGACTTCGGACTTTGATGATGTTCGGGACGATTCCTGGCAACCACACGCCACAAGTCATGGTGTCATGACATCCCAATGTGCACCATGACTTTACAATGTGCTAGGGACTTTGGGCTTTGATGAAGCCAGGATGGTTCCTCGCAACCGCTACCACAGGTCATGGTGTCATGACCTTGTGCACCATGGCCTTGCGATGGGCCTTGGACTTTAATAAGGCCTAGGATGATTTTTGGCAACCGCACGCCTCAAATCATGACTTTCCAATGTGCACCATGCCAACGACTTCAGGCTTTGATGAGGCCAGGACAGTTCCTGGCAACCGAACAGCATAGGTCATGGTGTCATGACTACCAATGTGCACCATGGCTTTACACTGGGCCGGGGAGTTTGGTCTTTGATAAGGCCTAAGTGGATTCCTGGCAACTGCACGACACAGGTCATGGTGTCATGACGTCCCAATGAGTACCATGGCTTTGTGATGGCCCGGGAACTTCAGGCTTTGATAAGACCTAGGATGATACCTTGCAACTGTATGCCACAAGTCATGGTTCATGACATCTTAATGTGTACCATGGCCTTGCGAAGGGGCGGGGACTTTGGACTTTGATGATGTTCGGGACAACTCCTGGCAACCACACGCCACAAGTCATGGTGTCATGACATCCCAATGTGCACCATGACTTTACAATGTGCTAGGGACTTTGGGCTTTGATGAAGCCAGGATGGTTCCTCGCAACCGCTACCACAGGTCATGGTGTCATGACCTTGTGCACCATGGCCTTGCGATGGGCCTTGGACTTTAATAAGGCCTAGGACGATTTTTGGCAACCGCACGCCTCAAATCATGACTTTCCAATGTGCACCATGCCAACGACTTCAGGCTTTGATGAGGCCAGGACAGTTCCTGGCAACCGAACACCATAGGTCATGGTGTCATGACTACCAATGTGCACCATGGCTTTACACTAGGCCGGGGACTTTGGTCTTTGATAACGCCTAAGTGGATTCCTGGCAACTGCACGACACAGGTCATGGTGTCATGACGTCCCAATGAGTACCATGGCTTTGTGATGGCCTGGGAACTTCAGGCTTTGATAAGACCTAGGATGATACCTTGCAACTGTATGCCACAAGTCATGGTTCATGACATCTTAATGTGTACCATGGCCTTGCGATGGGGCGGGGACTTCGGACTTTGATGATGTTCGGGACGATTCCTGGCAACCACACGCCACAAGTCATGGTGTCATGACATCCCAATGTGCACCATGACTTTACAATGTGCTAGGGACTTTGGGCTTTGATGAAGCCAGGATGGTTCCTCGCAACCGCTACCACAGGTCATGGTGTCATGACCTTGTGCACCATGGCCTTGCGATGGGCCTTGGACTTTAATAAGGCCTAGGATGATTTTTGGCAACCGCACGCCTCAAATCATGACTTTCCAATGTGCACCATGCCAACGACTTCAGGCTTTGATGAGGCCAGGACAGTTCCTGGCAACCGAACAGCATAGGTCATGGTGTCATGACTACCAATGTGCACCATGGCTTTACACTGGGCCGGGGAGTTTGGTCTTTGATAAGGCCTAAGTGGATTCCTGGCAACTGCACGACACAGGTCATGGTGTCATGACGTCCCAATGAGTACCATGGCTTTGTGATGGCCTGGGAACTTCAGGCTTTGATAAGACCTAGGATGATACCTTGCAACTGTATGCCACAAGTCATGGTGTCATGATATCCCAATGTGCACCATGGTCTTGCGATGGGGCGGGGACTTCGGACTTTGATGAGGCTTGGGACGATTCCTGGCAACTGCACGCCACAAGTCATGGTGTCATGACATCTCAATGTGCACCATGGTCTTGGGATGGGGCAGGGACTTCAGACTTTGATGAGACTCGGAACGATTCCTGGCTACCACACGCCACAAGTCATGATGTCCCAATGTGCACCATGGCCTTGCGATGGGGCGGGGACTTTGGACTTTGATGAGGTTCGGGACGATTCCTGGCAACCGCACGCCACAAGTCATGGTGTCATGACATCTTAATGTGCACCGTGGCCTTGTGATGGGGCGGGGACTTCGGCAATTGCATCAGGAATTAAAAAGATGAGCCAAAAACTGGACCGTAGATGACGTGGAATGGAAGGAATGTTGATTGCCCTTCATGCTTCAGAA
Organism: Anomaloglossus baeobatrachus; assembly: GCF_048569485.1. NCBI lineage: Eukaryota > Metazoa > Chordata > Amphibia > Anura > Aromobatidae > Anomaloglossus > Anomaloglossus baeobatrachus. The sequence goes on from NC_134357.1 coordinate 589,430,844, forward strand.
AAATAGATTCAAGCAGCGTCCATTTTTCCCCAAACTTAAAATTTTGCACAGTACGAGACCAAGAACAGATAATTACAACTGGATCCTGGATGACGCAGCTGGTGCCACCGGATCACACCACAACACGAGCCATTGGATCCCCTCCAACTATAACTGATGGTAAATAACCCATTACGGATTAGATAAACTCCCCGCGGAGCTCGGCAATCTCATCTCCATTTTGTGTATTTCATCGCTAACTATGGTAAATTGTCGATAATGATAATATAAGGAAATCCATCTGTTTCCACTCGAAGGCAATTAACTCTGAGAAGATCAGCTGGCCTCCACCCCGCTGCAGACTGGATGGAACATTCACATTAGTATTCCCAATTAATCTTTATTTCAGTCTTTTCCAATTATTTTTAAACCCATAAAATAGTTTTTTTGACCATTGAGATTGAGAGCGAGGAGTTTTAACACAAAGATTCCAGAAAGTTGTTCAGACTCCGGTGGAACGTGAGCTCTAGGGAAATTCGGATCTCAACATCATTTTGACCAGTTTTCACCTATCTCCAGGTAGATTGATGACCACAGAGACCCCATCGATACAATGTGGAGTCCCATATCCCTTTAACTATTCATTACACAGGTGTCCAGCAGATGGAGGACTATAACATGGCATTATTTTCCTATTTAATGCTATTAGCAATGGCACCACATGGAAGAGAAATGTCACAAAATCAGATAAAGAAAATCATTTCTTTACACAAGAAAAATACAAATTTCTAATAACAAGATCTCAACCCCAAGTAAGTCTAATATTTCATTTCACAGGTGTCCAGCAGATGGAGGACTATAACATGGCATTATTTTCCTATTTAATGCTATTAGCAATGGCACCACATGGAAGAGAAATGTCACAAAATCAGATAAAGGAAATAATTTCTTTACACAAGAAAAGTACAAATTTCTAATAACAAGATCTCAACCTCAAGTAAGTCTAATTATTCATTTAACAGGTGTCCAGCAGATAGAAGACTATAACATGGCATTATTTTCCTATCTAATGCGATTAGCAATGGCACCACATGGAAGAGAAATGTCACAAAATCAGATAAAGAAAATCATTTCTTTACACAAGAAAAGTACAAATTTCTAATAACAAGATCTCAACCCCAAGTAAGTCTAAATATTCATTTCACAGGTGTCCAGCAGATGGAGGACTATAACATGGCATTATTTTCCTATCTAATACTATTAGCAATGGCACCACATGGAAGAGAAATGTCACAAACTCAGATAAAGAAATAATTTCTTTACACAAGAAAAGTACAAATTTCTAATAACAAGATCTCAACCCCAAGTAAGTCTAAATATTCATTTCACAGGTGTCCAGCAGATGGAGGACTATAACATGGCATTATCTTCCTATTTAATGCTATTAGCAATGGCACCACATGGAAGAGAAATGTCACAAAATCAGATAAAGAAAATATTTTTTTTACACAAAAAAAGTGAAGGCTATAAGAAGATCACAAAGCTGTACTTATCAGTCAGATACTGGAGCAACAGTGATAGAGAAAGGGGAAAATCTAAAGTTTAGACAACAAATTTCTAATAACAAGATCTCAACTCCAAGTAAAGTCTAATTATTCATTTCACAGGTGTCCAGCAGATGGAGGACTATAACATGGCATTATCTTCCTATTTAAAGCTATTAGCAATGGCACCACATGGAAGAGAAATGTCACAAAATCAGATAAAGAAAATAATTTCTTTACACAAGAAAAGTGAAGACCACAAAGTTGTACTTATCAGTCAGATACTGGAGCAAAAGTGATAGAGAAAAGTGAAAATCTAAAGTTTAGACAACAAATTTCTAATAACAAGATCTGAACCCCAAGTAAGTCTAATTATTCATTTCACAGGGAATATAACAGGGCGTTATTCAGCAAAAAACAAGCTCTTATATAGCAAAATTGAAGGAAAGATGAAAAAGTTACGGCTCTTGGAAGAAGGGTAGCTAAAACAACGAAAAACTGAAAAACAGCCGGGAGTGAAGGGGTTAAACAACAAATTTCCACTGACAAGATCTGAACCCCAGGTAATTCAATTTATTTATTACACAGGTGTCCAGCAGATGGAGGACTATAACAGGGCATTATCTTTCTATTTCATGATAGTAGCAATGGCACCACATGGAAGAGAAATGTCACAATATGTGAAAAAGAAAATCTTTGCACAAGGCTACAAAAAGATCACAAAGCATTACTTATCAGTCAGATACTGGGGGAAAAGGGATAGAAAAAGGAACAAATCTAAAGTTTAGGAAGCAGATTTCTAATAAGAAGCTCTCAACCCCTGGTTACACAGATGTCCAGTAGATGGAAGACTATAACAGGGCATTATCCTTCCTATTTCATGATATTAGCAATGGCACCACATGGAAGAGAAATGTCACAAAATGTAAGAAAGCCATTTCTTTGATGGTCATAAGAAGATCACAAAGCTTTATTTCTCAGTCAGGGTGTCGTGGTCACATGAACTGCTGATATCGGGGGGCACATGAGCTGGTGGTGTCGGGGGGCATGAATTATGAATATGGCGGAGCGGGGGAGGGGGACGCTCATCACAGATATTTACTGAGTTCCAGCTAAAAGTATCACAGCAGATTCCGGAACGTCCCGCACTAATCAATCACCGCCATATGGCACAAACACCTATCCAAATGATGAAATAATTAGTGGGAAGTGAAATGCGCCGTTTTCTGCGATGTTTAATTTTCATTCTATTTCTTCCCGTCACCCTCGGATGACGACCGTTATGGCTGCCGCGCTCCGCTTCATAAAAATTATTATAAAAGATCGTAAAAAAAATAAAAAAGAAACAAAGGAGCTAGAAACCGTATTATGGTCAGGTTAGTGCATTAAGCCCACAAAATACCGCCACATAGTGCCATATAATGATACCATATACAGCCCTCATATTACTGCTATACAGTGCCTACATTACAGGAACTGTACCAAAATACTACTGTATAGAGCAAACAGTATAGTCATATAGTGCCAGTATAATACTGCCCTATAGAGCCCTAATACTACCGCTATACAGTGCCTACATTACAGGAACTGTACCAAAATACTATTGTATAGAGCACACAGTACAGTCATATAGTGCCAGTATAATACTGCCCTATAGAGCCCTGATATTACCGCTATACAGTGCCTACACTACAGGAACTGTACCAAAATACTATTGTATAGAGCACACAGTACAGCCATATAGTGCCAATATAATACTGCCATATACAGCCCTGATATTACCGCTATACAGTGCCTACATAACAGGAACTATATCACAAATACTACTGTATAGAGCACCCAGTACAGCCATATAGTGCCATAATAAACCCTGATATTACCGCTATACAATGCCTACAGAAAAGGAACTGTACCAAAATACTACTGTGTAGACCACACAATACAGCCATATAGTGCCAGCATAATACTGCGATATACAGCCCTGATATTACCGCTATACAGTGCCTACATTACAGGAACTGTACAAAAAATACTACTTTATATAGCACACAGTACAGCCATATAGTGCCAGTATAATACTGCCATATACAGCCCTCATATTACCGCTATACAGTCCCTACAGAATAGAAACTGTACCAAAACTACTACTGTATAGAACTCACAAAATACAGCCATATAGTGCCAGTATAATACTGCCCTATAGAGCCCTCATATTACTGCTATACAGTGCCTACATAATAAGAACCATAGAAAAAAATCCTATACACAGCCCACATAATACTACCATATAGCGCCAGTGTAATACTGCCATATACAGCCCTGAAATTACCGCTATACAGTGCCTAAATAATAACTATTGAAAAAATACCCCTATACATAGCCCACATAATACCGCCATATAGTGCCAGCATAATATTGACATATACAGCCCTCATATTACCACTATATACTGCATAAAAGATCTGATGTATGTAAAAATTCTCCTCTATAGTGCACATTATTGTATATACTACTGTATAGCTTAATAAAACCCATATAATACCGTCATAATATGCCCATAAATAATAACATATACAGTCAACTATATAGTGTCTAAATTCTGTGCGGTATATAAAAATAATCCAACATAATACCGCAATTACATGCAGGCTAATATTACTGCTATACAGTGTCCTTATCATATGAATGCGCAAAAAGTGCCCCTGTATAAAAGCGTTTTAATTCTGTCTGGCCCTACTCGCACCCTGGCTAGTGAGCAGGCTGACGAGATCACTAGTCTCACCACTACAATACAGAGGTACAAGGGAAGGAAAACAGACAGGGGAGACAGACATGAAAAGGCGGCTTCAGTGCAGCAATCACCACGCTGCACACAGGACGGCACACTTCTTCCAGAGCGGACCACTTATATAGGAAGGGGAGTGATCCCAAAGAGCCGCCCCTGAGATTGGAAGCTACAGCCCGCAGCCAGGCAGGAAAGGGTGCGAAGAGAATATCCCCACATTGATATTATCTCTACATAGAGCTTAAATGATATAAAAGATATTGAACTATATATAAATGCTCCATTATATGCAACCTATATAGTACCGCCATATAGTGCCAAGAGTAGTTACCGTACACAGCTAACATAGTATCGCTATATAGAGGCTAAATAACATGAAGTATTTCATATGCTGCTCCCTGCAAATCACATAATGCTGCCAGATGACAAATCAAGCTTGTAAATAATGCCGCCAAACACTGTTAAATAATATTGGGCGGTTTTTACATTGCTCCTGAGGTTCCTGGCTATGAGGGTGGCCTGGGCAATTAGCCTGGGCTCTAGTGCACTGCATGGCGGGACTATCCTAAGCTTCGGTGCACTGTATGGCGGCACTATCTTAAGCGACGGGGCTCTGTATGGTGGCACTATCCTGGGCTCCAATGCACTCTATGGCAGCACAATCCTGGGCTGTGGTGCACTGTATGGTGGCACTATCCTGGGCTGTGGTGCCCTGTGTGGTGGCACTATCATGGGCTCCGGTGCACTGTATGATGGCTCTATCCTGGGCTCCAGTGCACTGTATGGCGGCACTATCCTGTCTCCCATGTACTGTATGGCAGCATTATCCGGGGTTCTGTGCCCTGTATGGCGGTATTATCTGAGGCTCTGTGCCCTGTATGCCGGCACTATCTTGCCTCCAGTACACTGTATGGCAGCACTATCCTGGCTCCAGTACACTGTACGGCGGCATTATCCGGGGCTCTGTGCCCTGCATGGCGGCAATATCCTAAGCTGTGGTGCCCTGTGTGGCGGCACTATCCTGGCTCCAGTGCACTGTATGGCGGCACTATCCTGGGCTGTGGTGCACTGTATGGCGGCACTATCCTGGCTCCAGTACACTGTATGGCAGCACTATTCTGGGCTCCAGTGCACTGTATGGCGGCACTATTCTGGGCTCCAATGCACTGTATGGTGGCATTATCCAAGGCTCTGTGCCCTGTATGCCGGCACTATCTTGGTTCCAGTACACTGTATGGCAGCACTATCCTGGGCTCTGGTGCACTGTATGGCGGCACTATCCTTGCTCCAGTGCACTGTATGGCGGCACTATCCTGGGCTCCAGAGCACTGTATGGCGGCACTATCCTGGTTCCAGTGCCCTGTATGGCGGCACTATCCTGGGCTGTGGTGCATTGTATGGCAGCACTATCCTGGCTCTGTGCCCTGTATGCCGGCACTATCTTGGCTCCAGTACACTGTATGGCAGCACTATCCTGGGCTCTGATGCACTTTATGGTGGCATTGTCCGGGGCTCTGTGCACTGTATGGCGGCACTATCCTTGCTCCAGTACACTGTATGGCGGCACTATCCTGGGCTGTGGGGCACTGTATGGCGGCACTATCCTGGTTCTAGTGCCCTGTATGGCGGCACTATCCTGGGCTGTGGTACATTGTATGGCAGCACTATCCTGGCTCCAGTGCACTGTATGGCGGCACTATCCTGGGCTCCAGTGCACTGTATGGCGGCACTATCCTGGGCTCCAGAGCACTGTATGGCGTCACTATCCTGGCTCCCATGCACTGTATGGGGGAATTATTAGGGGCTTTGTGCCCTCTATGGCGGCACCATCCTGGCTCCAGTACACTGTATGGTGGCATTATCCGGGGCTCTGTGCCCTGTATGGCAACACTATCCTGGGCTGTGGTGTACTGTATGGCGGCACTATCCTGGCTCCAGTGCACTGTATGGCGGCACTATTCTGGGCTCCAGAGCACTGTATGGCGGCACTATCCTGGTTCCAGTGCCCTGTATGGCGGCACTATCCTGGGCTGTGGTGCATTGTATGGCAGCACTATCCTGGCTCTGTGCCCTGTATGCCGGCACTATCTTGGCTCCAGTACACTGTATGGCAGCACTATCCTGGGCTCTGGTGCACTTTATGGTGGCATTGTCCGGGGCTCTGTGCACTGTATGGCGGCACTATCCTTGCTCCAGTACACTGTATGGCGGCACTATCCTGGGCTGTGGGGCACTGTATGGCGGCACTATCCTGGTTCTAGTGCCCTGTATGGCGGCACTATCCTGGGCTGTGGTACATTGTATGGCAGCACTATCCTGGCTCCAGTGCACTGTATGGCGGCACTATCCTGGGCTCCAGTGCACTGTATGGCGGCACTATCCTGGGCTCCAGAGCACTGTATGGCGGCACTATCCTGGCTCCCATGCACTGTATGGTGGAATTATTAGGGGCTTTGTGCCCTCTATGGCGGCACCATCCTGGCTACAGTACACTGTATGGTGGCATTATCCGGGGCTCTGTGCCCTGTATGGCAACACTATCCTGGGCTGTGGTGTACTGTATGGCGGCACTATCCTGGCTCCAGTGCACTGTATGGCGGCACTATCCTTGCTCCAGTGCACTGTATGGCGGCACTATCCTGGGCTCCAGAGCACTGTATGGTGGCACTATCCTGGTTCCAGTGCCCTGTATGGCGGCACTATCCTGGGCTGTGGTGCATTGTATGGCAGCACTATCCTGGCTCTGTGCCCTGTATGCCGGCACTATCTTGGCTCCAGTACACTGTATGGCAGCACTATCCTGGGCTCTGGTGCACTTTATGGTGGCATTGTCCGGGGCTCTGTGCACTGTATGGCGGCACTATCCTTGCTCCAGTACACTGTATGGCGGCACTATCCTGGGCTGTGGGGCACTGTATGGCGGCACTATCCTGGTTCTAGTGCCCTGTATGGCGGCACTATCCTGGGCTGTGGTACATTGTATGGCAGCACTATCCTGGCTCCAGTGCACTGTATGGCGGCACTATCCTGGGCTCCAGTGCACTGTATGGCGGCACTATCCTGGGCTCCAGAGCACTGTATGGCGGCACTATCCTGGCTCCCATGCACTGTATGGTGGAATTATTAGGGGCTTTGTGCTCTCTATGGCGGCACCATCCTGGCTCCAGTACACTGTATGGTGGCATTATCCGGGGCTCTGTGCCCTGTATGGCAACACTATCCTGGGCTCTGGTGCACTTTATGGTGGCATTGTCCGGGGCTCTGTGCACTGTATGGCGGCAGTATCCTTGCTCCAGTACACTATATGGCGGCACTATCCTGGGCTGTGGGGCACTGTATGGCGGCACTATCCTGGTTCTAGTGCCCTGTATGGCGGCACTATCCTGGGCTGTGGTACATTGTATGGCAGCACTATCCTGGCTCCAGTGCACTGTATGGCGGCACTATCCTGGGCTCCAGTGCACTGTATGGCGGCACTATCCTGGGCTCCAGATCACTGTATGGCGTCACTATCCTGGCTCCCATGCACTGTATGGGGGAATTATTAGGGGCTTTGTGCCCTCTATGGCGGCACCATCCTGGCTCCAGTACACTGTATGGTGGCATTATCCGGGGCTCTGTGCCCTGTATGGCATCACTATCCTGGGCTGTGGTGTACTGTATGGCGGCACTATCCTGGCTCCAGTGCACTGTATGGCGGCACTATCCTGGGCTCCTGTGCACTGTATGGCAGCACTATCCTGGCTCCCATGCACTGTATGGGGGAATTATTCGGGGTTCTGTGCCCTGTATGATGGCACTATCCTTGCTCCAGTGCACTGTATGGCGGCACTATTGCACATTTTTGTATTTCCAGTCTCCCATGGAGAGGATGTGAGGTGCTGATGAGTTGCAGACGTGGTGATAACTCGGGGAGAGCGGATCCGGGTCACGTGTGTCACAGCCCTCTCCCAATCACCCCTCCAAAGAGCCTCATCCGACTGTAACCGAGACCCCGCCACTTACTGCTCCGGAGCCCAAACTCCCAGCGCTATTACTGGGCCTTCCAGCCCCTGGGGGTTGTGGGAAATGATATGCAAATGAGCCCGGAACATTCTGTATCACTCTGCTCAGATTATATCTCTGCTATCATGTGGGAGAAAGCGCAATAAAGAGGCAATGGGTTAACCCTTCACACACCAGGACTGGTCTTCGGGGGTGGGGTGTGCGCACATCACCCCCAGGACCGCCCAGGCGACTGCAGGAACAGCTGCCTGATAGTCGTATAGCGGTATTATTTTTTGAGTTACCGTATGTTGGTATTATTGAGAAGTGTGGTGGTGATTACATTGTGTCAAACTGTATGTCGGTATTATTTCAGCACTGTTTGGCAGTATATACTTATATGTGACATAGTATAGTGATATCTACATTATATGACACTTTTTGTCAGTATTATTTCAGCACTGTTTGGCAGTATATACTTTTGTGTGACAGTATGGTGATATCTCCATTGTATGACACTGTATGTCGGTATTATTTCATCACTGTTTGGCAGTATATACTTATATGTGACATAGTATGGTGATATCTACATTATATGACACTTTTTGTCAGTATTATTTCATCACTGTTTGGCAGTATATACTTTTATGTGACACAGTATGGTTATATCTATCTTGTATGACACTGTATGTCGGTATTATTTCATCACTGTTTGGCAGTATATACTTTTATGTGACAGTATGGTGATATCTATGTTGTGTGACACTGTATGTAGGCATTATTTCTGCACTATTGGGTGGCATTTATTTAGGCTCTGTATAGTGTAATACAGTGACAGCTTGGTGTAGTATTGCTATGGTGGTATATATATACAGTTTATATACTTGAATTATTTGGGCACCATCCCATATGTTGATTATGACTCTGCATTGTATGGCAGCACTTTTTATGTAGAGACATCTGCAGAGGATCAGATGATCCCAGACAATCGGAGTCACACAGACCCAACAACAAGGAGATAACATGTATCCGCTCTTTCTCCATGGACCTCTCTTTCCAGCGCGCCGGCCCTTTAAGATCTGATGAAGTGACTTTTCCGCGTCCTTTATGAAGTCTTTGTGTCTTTTATCCGCAGACGTTCCTTCGTCCAGGCGGGGGGAGTAGAGTGGGGCACCTCCGGCGAGCGGCGTCCGGACGGGAATAAGCCCTGTAATTCCCGCAGAAATCACAACCATCTAATACCTGCTATTTACATCGCCAGCTACAGAACAAAGCGCTCCGCCGGGTCAGGACAGGCGGTGAAGGGGATGACGGCGTCGTGTTTACCAATCTAGTCTGCCCGGGGGTCTCACACGCCTTGGTCGTAGGAGATGAAATTACATTTTCCGTGAAGCAGCCACAATAAATACAGTGTTAGCCGGCACATCATGGGCGCAGGGTGTAAGGATCAGTCCTCACATCAGAAAAGCCTATAACTCAGGGGCAACAGTGAAAGGGGGCAGATTAGGGCTAGGGCTAGGCTAACGTCAGGAAAGGGCTAGGGTTCAGCTAAGGTCAGGAAAGGGCTAAAGTTCAGCTAAGGTCAGGGACAGGGAAAGGGCTAGGGTTCAGCTAAGGTCAGGGACAGGGAAAGGGCTAGGGTTCAGCTAAGGTCAGGGACAGGGAAAGGGCTAGGGTTCAGCTAAGGTCAGGGACAGGTAAAGGGCTAGGGTTCAGCTAAGGTCAGGGTTAGGGAAAGTCCAGGATTTGGCTTAAGGTCAGGGTTAAACAAAAGGGCTAGGGGTAGGCTCAACGATAGGATTAGGGCTAGAAATGAGTTAGTGTTAGGGATAGGGTTAAGGAAAGCCCAGGATTTAGCTTAAGTTCAGGGTTAGGCTTAAGGCTAGGATTCAGTTAAGGTCAGAGTTAAAGAAAAGGCTAGGATTAGGTTCAACGATACGATTAGAGCCTGAAATGGGTTAGTGTTAGGATTAGTGCTAAAGTTATGGATAGGGTTAGAAATAGAACTAGGGTTTGCTTTAAAGTTAGGGTTAGGCTAGAGGTTGGCTAAATATAGGGATAGGGCTAGAGTTTGGGTTAAGTTAGTCATAGGGCTAGAGTTCGGGTAAATTTAGGGATAGAGCTAGAGTTTGGGTAAATTTAGGGATAGGGCTAGAGTTTGGGTAAATTTAGGGATAGGGCTAGAGTTTGGGTAAAGTTAGGGATAGGGCTAGAGTTTGGGTAAAGTTTGTGATAGGGTTAGAGTTTGGGTAAAGTTAGGGATAGGGCTAGAGTTTGGGTAAAGTCAGGGATAGGGCTAGAGTTTGGGTAAAGTTAGGGATAGGGCTAGAGTTTGGGTAAAGTCAGGGATAGGGCTAGAGTTTGGGTAAAGTCAGGGATAGGGCTAGAGTTTGGGTAAAGTCAGGGATAGGGCTAGAGTTTGGGTAAAGTCAGGGATAGGGCTAGAGGTTGGGTAAAGTTAGGCATAGGGCTAGAGTTTGGGGAAAGTTAGGGATAGGGCTAGAGTTCGGCTAAAGTCAGGGATAGGGCTAGAGTTTGGGGAAAGTTAGGGATAGGGCTAGAGTTTGGGTAAATTTAGGGATAGGGCTAGAGTTTGGGTAAAGTTAAGGATAGGGCTAGAGTTTGGGTAAAGTCAAGGATAGGGCTAGAGTTTGGGTAAAGTTAGGGATAGGGCTAGAGTTTGGGTAAAGTCAGGGATAGGGCTAGAGTTCGGGTAAATTTAGGGATAGAGCTAGAGTTTGGGTAAATTTAGGGATAGGGCTAGAGTATGGGTAAATTTAGGGATAGGGCTAGAGTTTGGGTAAAGTTAGGGATAGGGCTAGAGTTTGGGTAAAGTTTGTGATAGGGTTAGAGTTTGGGTAAAGTCAAGGATAGGGCTAGAGTTTGGGTAAAGTTAGGGATAGGGCTAGAGTTTGGGTAAAGTCAGGGATAGGGCTAGAGTTTGGGTAAAGTTAGGGACAGGGCTAGAGTTTGGGTAAAGTCAGGGATAGGGCTAGAGTTTGGGTAAAGTCAGGGATAGGGCTAGAGTTTGGGTAAAGTCAGGGATAGGGCTAGAGTTTGGGTAAAGTCAGGGATAGGGCTAGAGGTTGGGTAAAGTTAGGCATAGGGCTAGAGTTTGGGGAAAGTTAGGGATAGGGCTAGAGTTCGGCTAAAGTCAGGGATAGGGCTAGAGTTTGGGGAAAGTTAGGGATAGGGCTAGAGTTTGGGTAAAGTTAGGGATAGAGCTAGAGTTTGGCTAAAATTAGGGATAGGGTTAGAGTTTGGCTAATGTTAGGGATAGGGCTAGAGGTTGGGTAAAGTTAGGGATAGGGCTAGAGTTTGGGTAAAGTTGGGGATAGGGCTAGAGTTCGGCTAATGTTAGGGATAGGGCTAGAGGTTGGGTAAAGTTAGGCATAGGGCTAGAGTTTGGGGAAAGTTAGGGATAGGGCTAGAGTTCGGCTAAAGTCAGGGATAGGGATAGAGGTTGGGTAAAGTTAGGGATAGGGCTAGAGTTTGGGTAAAGTTAGGGATAGAGCTAGAGTTTGGCTAAAATTAGGGATAGGGTTAGAGTTTGGCTAATGTTAGGGATAGGGCTAGAGGTTGGGTAAAGTTAGGGATAGGGCTAGAGTTTGGGTAAAGTTGGGGATAGGGCTAGAGTTCGGCTAATGTTAGGGATAGGGCTAGAGGTTGGGTAAAGTTAGGGATAGGGTTAGAGTTTGGGTAAAATCAGGGATAGGGCTAGAGTTTGGCTAAAGGTGGGAATAGGGCTAGAGTTTGGCTAAAGGTAGGGATAGGGCTAGAGTTTCGCTAAAGGTAGGGATAGGGCTAGAGTTTGGCTAAAGGTAGGGATAGGGCTAGAGTTTGGCTAAGGGTAGGGCTAGGGCTAGAGGTTGGGTAAAGTCAGGGATAGGGATAGAGTTTGGGTAAAGTTAGGGATAGGGCTAGAGTTTGGGTAAAGTTAGGGATGGGCTAGAGTTTAGATAAAGTTAGGGATAGGGCTAGAGTTCGGCTAAAGTCAGGGATAGGGCTAGAGTTTGGGGAAAGTTAGGGATAGGGCTAGAGGTTGGGTAAAGTTAGGGATAGGGCTAGAGTTTGGGTAAAGTTAGGGATAGGGCTAGAGTTTGGGTAAAGTCAGGGATAGGGCTAGAGTTTGGGGAAAGTTAGGGATAGGCCTAGAGTTTGGGTAAAGTCAGGGATAGGGCTAGAGTTTGGGTAAAGTTAGGGATAGGGCTAGAATTTGGGTAAAGTCAGGGATAGGGCTAGAGTTTGGGGAAAGTTAGGGATAGGGCTAGAGTTTGAGGAAAGTTAGGGATAGGGTTAGAGTTTGGGTAAAGTTAGGGATAGGGCTAGAGTTTGGATAAAGTCAGGGATAGGGCTAGAGTTTGGGGAAAGTTAGGGATAGGGCTAGAGGTTGGGTAAAGTTAGGGATAGGGCTAGAGTTTGGGTAAAGTTAGGGATAGGGCTAGAGTTTGGGGAAAGTTAGGGATAGGGTTAGAGTTTGGGTAAAGTTAGGGATAGGGCTAGAGTTTGGATAAAGTCAGGGATAGGGCTAGAGTTTGGGGAAAGTTAGGGATAGGGCTAGAGGTTGGGTAAAGTTAGGGATAGGGCTAGAGTTTGGGTAAAGTTAGGGATAGGGCTAGAGTTTGGGGAAAGTTAGGGATAGGACTAGAGGTTGGGTAAAGTTAGGCATAGGGCTAGAGTTTGGGGAAAGTTAGGGATAGGGCTAGAGTTTGGCTAAAGTTAGGGATAGGGCTAGAGTTTGGGTAAAGTTAGGGATAGGGTTAGAATTTGAGTAAAGTTAGGGATAGGGCTAGAGTTTGGCTAAAGTTAGGGATAGGGCTAGAGTTTGGGTAAAGTTAGGGATAGGACTAGAGTTTGGGGAAAGTTAGGGATAGGGCTAGAGGTTGGGTAATGTTAGGGATAGGGCTAGAGTTTGGGTAAAGTCAGGGATAGGGCTAGAGTTTGGCTAAAGTTAGGGATAGGGCTAGAGTTTGGGTAAAGTTAGGGATAGGGTTAGAATTTGGGTAAAGTTAGGGATAGGGCTAGAGTTTGGCTAAAGTTAGGGATAGGGCTAGAGTTTGGGTAAAGTTAGGGATAGGACTAGAGTTTGGGGAAAGTAAGGGATAGGGCTAGAGGTTGGGTAATGTTAGGGATAGGGCTAGAGTTTGGGTAAAGTTAGGGATAGGGCTAGAGTTTGGGTAAAGTTAGGGATAGGGCTAGAGTTTGGGTAAAGTCAGGGATGGGGCTAGAGTTTGGGTAAAGTTAAGGATAGGGCTAGAGTTTGGGTAAAGTTAGGGATAGGGCTAGAGTTTGGGTAAAGTTATGGATAGGGCTAGAGTTTGGGTAAAGTTAGGGATAGGGCTAGAGTTTAGCTAAAGTTAGGGATAGGGCTAGAGTTTGAGTAAAGTTTGTGATAGGGCTAGAGTTTGGCTAAAGTTAGGGATAGGGCTAGAGTTTGGGTAAAGTTAGGGATAGGGCTAGAGTTTAGCTAAAGTTAGGGATATGGCTAGAGTTTGGGTAAAGTTTGTGATAGGGCTAGAGTTTGGGTAAAGTTAGGGATAGGGCTAGAGTTTGGGTAAAGTTTGTGATAGGGCTAGAGTTTGGGTAAAGTTAGGGATAGGGCTAGAGTTTGGCTAAAGTTAGGGATAGGGCTAGAGTTTGGGTAAAATTAGGGATAGGGCTAGAGTTTGGGTAAAGTTAGGGATAGGGCTAGAGGTTGGGTAAAGTTAGGGATAGGGCTAGAGTTTGGGTAAAGTTAGGGATAGGGCTAGAGTTTGGGTAAAGTTAGGGATAGGGCTAGAGTTTGGGTAAAGTCAGGGATAGGGCTAGAGTTTGGGTAAAGTTAGGGATAGAGCTAGAGTTTGGGTAAAGTTAGGGATAGGGCTAGAGTTTGGGTAAAGTTAAGGATAGGGCTAGAGTTTGGGTAAAGTTAGGGATAGGGCTAGAGTTTGGGTAAAGTTAGGGATAGGGCTAGAGTTTAGCTAAAGTTAGGGATAGGGCTAGAGTTTGAGAAAAGTTTGTGATAGGGCTAGAGTTTGGGTAAAGTTAGGGATAGGGCTAGAATTTGGCTAAAGTTAGGGATAGGGCTAGAGTTTAGCTAAAGTTAGGGATAGGGCTAGAGTTTGAGTAAAGTTTGTGATAGGGCTAGAGTTTGGCTAAAGTTAGGGATAGGGCTAGAGTTTGGCTGAAGTTAGGGATAGGGCTAGCGTTTGGGTAAAATTAGGGATAGGGCTAGAGTTTGGGTAAAGTTAGGGATAGGGCTAGAGTTTGGGTGAAGTTAAGGATAGGGCTAGAGTTTGGGTAAAGTTAGGGATAGGGCTAGAGTTTGGGTAAAGTTAGGGATAGGGCTAGAGTTTAGCTAAAGTTAGGGATAGGGCTAGAGTTTGAGTAAAGTTTGTGATAGGGCTAGAGTTTGGGTAAAGTTAGGGATAGGGCTAGAGTTTGGCTAAAGTTAGGGATAGGGCTAGAGTTTGGGTAAAGTTAGGGATAGGGCTAGAGTTTAGCTAAAGTTAGGGATATGGCTAGAGTTTGGGTAAAGTTTGTGATAGGGCTAGAGTTTGGGTAAAGTTAGGGATAGGGCTAGAGTTTGGCTAAAGTTAGGGATAGGGCTAGAGTTTGGGTAAAGTTAGGGATAGGGCTAGAGTTTGGGTAAAGTTTGTGATAGGGCTAGAGTTTGGGTAAAGTTAGGGATAGGGCTAGAGTTTGGGTAAAGTTAGGGATAGGGCTAAAGTTCGGCTAAAGTTAGGGATAGGGCTAGAGTTCAGCTAAAGTTAGGGATAGGGATAGAGTTCAGCTAAAGTTAGGGATAGGGCTAGAGTTTGGCTAAAGTTAGGGATAGGGCTAGAGTTTGGGTAAAGTTAGGGATCGGGCTAGAGTTAAGCTAAAGTCAGGGATAGGGATAGAGTTTGGGTAAAGTTAGGAATAGGGCTAGAGTTTGGCTAAAGTTAGGGATAGGGCTAGAGTTAAGCTAAAGTTATGGATAGGGATAGAGTTTGGGTAAAGTTAGGGATAGGGCTAGAGTTTGGCTAAAGTTAGGGATAGGGATAGGGTTTGGGTAAAGTTAGGGATACGGCTAGAGTTTGGGTAAAGTTAGGGATAGGGCTAGAGTTTGGGTAAAGTTAGGGATAGGGCTAGAGTTAAGCTAAAGTTAGGGATAGGGCTAGAGTTTGGGTAAAGTCAGGGATAGGGCTAGAGTTTGGGTAAAGTTAGGGATAGGGCTAGAGTTTGGGTAAAGTCAGGGATAGGGCTAGAGTTTGGGTAAAGTTAGGGATAGGGCTAGAGTTTGGGGAAAGTTAGGGATAGGGTTAGAGTTTGGGTAAAGTTAGGGATAGGGCTAGAGTTTGGGGAAAGTTAGGGATAGGGCTGGAGTTTGGGTAAAGTTAAGGATTGGGCTAGAGTTTGGGTAAAGTTAGGGATAGGGCTAGAGATTGAGTAAAGTTAGGGATAGGGCTAGAGTTTAGGTAAAGTCAGGGATAGGGCTAGAGTTTGGGTAAAGTTAGGGATAGGGCTAGAGTTTGGGTAAAGTCAGGGATAGGGCTAGAGTTTGGGTAAAGTCAGGGATAGGGCTAGAGTTTGGGTAAAGTCAGGGATAGGGCTAGAGTTTGGGTAAAGTCAGGGATAGGGCTAGAGTTTGGGTAAAGTCAGGGATAGGGCTAGAGTTTGGCTAAAGTTAGGGATAGGGCTAGAGTTTGGGTAAAATTAGGGATAGGGCTAGAGTTTGGGGAAAGTTAGGGATAGGGCTAGAGGTTGGGTAAAGTTAGGGATAGGGCTAGAGGTTGGGTAAAGTTAGGGATAGGGCTAGAGTTTGGGTAAAGTTAGGGATAGGGCTAGAGTTTGGGTAAAGTCAGGGATAGGGCTAGAGTTTGGGTAAAGTTAGGGATAGGGCTAGAGTTTGGGTAAAGTTAGGGATAGGGCTAGAGTTCAGCTAAAGTTAGGGATAGGGATAGAGTTCAGCTAAAGTTAGGGATAGGGCTAGAGTTTGGCTAAAGTTAGGGATAGGGCTAGAGTTTGGGTAAAGTTAGGGATCGGGCTAGAGTTAAGCTAAAGTTAGGGATAGGGATAGAGTTTGGGTAAAGTTAGGGATAGGGCTAGAGTTTGGCTAAAGTTAGGGATAGGGCTAGAGTTAAGCTAAAGTTAGGGATAGGGATAGAGTTTGGGTAAAGTTAGGGATAGTGCTAGAGTTTGGCTAAAGTTAGGGATAGGGATAGGGTTTGGGTAAAGTTAGGGATACGGCTAGAGTTTGGGTAAAGTTAGGGATAGGGCTAGAGTTTGGGTAAAGTTAGGGATAGGGCTAGAGTTAAGCTAAAGTTAGGGATAGGGCTAGAGTTTGGGTAAAGTCAGGGATAGGGCTAGAGTTTGGGTAAAGTTAGGGATAGGGCTAGAGTTTGGGTAAAGTCAGGGATAGGGCTAGAGTTTAGCTAAAGTTAGGGATATGGCTAGAGTTTGGGTAAAGTTTGTGATAGGGCTAGAGTTTGGGTAAAGTTAGGGATAGGGCTAGAGTTTGGGTAAAGTTTGTGATAGGGCTAGAGTTTGGGTAAAGTTAGGGATAGGGCTAGAGTTTGGCTAAAGTTAGGGATAGGGCTAGAGTTTGGGTAAAATTAGGGATAGGGCTAGAGTTTGGGTAAAGTTAGGGATAGGGCTAGAGGTTGGGTAAAGTTAGGGATAGGGCTAGAGTTTGGGTAAAGTTAGGGATAGGGCTAGAGTTTGGGTAAAGTTAGGGATAGGGCTAGAGTTTGGGTAAAGTCAGGGATAGGGCTAGAGTTTGGGTAAAGTTAAGGATAGGGCTAGAGTTTGGGTAAAGTTAGGGATAGGGCTAGAGTTTGGGTAAAGTTAGGGATAGGGCTAGAGTTTAGCTAAAGTTAGGGATAGGGCTAGAGTTTGAGAAAAGTTTGTGATAGGGCTAGAGTTTGGGTAAAGTTAGGGATAGGGCTAGAATTTGGCTAAAGTTAGGGATAGGGCTAGAGTTTAGCTAAAGTTAGGGATAGGGCTAGAGTTTGAGTAAAGTTTGTGATAGGGCTAGAGTTTGGCTAAAGTTAGGGATAGGGCTAGAGTTTGGCTGAAGTTAGGGATAGGGCTAGCGTTTGGGTAAAATTAGGGATAGGGCTAGAGTTTGGGTAAAGTTAGGGATAGGGCTAGAGTTTGGGTGAAGTTAAGGATAGGGCTAGAGTTTGGGTAAAGTTAGGGATAGGGCTAGAGTTTGGGTAAAGTTAGGGATAGGGCTAGAGTTTAGCTAAAGTTAGGGATAGGGCTAGAGTTTGAGTAAAGTTTGTGATAGGGCTAGAGTTTGGGTAAAGTTAGGGATAGGGCTAGAGTTTGGCTAAAGTTAGGGATAGGGCTAGAGTTTGGGTAAAGTTAGGGATAGGGCTAGAGTTTAGCTAAAGTTAGGGATATGGCTAGAGTTTGGGTAAAGTTTGTGATAGGGCTAGAGTTTGGGTAAAGTTAGGGATAGGGCTAGAGTTTGGCTAAAGTTAGGGATAGGGCTAGAGTTTGGGTAAAGTTAGGGATAGGGCTAGAGTTTGGGTAAAGTTTGTGATAGGACTAGAGTTTGGGTAAAGTTAGGGATAGGGCTAGAGTTTGGGTAAAGTTAGGGATAGGGCTAAAGTTCGGCTAAAGTTAGGGATAGGGCTAGAGTTCAGCTAAAGTTAGGGATAGGGATAGAGTTCAGCTAAAGTTAGGGATAGGGCTAGAGTTTGGCTAAAGTTAGGGATAGGGCTAGAGTTTGGGTAAAGTTAGGGATCGGGCTAGAGTTAAGCTAAAGTCAGGGATAGGGATAGAGTTTGGGTAAAGTTAGGAATAGGGCTAGAGTTTGGCTAAAGTTAGGGATAGGGCTAGAGTTAAGCTAAAGTTATGGATAGGGATAGAGTTTGGGTAAAGTTAGGGATAGGGCTAGAGTTTGGCTAAAGTTAGGGATAGGGATAGGGTTTGGGTAAAGTTAGGGATACGGCTAGAGTTTGGGTAAAGTTAGGGATAGGGCTAGAGTTTGGGTAAAGTTAGGGATAGGGCTAGAGTTAAGCTAAAGTTAGGGATAGGGCTAGAGTTTGGGTAAAGTCAGGGATAGGGCTAGAGTTTGGGTAAAGTTAGGGATAGGGCTAGAGTTTGGGTAAAGTCAGGGATAGGGCTAGAGTTTGGGTAAAGTTAGGGATAGGGCTAGAGTTTGGGGAAAGTTAGGGATAGGGTTAGAGTTTGGGTAAAGTTAGGGATAGGGCTAGAGTTTGGGGAAAGTTAGGGATAGGGTTAGAGTTTGGGTAAAGTTAGGGATAGGGCTAGAGTTTGGGTAAAGTTAGGGATAGGGCTAGAGTTTGGGTAAAGTTAAGGATAGGGCTAGAGTTTGGGTAAAGTTAGGGATAGGGCTAGAGATTGAGTAAAGTTAGGGATAGGGCTAGAGTTTAGGTAAAGTCAGGGATAGGGCTAGAGTTTGGGGAAAGTTAGGGATAGGGCTAGAGGTTGGGTAAAGTTAGGGATAGGGCTAGAGGTTGGGTAAAGTTAGGGATAGGGCTAGAGTTTGGGTAAAGTTAGGGATAGGGCTAGAGTTTGGGTAAAGTCAGGGATAGGGCTAGAGTTTGGGTAAAGTTAGGGATAGGGCTAGAGTTTGGGTAAAGTTAGGGATAGGGCTAGAGTTCAGCTAAAGTTAGGGATAGGGATAGAGTTCAGCTAAAGTTAGGGATAGGGCTAGAGTTTGGCTAAAGTTAGGGATAGGGCTAGAGTTTGGGTAAAGTTAGGGATCGGGCTAGAGTTAAGCTAAAGTTAGGGATAGGGATAGAGTTTGGGTAAAGTTAGGGATAGGGCTAGAGTTTGGCTAAAGTTAGGGATAGGGCTAGAGTTAAGCTAAAGTTAGGGATAGGGATAGAGTTTGGGTAAAGTTAGGGATAGTGCTAGAGTTTGGCTAAAGTTAGGGATAGGGATAGGGTTTGGGTAAAGTTAGGGATACGGCTAGAGTTTGGGTAAAGTTAGGGATAGGGCTAGAGTTTGGGTAAAGTTAGGGATAGGGCTAGAGTTAAGCTAAAGTTAGGGATAGGGCTAGAGTTTGGGTAAAGTCAGGGATAGGGCTAGAGTTTGGGTAAAGTTAGGGATAGGGCTAGAGTTTGGGTAAAGTCAGGGATAGGGCTAGAGTTTAGCTAAAGTTAGGGATATGGCTAGAGTTTGGGTAAAGTTTGTGATAGGGCTAGAGTTTGGGTAAAGTTAGGGATAGGGCTAGAGTTTGGGTAAAGTTTGTGATAGGGCTAGAGTTTGGGTAAAGTTAGGGATAGGGCTAGAGTTTGGCTAAAGTTAGGGATAGGGCTAGAGTTTGGGTAAAATTAGGGATAGGGCTAGAGTTTGGGTAAAGTTAGGGATAGGGCTAGAGGTTGGGTAAAGTTAGGGATAGGGCTAGAGTTTGGGTAAAGTTAGGGATAGGGCTAGAGTTTGGGTAAAGTTAGGGATAGGGCTAGAGTTTGGGTAAAGTCAGGGATAGGGCTAGAGTTTGGGTAAAGTTAGGGATAGAGCTAGAGTTTGGGTAAAGTTAGGGATAGGGCTAGAGTTTGGGTAAAGTTAAGGATAGGGCTAGAGTTTGGGTAAAGTTAGGGATAGGGCTAGAGTTTGGGTAAAGTTAGGGATAGGGCTAGAGTTTAGCTAAAGTTAGGGATAGGGCTAGAGTTTGAGAAAAGTTTGTGATAGGGCTAGAGTTTGGGTAAAGTTAGGGATAGGGCTAGAATTTGGCTAAAGTTAGGGATAGGGCTAGAGTTTAGCTAAAGTTAGGGATAGGGCTAGAGTTTGAGTAAAGTTTGTGATAGGGCTAGAGTTTGGCTAAAGTTAGGGATAGGGCTAGAGTTTGGCTGAAGTTAGGGATAGGGCTAGCGTTTGGGTAAAATTAGGGATAGGGCTAGAGTTTGGGTAAAGTTAGGGATAGGGCTAGAGTTTGGGTGAAGTTAAGGATAGGGCTAGAGTTTGGGTAAAGTTAGGGATAGGGCTAGAGTTTGGGTAAAGTTAGGGATAGGGCTAGAGTTTAGCTAAAGTTAGGGATAGGGCTAGAGTTTGAGTAAAGTTTGTGATAGGGCTAGAGTTTGGGTAAAGTTAGGGATAGGGCTAGAGTTTGGCTAAAGTTAGGGATAGGGCTAGAGTTTGGGTAAAGTTAGGGATAGGGCTAGAGTTTAGCTAAAGTTAGGGATATGGCTAGAGTTTGGGTAAAGTTTGTGATAGGGCTAGAGTTTGGGTAAAGTTAGGGATAGGGCTAGAGTTTGGCTAAAGTTAGGGATAGGGCTAGAGTTTGGGTAAAGTTAGGGATAGGGCTAGAGTTTGGGTAAAGTTTGTGATAGGACTAGAGTTTGGGTAAAGTTAGGGATAGGGCTAGAGTTTGGGTAAAGTTAGGGATAGGGCTAAAGTTCGGCTAAAGTTAGGGATAGGGCTAGAGTTCAGCTAAAGTTAGGGATAGGGATAGAGTTCAGCTAAAGTTAGGGATAGGGCTAGAGTTTGGCTAAAGTTAGGGATAGGGCTAGAGTTTGGGTAAAGTTAGGGATCGGGCTAGAGTTAAGCTAAAGTCAGGGATAGGGATAGAGTTTGGGTAAAGTTAGGAATAGGGCTAGAGTTTGGCTAAAGTTAGGGATAGGGCTAGAGTTAAGCTAAAGTTATGGATAGGGATAGAGTTTGGGTAAAGTTAGGGATAGGGCTAGAGTTTGGCTAAAGTTAGGGATAGGGATAGGGTTTGGGTAAAGTTAGGGATACGGCTAGAGTTTGGGTAAAGTTAGGGATAGGGCTAGAGTTTGGGTAAAGTTAGGGATAGGGCTAGAGTTAAGCTAAAGTTAGGGATAGGGCTAGAGTTTGGGTAAAGTCAGGGATAGGGCTAGAGTTTGGGTAAAGTTAGGGATAGGGCTAGAGTTTGGGTAAAGTCAGGGATAGGGCTAGAGTTTGGGTAAAGTTAGGGATAGGGCTAGAGTTTGGGGAAAGTTAGGGATAGGGTTAGAGTTTGGGTAAAGTTAGGGATAGGGCTAGAGTTTGGGGAAAGTTAGGGATAGGGTTAGAGTTTGGGTAAAGTTAGGGATAGGGCTAGAGTTTGGGTAAAGTTAGGGATAGGGCTAGAGTTTGGGTAAAGTTAAGGATAGGGCTAGAGTTTGGGTAAAGTTAGGGATAGGGCTAGAGATTGAGTAAAGTTAGGGATAGGGCTAGAGTTTAGGTAAAGTCAGGGATAGGGCTAGAGTTTGGGTAAAGTTAGGGATAGGGCTAGAGTTTGGGTAAAGTCAGGGATAGGGCTAGAGTTTGGGTAAAGTCAGGGATAGGGCTAGAGTTTGGGTAAAGTCAGGGATAGGGCTAGAGTTTGGGTAAAGTCAGGGATAGGGCTAGAGTTTGGGTAAAGTCAGGGATAGGGCTAGAGTTTGGCTAAAGTTAGGGATAGGGCTAGAGTTTGGGTAAAATTAGGGATAGGGCTAGAGTTTGGGGAAAGTTAGGGATAGGGCTAGAGGTTGGGTAAAGTTAGGGATAGGGCTAGAGGTTGGGTAAAGTTAGGGATAGGGCTAGAGTTTGGGTAAAGTTAGGGATAGGGCTAGAGTTTGGGTAAAGTCAGGGATAGGGCTAGAGTTTGGGTAAAGTTAGAGATAGGGCTAGAGTTTGGGTAAAGTTAGGGATAGGGCTAGAGTTCAGCTAAAGTTAGGGATAGGGATAGAGTTCAGCTAAAGTTAGGGATAGGGCTAGAGTTTGGCTAAAGTTAGGGATAGGGCTAGAGTTTGGGTAAAGTTAGGGATCGGGCTAGAGTTAAGCTAAAGTTAGGGATAGGGATAGAGTTTGGGTAAAGTTAGGGATAGGGCTAGAGTTTGGCTAAAGTTAGGGATAGGGCTAGAGTTAAGCTAAAGTTAGGGATAGGGATAGAGTTTGGGTAAAGTTAGGGATAGTGCTAGAGTTTGGCTAAAGTTAGGGATAGGGATAGGGTTTGGGTAAAGTTAGGGATACGGCTAGAGTTTGGGTAAAGTTAGGGATAGGGCTAGAGTTTGGGTAAAGTTAGGGATAGGGCTAGAGTTAAGCTAAAGTTAGGGATAGGGCTAGAGTTTGGGTAAAGTCAGGGATAGGGCTAGAGTTTGGGTAAAGTTAGGGATAGGGCTAGAGTTTGGGTAAAGTCAGGGATAGGGCTAGAGTTTGGGTAAAGTTAGGGATAGGGCTAGAGTTTGGGGAAAGTTAGGGATAGGGTTAGAGTTTGGGTAAAGTTAGGGATAGGGCTAGAGTTTTGGGAAAGTTAGGGATAGGGCTAGATTTTGGGTAAAGTTAGGGATAGGGCTAGAGGTTGGGTAATGTTAGGGATAGGGCTAGAGTTTGGGTAAAGTCAGGGATAGGGCTAGAGTTTGGGTAAAGTCAGGGATAGGGCTAGAGTTTGGGTAAAGTCAGGGATAGGGCTAGAGTTTGGGTAAAGTCAGGGATAGGGCTAGAGGTTGGGTAAAGTTAGGCATAGGGTTAGAGTTTGGGGAAAGTTAGGGATAGGGCTAGAGTTCGGCTAAAGTCAGGGATAGGGCTAGAGTTTGGGGAAAGTTAGGGATAGGGCTAGAGTTTGGGTAAAGTTAGGGATAGAGCTAGAGTTTGGCTAAAATTAGGGATAGGGTTAGAGTTTGGCTAATGTTAGGGATAGGGCTAGAGGTTGGGTAAAGTTAGGCATAGGGCTAGAGTTTGGGTAAAGTTGGGGATAGGGCTAGAGTTCGGCTAATGTTAGGGATAGGGCTAGAGGTTGGGTAAAGTTAGGCATAGGGCTAGAGTTTGGGGAAAGTTAGGGATAGGGCTAGAGTTCGGCTAAAGTCAGGGATAGAGCTAGAGGTTGGGTAAAGTTAGGGATAGGGCTAGAGGTTGGGTAAAGTTAGGGATAGGGCTAGAGGTTGGGTAAAGTTAGGGATAGGGCTAGAGTTTGGGTAAAGTTAGGGATAGGGCTAGAGTTTGGGTAAAGTCAGGGATAGGGCTAGAGTTTGGGTAAAGTTAGGGATAGGGCTAGAGTTTGGGTAAAGTTAGGGATAGGGCTAGAGTTCAGCTAAAGTTAGGGATAGGGATAGAGTTCAGCTAAAGTTAGGGATAGGGCTAGAGTTTGGCTAAAGTTAGGGATAGGGCTAGAGTTTGGGTAAAGTTAGGGATCGGGCTAGAGTTAAGCTAAAGTTAGGGATAGGGATAGAGTTTGGGTAAAGTTAGGGATAGGGCTAGAGTTTGGCTAAAGTTAGGGATAGGGCTAGAGTTAAGCTAAAGTTAGGGATAGGGATAGAGTTTGGGTAAAGTTAGGGATAGTGCTAGAGTTTGGCTAAAGTTAGGGATAGGGATAGGGTTTGGGTAAAGTTAGGGATACGGCTAGAGTTTGGGTAAAGTCAGGGATAGGGCTAGAGTTTGGGTAAAGTCAGGGATAGGGCTAGAGTTTGGGTAAAGTCAGGGATAGGGCTAGAGTTTGGGTAAAGTCAGGGATAGGGCTAGAGTTTGGGTAAAGTCAGGGATAGGGCTAGAGGTTGGGTAAAGTTAGGCATAGGGTTAGAGTTTGGGGAAAGTTAGGGATAGGGCTAGAGTTCGGCTAAAGTCAGGGATAGGGCTAGAGTTTGGGGAAAGTTAGGGATAGGGCTAGAGTTTGGGTAAAGTTAGGGATAGAGCTAGAGTTTGGCTAAAATTAGGGATAGGGTTAGAGTTTGGCTAATGTTAGGGATAGGGCTAGAGGTTGGGTAAAGTTAGGCATAGGGCTAGAGTTTGGGTAAAGTTGGGGATAGGGCTAGAGTTCGGCTAATGTTAGGGATAGGGCTAGAGGTTGGGTAAAGTTAGGCATAGGGCTAGAGTTTGGGGAAAGTTAGGGATAGGGCTAGAGTTCGGCTAAAGTCAGGGATAGAGCTAGAGGTTGGGTAAAGTTAGGGATAGGGCTAGAGGTTGGGTAAAGTTAGGGATAGGGCTAGAGGTTGGGTAAAGTTAGGGATAGGGCTAGAGTTTGGGTAAAGTTAGGGATAGGGCTAGAGTTTGGGTAAAGTCAGGGATAGGGCTAGAGTTTGGGTAAAGTTAGGGATAAGGCTAGAGTTTGGGTAAAGTTAGGGATAGGGCTAGAGTTCAGCTAAAGTTAGGGATAGGGATAGAGTTCAGCTAAAGTTAGGGATAGGGCTAGAGTTTGGCTAAAGTTAGGGATAGGGCTAGAGTTTGGGTAAAGTTAGGGATCGGGCTAGAGTTAAGCTAAAGTTAGGGATAGGGATAGAGTTTGGGTAAAGTTAGGGATAGGGCTAGAGTTTGGCTAAAGTTAGGGATAGGGCTAGAGTTAAGCTAAAGTTAGGGATAGGGATAGAGTTTGGGTAAAGTTAGGGATAGTGCTAGAGTTTGGCTAAAGTTAGGGATAGGGATAGGGTTTGGGTAAAGTTAGGGATACGGCTAGAGTTTGGGTAAAGTTAGGGATAGGGCTAGAGTTTGGGTAAAGTTAGGGATAGGGCTAGAGTTAAGCTAAAGTTAGGGATAGGGCTAGAGTTTGGGTAAAGTCAGGGATAGGGCTAGAGTTTGGGTAAAGTTAGGGATAGGGCTAGAGTTTGGGTAAAGTCAGGGATAGGGCTAGAGTTTGGGTAAAGTTAGGGATAGGGCTAGAGTTTGGGGAAAGTTAGGGATAGGGTTAGAGTTTGGGTAAAGTTAGGGATAGGGCTAGAGTTTTGGGAAAGTTAGGGATAGGGCTAGATTTTGGGTAAAGTTAGGGATAGGGCTAGAGGTTGGGTAATGTTAGGGATAGGGCTAGAGTTTGGGTAAAGTCAGGGATAGGGCTAGAGTTTGGGTAAAATTAGGGATAGGGCTAGAGTTTGGGGAAAGTTAGGGATAGGGCTAGAGGTTGGGTAAAGTTAGGGATAGGGCTAGAGGTTGGGTAAAGTTAGGGATAGGGCTAGAGTTTGGCTAAAGTTAGGGATAGGGCTAGAGTTAAGCTAAAGTTATGGATAGGGATAGAGTTTGGGTAAAGTTAGGGATAGGGCTAGAGTTTGGCTAAAGTTAGGGATAGGGATAGGGTTTGGGTAAAGTTAGGGATACGGCTAGAGTTTGGGTAAAGTTAGGGATAGGGCTAGAGTTTGGGTAAAGTTAGGGATAGGGCTAGAGTTAAGCTAAAGTTAGGGATAGGGCTAGAGTTTGGGTAAAGTCAGGGATAGGGCTAGAGTTTGGGTAAAGTTAGGGATAGGGCTAGAGTTTGGGTAAAGTCAGGGATAGGGCTAGAGTTTGGGTAAAGTTAGGGATAGGGCTAGAGTTTGGGGAAAGTTAGGGATAGGGTTAGAGTTTGGGTAAAGTTAGGGATAGGGCTAGAGTTTGGGGAAAGTTAGGGATAGGGTTAGAGTTTGGGTAAAGTTAGGGATAGGGCTAGAGTTTGGGTAAAGTTAGGGATAGGGCTAGAGTTTGGGTAAAGTTAAGGATAGGGCTAGAGTTTGGGTAAAGTTAGGGATAGGGCTAGAGATTGAGTAAAGTTAGGGATAGGGCTAGAGTTTAGGTAAAGTCAGGGATAGGGCTAGAGTTTGGGTAAAGTTAGGGATAGGGCTAGAGTTTGGGTAAAGTCAGGGATAGGGCTAGAGTTTGGGTAAAGTCAGGGATAGGGCTAGAGTTTGGGTAAAGTCAGGGATAGGGCTAGAGTTTGGGTAAAGTCAGGGATAGGGCTAGAGTTTGGGTAAAGTCAGGGATAGGGCTAGAGTTTGGCTAAAGTTAGGGATAGGGCTAGAGTTTGGGTAAAATTAGGGATAGGGCTAGAGTTTGGGGAAAGTTAGGGATAGGGCTAGAGGTTGGGTAAAGTTAGGGATAGGGCTAGAGGTTGGGTAAAGTTAGGGATAGGGCTAGAGTTTGGGTAAAGTTAGGGATAGGGCTAGAGTTTGGGTAAAGTCAGGGATAGGGCTAGAGTTTGGGTAAAGTTAGAGATAGGGCTAGAGTTTGGGTAAAGTTAGGGATAGGGCTAGAGTTCAGCTAAAGTTAGGGATAGGGATAGAGTTCAGCTAAAGTTAGGGATAGGGCTAGAGTTTGGCTAAAGTTAGGGATAGGGCTAGAGTTTGGGTAAAGTTAGGGATCGGGCTAGAGTTAAGCTAAAGTTAGGGATAGGGATAGAGTTTGGGTAAAGTTAGGGATAGGGCTAGAGTTTGGCTAAAGTTAGGGATAGGGCTAGAGTTAAGCTAAAGTTAGGGATAGGGATAGAGTTTGGGTAAAGTTAGGGATAGTGCTAGAGTTTGGCTAAAGTTAGGGATAGGGATAGGGTTTGGGTAAAGTTAGGGATACGGCTAGAGTTTGGGTAAAGTTAGGGATAGGGCTAGAGTTTGGGTAAAGTTAGGGATAGGGCTAGAGTTAAGCTAAAGTTAGGGATAGGGCTAGAGTTTGGGTAAAGTCAGGGATAGGGCTAGAGTTTGGGTAAAGTTAGGGATAGGGCTAGAGTTTGGGTAAAGTCAGGGATAGGGCTAGAGTTTGGGTAAAGTTAGGGATAGGGCTAGAGTTTGGGGAAAGTTAGGGATAGGGTTAGAGTTTGGGTAAAGTTAGGGATAGGGCTAGAGTTTTGGGAAAGTTAGGGATAGGGCTAGATTTTGGGTAAAGTTAGGGATAGGGCTAGAGGTTGGGTAATGTTAGGGATAGGGCTAGAGTTTGGGTAAAGTCAGGGATAGGGCTAGAGTTTGGGTAAAGTCAGGGATAGGGCTAGAGTTTGGGTAAAGTCAGGGATAGGGCTAGAGTTTGGGTAAAGTCAGGGATAGGGCTAGAGGTTGGGTAAAGTTAGGCATAGGGTTAGAGTTTGGGGAAAGTTAGGGATAGGGCTAGAGTTCGGCTAAAGTCAGGGATAGGGCTAGAGTTTGGGGAAAGTTAGGGATAGGGCTAGAGTTTGGGTAAAGTTAGGGATAGAGCTAGAGTTTGGCTAAAATTAGGGATAGGGTTAGAGTTTGGCTAATGTTAGGGATAGGGCTAGAGGTTGGGTAAAGTTAGGCATAGGGCTAGAGTTTGGGTAAAGTTGGGGATAGGGCTAGAGTTCGGCTAATGTTAGGGATAGGGCTAGAGGTTGGGTAAAGTTAGGCATAGGGCTAGAGTTTGGGGAAAGTTAGGGATAGGGCTAGAGTTCGGCTAAAGTCAGGGATAGAGCTAGAGGTTGGGTAAAGTTAGGGATAGGGCTAGAGGTTGGGTAAAGTTAGGGATAGGGCTAGAGGTTGGGTAAAGTTAGGGATAGGGCTAGAGTTTGGGTAAAGTTAGGGATAGGGCTAGAGTTTGGGTAAAGTCAGGGATAGGGCTAGAGTTTGGGTAAAGTTAGGGATAGGGCTAGAGTTTGGGTAAAGTTAGGGATAGGGCTAGAGTTCAGCTAAAGTTAGGGATAGGGATAGAGTTCAGCTAAAGTTAGGGATAGGGCTAGAGTTTGGCTAAAGTTAGGGATAGGGCTAGAGTTTGGGTAAAGTTAGGGATCGGGCTAGAGTTAAGCTAAAGTTAGGGATAGGGATAGAGTTTGGGTAAAGTTAGGGATAGGGCTAGAGTTTGGCTAAAGTTAGGGATAGGGCTAGAGTTAAGCTAAAGTTAGGGATAGGGATAGAGTTTGGGTAAAGTTAGGGATAGTGCTAGAGTTTGGCTAAAGTTAGGGATAGGGATAGGGTTTGGGTAAAGTTAGGGATACGGCTAGAGTTTGGGTAAAGTCAGGGATAGGGCTAGAGTTTGGGTAAAGTCAGGGATAGGGCTAGAGTTTGGGTAAAGTCAGGGATAGGGCTAGAGTTTGGGTAAAGTCAGGGATAGGGCTAGAGTTTGGGTAAAGTCAGGGATAGGGCTAGAGGTTGGGTAAAGTTAGGCATAGGGTTAGAGTTTGGGGAAAGTTAGGGATAGGGCTAGAGTTCGGCTAAAGTCAGGGATAGGGCTAGAGTTTGGGGAAAGTTAGGGATAGGGCTAGAGTTTGGGTAAAGTTAGGGATAGAGCTAGAGTTTGGCTAAAATTAGGGATAGGGTTAGAGTTTGGCTAATGTTAGGGATAGGGCTAGAGGTTGGGTAAAGTTAGGCATAGGGCTAGAGTTTGGGTAAAGTTGGGGATAGGGCTAGAGTTCGGCTAATGTTAGGGATAGGGCTAGAGGTTGGGTAAAGTTAGGCATAGGGCTAGAGTTTGGGGAAAGTTAGGGATAGGGCTAGAGTTCGGCTAAAGTCAGGGATAGAGCTAGAGGTTGGGTAAAGTTAGGGATAGGGCTAGAGGTTGGGTAAAGTTAGGGATAGGGCTAGAGGTTGGGTAAAGTTAGGGATAGGGCTAGAGTTTGGGTAAAGTTAGGGATAGGGCTAGAGTTTGGGTAAAGTCAGGGATAGGGCTAGAGTTTGGGTAAAGTTAGGGATAAGGCTAGAGTTTGGGTAAAGTTAGGGATAGGGCTAGAGTTCAGCTAAAGTTAGGGATAGGGATAGAGTTCAGCTAAAGTTAGGGATAGGGCTAGAGTTTGGCTAAAGTTAGGGATAGGGCTAGAGTTTGGGTAAAGTTAGGGATCGGGCTAGAGTTAAGCTAAAGTTAGGGATAGGGATAGAGTTTGGGTAAAGTTAGGGATAGGGCTAGAGTTTGGCTAAAGTTAGGGATAGGGCTAGAGTTAAGCTAAAGTTAGGGATAGGGATAGAGTTTGGGTAAAGTTAGGGATAGTGCTAGAGTTTGGCTAAAGTTAGGGATAGGGATAGGGTTTGGGTAAAGTTAGGGATACGGCTAGAGTTTGGGTAAAGTTAGGGATAGGGCTAGAGTTTGGGTAAAGTTAGGGATAGGGCTAGAGTTAAGCTAAAGTTAGGGATAGGGCTAGAGTTTGGGTAAAGTCAGGGATAGGGCTAGAGTTTGGGTAAAGTTAGGGATAGGGCTAGAGTTTGGGTAAAGTCAGGGATAGGGCTAGAGTTTGGGTAAAGTTAGGGATAGGGCTAGAGTTTGGGGAAAGTTAGGGATAGGGTTAGAGTTTGGGTAAAGTTAGGGATAGGGCTAGAGTTTTGGGAAAGTTAGGGATAGGGCTAGATTTTGGGTAAAGTTAGGGATAGGGCTAGAGGTTGGGTAATGTTAGGGATAGGGCTAGAGTTTGGGTAAAGTCAGGGATAGGGCTAGAGTTTGGGTAAAGTCAGGGATAGGGCTAGAGTTTGGGTAAAGTCAGGGATAGGGCTAGAGTTTGGGTAAAGTCAGGGATAGGGCTAGAGGTTGGGTAAAGTTAGGCATAGGGTTAGAGTTTGGGGAAAGTTAGGGATAGGGCTAGAGTTCGGCTAAAGTCAGGGATAGGGCTAGAGTTTGGGGAAAGTTAGGGAAAGGGCTAGAGTTTGGGTAAAGTTAGGGATAGAGCTAGAGTTTGGCTAAAATTAGGAATAGGGTTAGAGTTTGGCTAATGTTAGGGATAGGGCTAGAGGTTGGGTAAAGTTAGGGATAGGGCTAGAGTTTGGGTAAAGTTGGGGATAGGGCTAGAGTTCGGCTAATGTTAGGGATAGGGCTAGAGGTTGGGTAAAGTTAGGCATAGGGCTAGAGTTTGGGGAAAGTTAGGGATACGGCTAGAGTTTGGGTAAAGTTAGGGATAGGGCTAGAGTTTGGGTAAAGTTAGGGATAGGGCTAGAGTTAAGCTAAAGTTAGGGATAGGGCTAGAGTTTGGGTAAAGTCAGGGATAGGGCTAGAGTTTGGGTAAAGTTAGGGATAGGGCTAGAGTTTGGGTAAAGTCAGGGATAGGGCTAGAGTTTGGGTAAAGTTAGGGATAGGGCTAGAGTTTGGGGAAAGTTAGGGATAGGGTTAGAGTTTGGGTAAAGTTAGGGATAGGGCTAGAGTTTTGGGAAAGTTAGGGATAGGGCTAGATTTTGGGTAAAGTTAGGGATAGGGCTAGAGGTTGGGTAATGTTAGGGATAGGGCTAGAGTTTGGGTAAAGTCAGGGATAGGGCTAGAGTTTGGGTAAAGTCAGGGATAGGGCTAGAGTTTGGGTAAAGTCAGGGATAGGGCTAGAGTTTGGGTAAAGTCAGGGATAGGGCTAGAGGTTGGGTAAAGTTAGGCATAGGGTTAGAGTTTGGGGAAAGTTAGGGATAGGGCTAGAGTTCGGCTAAAGTCAGGGATAGGGCTAGAGTTTGGGGAAAGTTAGGGATAGGGCTAGAGTTTGGGTAAAGTTAGGGATAGAGCTAGAGTTTGGCTAAAATTAGGGATAGGGTTAGAGTTTGGCTAATGTTAGGGATAGGGCTAGAGGTTGGGTAAAGTTAGGCATAGGGCTAGAGTTTGGGTAAAGTTGGGGATAGGGCTAGAGTTCGGCTAATGTTAGGGATAGGGCTAGAGGTTGGGTAAAGTTAGGCATAGGGCTAGAGTTTGGGGAAAGTTAGGGATAGGGCTAGAGTTCGGCTAAAGTCAGGGATAGAGCTAGAGGTTGGGTAAAGTTAGGGATAGGGCTAGAGGTTGGGTAAAGTTAGGGATAGGGCTAGAGGTTGGGTAAAGTTAGGGATAGGGCTAGAGTTTGGGTAAAGTTAGGGATAGGGCTAGAGTTTGGGTAAAGTCAGGGATAGGGCTAGAGTTTGGGTAAAGTTAGGGATAGGGCTAGAGTTTGGGTAAAGTTAGGGATAGGGCTAGAGTTCAGCTAAAGTTAGGGATAGGGATAGAGTTCAGCTAAAGTTAGGGATAGGGCTAGAGTTTGGCTAAAGTTAGGGATAGGGCTAGAGTTTGGGTAAAGTTAGGGATCGGGCTAGAGTTAAGCTAAAGTTAGGGATAGGGATAGAGTTTGGGTAAAGTTAGGGATAGGGCTAGAGTTTGGCTAAAGTTAGGGATAGGGCTAGAGTTAAGCTAAAGTTAGGGATAGGGATAGAGTTTGGGTAAAGTTAGGGATAGTGCTAGAGTTTGGCTAAAGTTAGGGATAGGGATAGGGTTTGGGTAAAGTTAGGGATACGGCTAGAGTTTGGGTAAAGTCAGGGATAGGGCTAGAGTTTGGGTAAAGTCAGGGATAGGGCTAGAGTTTGGGTAAAGTCAGGGATAGGGCTAGAGTTTGGGTAAAGTCAGGGATAGGGCTAGAGTTTGGGTAAAGTCAGGGATAGGGCTAGAGGTTGGGTAAAGTTAGGCATAGGGTTAGAGTTTGGGGAAAGTTAGGGATAGGGCTAGAGTTCGGCTAAAGTCAGGGATAGGGCTAGAGTTTGGGGAAAGTTAGGGATAGGGCTAGAGTTTGGGTAAAGTTAGGGATAGAGCTAGAGTTTGGCTAAAATTAGGGATAGGGTTAGAGTTTGGCTAATGTTAGGGATAGGGCTAGAGGTTGGGTAAAGTTAGGCATAGGGCTAGAGTTTGGGTAAAGTTGGGGATAGGGCTAGAGTTCGGCTAATGTTAGGGATAGGGCTAGAGGTTGGGTAAAGTTAGGCATAGGGCTAGAGTTTGGGGAAAGTTAGGGATAGGGCTAGAGTTCGGCTAAAGTCAGGGATAGAGCTAGAGGTTGGGTAAAGTTAGGGATAGGGCTAGAGGTTGGGTAAAGTTAGGGATAGGGCTAGAGGTTGGGTAAAGTTAGGGATAGGGCTAGAGTTTGGGTAAAGTTAGGGATAGGGCTAGAGTTTGGGTAAAGTCAGGGATAGGGCTAGAGTTTGGGTAAAGTTAGGGATAAGGCTAGAGTTTGGGTAAAGTTAGGGATAGGGCTAGAGTTCAGCTAAAGTTAGGGATAGGGATAGAGTTCAGCTAAAGTTAGGGATAGGGCTAGAGTTTGGCTAAAGTTAGGGATAGGGCTAGAGTTTGGGTAAAGTTAGGGATCGGGCTAGAGTTAAGCTAAAGTTAGGGATAGGGATAGAGTTTGGGTAAAGTTAGGGATAGGGCTAGAGTTTGGCTAAAGTTAGGGATAGGGCTAGAGTTAAGCTAAAGTTAGGGATAGGGATAGAGTTTGGGTAAAGTTAGGGATAGTGCTAGAGTTTGGCTAAAGTTAGGGATAGGGATAGGGTTTGGGTAAAGTTAGGGATACGGCTAGAGTTTGGGTAAAGTTAGGGATAGGGCTAGAGTTTGGGTAAAGTTAGGGATAGGGCTAGAGTTAAGCTAAAGTTAGGGATAGGGCTAGAGTTTGGGTAAAGTCAGGGATAGGGCTAGAGTTTGGGTAAAGTTAGGGATAGGGCTAGAGTTTGGGTAAAGTCAGGGATAGGGCTAGAGTTTGGGTAAAGTTAGGGATAGGGCTAGAGTTTGGGGAAAGTTAGGGATAGGGTTAGAGTTTGGGTAAAGTTAGGGATAGGGCTAGAGTTTTGGGAAAGTTAGGGATAGGGCTAGATTTTGGGTAAAGTTAGGGATAGGGCTAGAGGTTGGGTAATGTTAGGGATAGGGCTAGAGTTTGGGTAAAGTCAGGGATAGGGCTAGAGTTTGGGTAAAGTCAGGGATAGGGCTAGAGTTTGGGTAAAGTCAGGGATAGGGCTAGAGTTTGGGTAAAGTCAGGGATAGGGCTAGAGGTTGGGTAAAGTTAGGCATAGGGTTAGAGTTTGGGGAAAGTTAGGGATAGGGCTAGAGTTCGGCTAAAGTCAGGGATAGGGCTAGAGTTTGGGGAAAGTTAGGGATAGGGCTAGAGTTTGGGTAAAGTTAGGGATAGAGCTAGAGTTTGGCTAAAATTAGGGATAGGGTTAGAGTTTGGCTAATGTTAGGGATAGGGCTAGAGGTTGGGTAAAGTTAGGGATAGGGCTAGAGTTTGGGTAAAGTTGGGGATAGGGCTAGAGTTCGGCTAATGTTAGGGATAGGGCTAGAGGTTGGGTAAAGTTAGGCATAGGGCTAGAGTTTGGGGAAAGTTAGGGATAGGGCTAGAGTTCGGCTAAAGTCAGGGATAGAGCTAGAGGTTGGGTAAAGTTAGGGATAGGGCTAGAGTTTGGGTAAAGTTAGGGATAGAGCTAGAGTTTGGCTAAAATTAGGGATAGGGTTAGAGTTTGGCTAATGTTAGGGATAGGGCTAGAGGTTGGGTAAAGTTAGGGATAGGGCTAGAGTTTGGGTAAAGTTGGGGATAGGGCTAGAGTTCGGCTAATGTTAGGGATAGGGCTAGAGGTTGGGTAAAGTTAGGGATAGGGCTAGAGTTTGGCTAAAGGTAGGGATAGGGCTAGAGTTTGGCTAAAGGTAGGGATAGGGCTAGAGTTTCGCTAAAGGTAGGGATAGGGCTAGAGTTTGGCTAAAGGTAGGGATAGGGCTAGAGTTTGGCTAAGGGTAGGGCTAGGGCTAGAGGTTGGGTAAAGTCAGGGATAGGGATAGAGTTTGGGTAAAGTTAGGGATAGGGCTAGAGTTTGGGTAAAGTTAGGGATGGGCTAGAGTTTAGATAAAGTTAGGGATAGGGCTAGAGTTCGGCTAAAGTCAGGGATAGGGCTAGAGTTTGGGGAAAGTTAGGGATAGGGCTAGAGGTTGGGTAAAGTTAGGGATAGGGCTAGAGTTTGGGTAAAGTTAGGGATAGGGCTAGAGTTTGGGTAAAGTTGGGGATAGGGCTAGAGTTCGGCTAAAGTCAGGGATAGGGCTAGAGTTTGGGTAAAGTTAGGGATAGGGATAGAGTTTGGGTAAAGTTAGGGATAGGGCTAGAGTTTGGGTAAAGTTAGGGATAGGGCTAGAGTTTGGGTAAAGTCAGGGATAGGGCTAGAGTTTGGGGAAAGTTAGGGATAGGCCTAGAGTTTGGGTAAAGTCAGGGATAGGGCTAGAGTTTGGGTAAAGTTAGGGATAGGGCTAGAGTTTGGGGAAAGTTAGGGATAGGACTAGAGGTTGGGTAAAGTTAGGCATAGGGCTAGAGTTTGGGGAAAGTTAGGGATAGGGCTAGAGTTTGGGGAAAGTTAGGGATAGGGCTAGAGTTTGGGGAAAATTAGGGATAGGGCTAGAGGTTGGGTAAAGTTAGGGATAGGGCTAGAGTTTGGGGAAAGTTAGGGATAGGGCTAGAGGTTGGGTAAAGTCAGGGATAGGGCTAGAGTTTGGCTAAAGTTAGGGATAGGGCCAGAGTTTGGGTAAAGTTAGGGATAGGGTTAGAGTTTGGGTAAAGTTAGGGATAGGGCTAGAGTTTGGCTAAAGTTAGGGATAGGGCTAGAGTTTGGGTAAAGTTAGGGATAGGACTAGAGTTTGGGGAAAGTTAGGGATAGGGCTAGAGGTTGGGTAATGTTAGGGATAGGGCTAGAGTTTGGGTAAAGTTAGGGATAGGGCTAGAGTTTGGGTAAAGTTAGGGATAGGGCTAGAGTTTGGGTAAAGTCAGGGATAGGGCTAGAGTTTGGGTAAAGTTAGGGATAGGGCTAGAGTTTGGGTAAAGTTAGGGATAGGGCTAGAGTTTGGGTAAAGTTAGTGATAGGGCTAGAGTTTGGGTAAAGTTAGGGAGAGGGCTAGAGTTTGGGTAAAGTTAAGGATAGAGCTAGAGTTTGGGTAAAGTTAGGGATAGGGCTAGAGTTTGGGTAAAGTTAGGGATAGGGCTAGAGTTTGGGTAAAGTTAGGGATAGGGCTAGAGTTTAGCTAAAGTTAGGGATAGGGCTAGAGTTTTTGTAAAGTTTGTGATAGGGCTAGAGTTTGGCTAAAGTTAGGGATAGGGCTAGAGTTTGGGTAAAGTTAGGGATAGGGCTAGAGTTTAGCTAAAGTTAGGGATATGGCTAGAGTTTGGGTAAAGTTTGTGATAGGGCTAGAGTTTGGGTAAAGTTAGGGATAGGGCTAGAGTTTGGGTAAAGTTAGGGATAGGGCTAGAGTTTGGGTAAAGTTTGTGATAGGGCTAGAGTTTGGGTAAAGTTAGGGATAGGGCTAGAGTTTGGCTAAAGTTAGGGATAGGGCTAGAGGTTGGGTAAAGTTAGGGATAGGGCTAGAGTTTGGGTAAAGTTAGGGATAGGGCTAGAGTTTGGGTAAAGTTAGGGATAGGGCTAGAGTTTGGGTAAAGTCAGGGATAGGGCTAGAGTTTGGGTAAAGTTAGGGATAGGGCTAGAGTTTGGGTAAAGTTAGGGATAGGGCTAGAGTTTGGGTAAAGTTAGGGATAGGGCTAGAGTTTAGCTAAAGTTAGGGATAGGGCTAGAGTTTGAGTAAAGTTTGTGATAGGGCTAGAGTTTGAGTAAAGTTTGTGATAGGGCTAGAGTTTGGGTAAAGTTAGGGATAGGGCTAGAGTTTAGCTAAAGTTAGGGATAGGGCTAGAGTTTGAGTAA
This sequence comes from Anomaloglossus baeobatrachus, assembly GCF_048569485.1. Lineage (NCBI taxonomy): Eukaryota > Metazoa > Chordata > Amphibia > Anura > Aromobatidae > Anomaloglossus > Anomaloglossus baeobatrachus. Next base: position 589,466,066 of record NC_134357.1, read on the forward strand.
AGTTTGTGATAGGGCTAGAGTTTGGCTAAAGTTAGGGATAGGGCTAGAGTTTGGCTAAAGTTGGGGATAGGGCTAGAGTTTGGGTAAAATTAGGGATAGGGCTAGAGTTTGGGGAAAGTTAGGGATAGGGCTAGAGGTTGGGTAAAGTTAGGGATAGGGCTAGAGTTTGGGTAAAGTTAGGGATAGGGCTAGAGTTTGGGTAAAGTTAGGGATAGGGCTAGAGTTTGGGTAAAGTCAGGGATAAGGCTAGAGTTTGGGTAAAGTTAGGGATAGGGCTAGAGTTTGGGTAAAGTTAGGGATAGGGCTAGAGTTTGGGTGAAGTTAAGGATAGGGCTAGAGTTTGGGTAAAGTTAGGGATAGGGCTAGAGTTTGGGTAAAGTTAGGGATAGGGCTAGAGTTTAGCTAAAGTTAGGGATAGGGCTAGAGTTTGAGTAAAGTTTGTGATAGGGCTAGAGTTTGGGTAAAGTTAGGGATAGGGCTAGAGTTTGGCTAAAGTTAGGGATAGGGCTAGAGTTTGTGTAAAGTTAGGGATAGGGCTAGAGTTTGGCTAAAGTTAGGGATAGGGCTAGAGTTTGGGTAAAGTTAGGGATAGGGCTAGAGTTTGGGTAAAGTTAGGGATAGGGCTAGAGTTTGGGTAAAGTTAGGGATAGGGCTAGAGTTTGGGTAAAGTTAGGGATAGGGCTAGAGTTTGGGTAAAGTTAGGGATAGGGCTAGAGTTTAGGTTAAGGTTAGGGTTTTGAATTGGGCTTAAGTTAGGCTGAGGTCTATGATTAACACTAGAGATATGGTTGGGGTTGGGTTAGGCTAAGCTTGGGGATAATATTAGGCTTGGGTTCAAGAATAGGGAGAACGTTAGGTATATGGTTAGCTTAATAAAAAATTTACTAAAATATATAATAAAATCGGGGCACCGGCAGCACTGTTACTGTTACACTCCAGTTACATCCAGAGCTGCATGTAACAGTGAGTGCAGCTCTGGATGTGAACAGAGTAAACACTTTAATTAGGTAGAGAATGAGGATCTGTAGAGGAGAATCTGAGGGAAAACAGAAGTTTGGGGACATTAATAATTGATCTGCAGCTCTGGGAAGACGAGGTGGACGAGGGCCAGGACTGGCAAAGGCTCCATCATACGGGGATGCGGACAGACGAGCCCCTTTATTTCCGTTCTGCCGGAGGCTGCAGCGTCCTCCACCTGCTCCCCTCCCCGGGTGCCCATTAGCTCCATGGGAGATATATACACGTCGATGAGATGATACTTCATATGGACGGACTACAGATACCAGGAGCCTCGGGAACAGGAGCCGCTGCCAGGACAAGTCTCATCTGCAGCAAAGTCCAATTACAAATAATGAAACAGAAGGGGCCGAAATCTGTACCCAGAATCCAGACGAGACCGGCCAAACGTGGGAGACGGCAAACACAGCGAGAACAATCTATGTATGTATATAGCGACTGCACCAGCAGAACTGTGAGTGCAGCTCTGGAGGATAATACAGGAGGTAACTCAGGATCAGTAATGTATGTACACAGTGACTGCACCAGCAGAACTGTGAGTGCAGCTCTGGAGGATAATACAGGAGGTAACTCAGGATCAGTAATGTATGTACACAGTGACTGCACCAGCAGAATAGTGAGTGCAGCTCTGGAGAATAATACAGGAGGTAACTCAGGATCAGTAATGTAATGTATGTACACAGTGACTGCACCAGCAGAATAGTGAGTGCAGCTCTGGAGTATAATACAGGAGGTAACTCAGGATCATTATTGTAATGTATATACACAGTGACTCCACCGCGGTCCACTCACAGTTGGCAGCCAGTACTGTACTGCAATGGCAGTAGGTCACGCTACCGCTATGGGGCTAGTGAGTCAGGGGGGACTGGTGTTAGCGCTGGCCCGCTGCCAAGGATCACACTTTCAAGTGCAGAACAGTGGGCACACTGAGGAGACCGGAGCAGTGGGGGAATGAGGAGAAATACAGTATGTATTTACTCACTATGGCTAGAGGACTATATGGGTGTATTAAATGTTATGGGGGCTGCATACTACATGAGGGTGCATAATACTATATGGGGGCTGCATATCACTATACGGGGCCTGAATAGTGCAATATGGAGGCTGCATAATGCTATATAGGGGCTGCATATTGCAATATGGGGACTGCATAATGCTATATGGTTGCTGCATAGTGCAATATGGGGACTGCATCATGCTATGTGGGGGCTGAATAATTCTATATGGGGGCTGTATAATAGTATATGGGCCTGCTAGATAATATTATTTGGAGAACTATGGGGGCTTCATAACACTATATAGAGAAATATGAGGCTGCTTCATATGTGGAGTAATATGGGGTGCATTATACTATATGGAGGAATATGGGAGTTGCATACTACTATACCCCCCAGAGTTGTATGTCCCCTCCACCCCAGTGCTGTATACTCCTCAGCGCTATGTCCCCCCACCCCAGTGCTGTATACCCCCCAGAGCTGTATATTCCCCAACCCCAGTACTGTATACCCCTCAGAGCTATGTCCCCCCACCCCAGTGCTGTATATTCCCCAACCCCAGAACCTAATGCACCCCTCTAGAGCTCAATGCCCCCTCTGTAGCTGTATGTCTCCCCCCCAGTAATGTGTATGCCCCCAGCCTCTCCTGGAAAACCTGGAGCCGGCCCAATAACAAAGGATCAGTAATGTAATGTATATACCCAGTGACCAGTATACAGTTTATGTAGATTTGTATATCCTTGCTGTAATGTAGTGATTATTGTGTTTCCTCTGACTCTGGAGGGGGTTGAATATTTTAATACAAGAAAACTGTTATTATTCTGCAGATAATTGTCCAGATCAGACATATTTGTACCCAGCCCGTATATCCCCCGGGACGGATCAGTTACGTAGATGCAGCTTTATCTGTGAGGCCGGCGCTGGCAGCGAAAAGTGTCAGATGGTGAATAGTAAAAGGAGAAGAATAAAAACAGAATTATCTTTTCCTCTACAGAGAAACCCGAGAATCGTCTGCAAAGAAACGTCATGTACAAGACTCATAAGAGGGCAAGTCATAAAAGGGATTCATGTTTCCATAAATACTCTGTGCTGCTGGGACCTGCTCCTTCCTCTGTATCTCTGTGTCCTCCTATAAGATCAGCGCTCTCCTCTCTTGAAATACTCTGTGCTGCTGGGTCCTGCTCCTTCCTGTATGTATCTCTGTGTCCTCCTATAAGATCAGCGCTCTCCTCTCCTGAAATACTCTGTGCTGCTGGAACCTGCTCCTTCCTCTGTATCTCTGTGTCCTCCTATAAGATCAGTGCTCTCCTCTCCTGAAATACTCTGTGCTGCTGGGACCTGCTCCTTCCTCTATGTAACTCTGTGACCTCCTATAGGATCAGTGCTCTCCTCTCCTGAAATACTCTGTGCTGCTGGGACCTGCTCCTTCCTCTATGTATCTCTGTGACCTCCTATAAGATCAGTGCTCTCCTCTCCTGAAATACTCTGTGCTGCTGGGACCTGCTCCTTCCTCTGTATCTCTGTGTCCTCCTATAAGATCAGCGCTCTCCTCTCCTGAAATACTCTGTGCTGCTGGGACCTGCTCCTTCCTCTGTATCTCTGTGTCCTCCTATAAGATCAGCGCTCTCCTCTCCTGAAATACTCTGTGCTGCTGGGACCTGCTCCTTCCTCTATGTATCTCTGTGTCCTCCTATAAGATCAGTGCTCTCCTCTCCTGAAATACTCTGTGCTGCTGGGACCTGCTCCTTCCTCTATGTAACTCTGTGACCTCCTATAGGATCAGTGCTCTCCTCTCCTGAAATACTCTGTGCTGCTGGGACCTGCTCCTTCCTCTATGTATCTCTGTGTCCTCCTATAAGATCAGTGCTCTCCTCTCCTGAAATACTCTGTGCTGCTGTGTCCTGCTCCTTCCTCTATGTATCTCTGTGTCCTCCTATGAGATCAGTGCTCTCCTCTCCTGAAATACTCTGTGCTGCTGGGACCTGCCACTTCCTCTGTGTATCTCTGTCCTCCTGTGAAGATGTGATATTGTGTAGGTTCGTATTTTAAGCGTGGTTCACTGTCCATTTTCTGTATTGCTTGTGTGTACATTGTATTGTCTGTAGGTAATCACCCCCTGCAGTGTAATTGTCCCTACATCTGGGGGAAGGGGCCTGGGATCCACCTAAACTCTCTGCTTACCTGAAGAATTGGGCAGTCTGTTGGAGAACTTCTAGAGAGAAGGAAGAATATTGATTCTCTGAGAGATCTGGACATTTATTGCTTACTGGACTATATTCGTGTTTCTGGACTATTTTACCCTCCGTGTGGTGGATTATTCTTATGCCTGAGCTACCAGGGACTGAGCAAAGAGACCTTAATTGATCTACTGGTGGGTGGGTGCGAGCCAGACCACCTCCTCACAATGTCTGACGGACAAACACTGGAAATAGCGATCCCAGCCCCAAAAAGCCAGTGGTTGGTGTGGTATGAAGAAGAGATGGCAGCTCTTGTCCCCGGAGTATCTCAGGAGTATAAGGAGGAGGCTGCTCGCCGAGCACAGAGGAGACAAGAAGCAATGGAGTCCGATAGAGGGAGTAATGTGAGTTGGAGTAAACCCAGCGATCCGGGAGCCTGTGCGGATCACCCGGGCGGACTTCAAGCCATTTGCTGAGGCTTCTGGAGATGTGGAAGGGTTCTTCAAGGACTTTGAGCAGCGGTGTGCGGTAATGGAGGTTCCCCGCTCTGGCTGGAGGTGTTTGTTAGTGGGACTCCTGAACGGAAGCCTGGCAGAGGCTTATCACACCATTGCCTCACAGCGGAACCGGGATTACAACATTGTAAAGCGGACCATCTTGGATTACCATGCCATCATCCCAGACTCACATAGGGCACAGCTCCGAGACCTCCCATGCACCACGGGGGGATCGTTTAGGATGTATGCCCATAAGATGTCCCAGGCATGTCGGAGATGGCTGGAAGCGGAAGACGCCTTCACTGTGTAAGACGTTATACAGGTATTTCTTATACAACAATTTCTTTACAAGTGTCCCTCAGAAATACGGGAATGGGTCAGAGAACGCACGCCGTGCACCTTGGATGGAGCTAAAGTCCTGGCTGATGAGGCCCTTACTATCCGACCACAATGGAGGACGCTTCTGGACAATAAGACACACCCTGCTCCTCCGCCCCGGCCCTCTCCAGTTATATCTGCCCCTCCACCCAGCCACAGGCCGATGACAACCACTACTCACAACCCTAGGCCCCAACAGTTCCGACCACACCCTGGGGGAAATCACAGAGAGGAGATGTTATGGGTGCGGACAGCCTGGGCACCTGCAATCCAGTTGTCCCGCAAGGACTCGGAGGGACCCCCAAGCATCTCCACCTCGTCCGGTGCATTTTGTGCACTCCATCCCGCCTGAGGAAGAGCTACCACCACCTCCACCGGAGTGTACCGCTGACTCCTGCACCATAGATGCCCGTGTTGGAGTGTATGGCCTCCGGCCTTTGTCATCAGGTTCTCCTACTGCCTTCTCCAGAATGTACATTGGAAGGAGTATGACGCAGAGGAGATGTTATCAATGTGGGCAGTGTGGGCATTTGCAAAACACTTGCCCTGCTGGTCGATTGAGGAATGACCTGTTCATTCTCTACAGCCAAATACAATGGGGGGAGAGTTCTCACCCCTTCAAGTTGACCTGCCTAATGACTCAGACACTCATGGTTGACCACTAGGGGTTTATGGGGTGCGAGCCACAGCCCCGAGTTCCTCTCACCATCAAAGTAAGCCATTACAGGAGGTTGTGCTGGATGGACAGAGCGTCATTGGATTTTGTGACTCCGGGGCATTTCTCACAATAGCTGATCCCCGGGGGGTTCAGCCAGAGGCGATACATCATGGACCAGGGATTGTTATTGTATTGGCTGGAGGACAAAGGAGGAATATCCCAAAGGCGAATGTAGATCTGGAATTTGGCTTTGGGGTCAAGCAATGTGTGGTTGGGGTGATGGGGGGCTGCCGGCAGATATTCTCCTAGAGATGATGTGGGAGATCTACAATGCCGATTTGTGGGTGCAGGAAACACAGTTGGAGTGAAGGAGGGCACAAAGGGAAGCTTGTCCTTCTAACCCTATCGCTGTACAAGGGACTACCTACAGCTTCTCCATCCAATACAAGTGTGGAAGCCAACACCAGAACGCTGATGGACTGTCCCAGCTAGAAGGACCATAGACTATCGACAGCTGAGCAACATGGACTTAAGTGAGGTGGCCAGAGGTCTGTGTAGACCTTATGGTGTACTCACTTATTAAGAAGGAGGGAGAGGTTGTGATGGTGTAATATTGTGTAGGTTTGTATTTTAGGTGTGGTTCACTGTCCATTCTCTGTATTGCTTGCGTGTATATTGTATTGTCTGTAGGTAATTACCCCCTGAAGTGTTTCTGTGACGCCCAGGCCTATCAGGTCATCACAGGGTACTGTATTGTGCAATCTGCCCTTCTGTACAATATCCAGCTCCTTCTTGGTTACGGGTCCCCAACTTGTGGTGTTGCCTAAACCACCTAATTAAAATCCTAGGAACACTCTGCACCACACCCACCAGACACACCAGTGAACAGCCTGAGTGGAATAGGGTCCCCCACTTGGGGGTTTGGTAAGGGGAGGTCTGGAGTGTCAGGAGTGTCAGGGGAGGCGAGTGTAGTGTTGGAAGTAAAGGAGAGAGGAGGTCAGGAGCCGGGCTCCTTGGAAGTAACTAGGTGGCAGACGGTGGTCTGGGCCTAGTAGGAGCTGGACCCCGGTCGCAGGGGATCGTGACAAGGGGCACGGAACTGTCGAGGAGGACAGCCGGCGGTTTTGTACCATCACCAAGCTGGGACCAGGGCACGACGGGCTATGTGGACCCTAGTTCAGGGAGTAGCTTCAGGCAACCTGACAATTCACCCGCCGAAGACGGAGCCTTTAAGATCCTCTCTCCACCCGCTTCAAAATCGGGGTACTACCGCAACGAGGGGGATAGGACTTTCCACACAAATGGTCCAGAAAACCCCAAGCGTGAACCCTAAGAGCAAGCTCCCACAGTTAGCCACACTGGGGAGCAGGACCCGATTAGTTTTAAGCTACTGGGGCCAACTAAGAAGTTGACAAAGTGCCAGGGAGAAGGTCACAGATCATCAGGCAACACCATCGGGGACGGGACCCAAACTAGCTCCCGTCGGCAGCAGCGGTGTCCAGAACTTTGGTTTACAAAGTTGTCGGTGTCAGCTTCATGAACTGAGTACGGAAGTGACCCTATCATCCCCTAACGGCACTCCCCAACACCATCACCGAATCCCGGGGCATCTCCCCTACCAGTGGAGAGTCACAACACCTGGCTGCCCCCGTCTTCAGCCCGGGTACTCCCCAACTGCAGCGGCGGTACTTCACCTTACCACACACCACGGGTGACGTCACGAACTTTAAATACTCAATCCCCTGTAAATATCCCCTTCATTTGAGTGGCTGCACGACCCCCGGGTCTGGATGCCCCTCAAGCGATCGCGGATCTGGATCCGAGCAGCCCAGCTCCTGACGTGTGGGGTGACACATTTCTGTTCCTACATGTGGGGGAGGGGGCCTGGGATCCACCTAAACTCTCTGCTTACCTGAAGAATTGTGCAGTCTGTTGGAGAACTTCTAGAGAGAAGGAAGAAGATTGATCCTCTGGGAGAAGCTGCGGCTTTTCAGAGAGACCTGGACATTTATCGCTTACTGGACTATATTCGTGTTTCTGGACGCTCTGTGTGGTGGATTATTTTTATGAACCTTCTGGATTGCATGGAATAAAGGAACTTCATATTTTTCACTCATCTCTTGCTCTGTTGATTGTGTGATATCGGAGAAGGACCCTGTCACACCTCCTATAAGATCAGTGTTTTTCCTTTCCTGAAATACTCTCTGCTGCTGGGACCTGCATCTTCCATTGTCTTTCTCTCTCCCCTATAAGATAAGTGCTCACCTCTCCTGAAATACTATGTGCTGCTATGGAGCACCCTGTTCCTCCTCCTCCTCTCCTCACTTCTCTATATTCTCGCACTATACTTAGGATATTGAACATCCAGTATTGTTGCCTGAAACCCTTGAGGCTTTAATTAAATCCAGACATCGGCGATGATGAAGGGAAATCCTCCCACTTTTTAGTGAAAAGTTTCCGTCTTATTTCATAAAACTTATTCGAAACTTCCAGAAAGTTTGTATCAGTTGCAGGGTAAAATATCTCAGGAGCGGCAGCGGGTGCTCAAGATTTGCCCGACTTTCTTTCCTTGTAGAGGTCAAAAAACAGTAGATAAGTTGGAGGCTCTCTAGTCTCCAGTAGACATTGTAGATAAGTTGGAGACTCTCCCTGGTTCCTGTTGTCTCCAGTATACATTGAAGATAAGTTGGAATCTCTCTCTGGTTCTTGTAGTCGCTAGTAGACATTGTAGATAAGTTGGAGACTCTCTCAGGTTCATGTAGTCTCCAGTAGACATTGTAGATAAGTTGGAGTCTCTTTGGTTCTGGTAGTCTCCAGGAGACATTGTAGATAAGTTGGAGACTCTCTCAGGTTCCTGTAGTCTCAAGTAGACATTGTAAATAAGTTGGAGTCTCTCCCTGGTTCTTGTAGTCTCCAGTAGACATTGTAGATAAGTTGGAGTCTCTCCCTGGTTCCTGTAGTCTCCTGTAGACATTGTAGATAAGTTGGAGTCTCTTTGGTTCTGGTAGTCCCCAGTAGACATTGTAGATAAGTTGGAGTCTCTTTGGTTCCTGTAGTCTCCAGGAGACATTGTAGATAAGTTGGAGTCTCTTTGGTTCTTGTAGTCTCCAGTAGACATTGTAGGTAGGTTGAATTCTCTCCCTGGTTCCTGTAGTCTCCAGTAGACATTGTAGATAAGTTGGAGTCTCTCCCTGGTTCCTGTAGTCTCCTGTAGACATTGTAGATAAGTTGGAGTCTCTTTGGTTCTGGTAGTCCCCAGTAGACATTGTAGATAAGTTGGAGTCTCTTTGGTTCCTGTAGTCTCCAGGAGACATTGTAGATAAGTTGGAGTCTCTTTGGTTCTTGTAGTCTCCAGTAGACATTGTAGGTAGGTTGAATTCTCTCCCTGGTTCCTGTAGTCTCCAGTAGACATTGTAGATAAGTTGGAGTCTCTTTGGTTCTGGTAGTCTCCAGTAGACATTGTAGATAAGTTGGAGTCTCTCCCTGGTTCTTGTAGTCTCCAGTAGACATTGTAGATAAGTTGAATTCTCTGCCTGGTTCCTGTAGTCTCCAGTAGACATTGTGGATACATTGAAGTCTTTCTCTGGTTCCTGTAGTCTCCAGGAGACATTGTAGATAAGTTGGAGTCTCTTTGGTTCTGGTAGTCTCCAGTAGACATTGTAGATAAGTTGAATTCTCTCCCTGGTTCCTGTAGTCTCCTGTAGACATTGTAGATAAGTTAGAGTCTCTTTGGTTCTTGTAGTCTCCAGTAGACATTGTAGATAAGTTGGAATCTCTTTGGTTCTTGTAGACTCCAGTAGACATTGTAGATAAGTTGGAGTCTCTTTGGTTCTGGTAGTCTCCAGTAGACATTGTAGATAAGTTGAATTCTCTCCCTGGTTCCTGTAGTCTCCAGTAGACATTGTAGATAAGTTGGAGTCTCTTTGGTTCTTGTAGTCTCCAGTAGATATTGTAGGTAGGTTGAATTCTCTCCCTGGTTCCTGTAGTCTCCAGTAGACATTGTAGATAAGTTGGAGTCTCTTTGGTTCTGGTAGTCTCCAGTAGACATTGTAAATAAGTTGGAGTCTCTCCCTGGTTCTTGTAGTCTCCAGTAGACATTGTAGATAAGTTGAATTCTCTCCCTGGTTCCTGTAGTCTCCAGTAGACATTGTGGATACATTGAAGTCTTTCTCTGGTTCCTGTAGTCTCCAGGAGACATTGTAGATAAGTTGGAATCTCTTTGGTTCTTGTAGTCTCCAGTAGACATTGTAGATAAGTTGAATTCTCTCCCTGGTTCCTGTAGTCTCCAGTAGACATTGTGGATACATTGAAGTCTTTCTCTGGTTCCTGTAGTCTCCAGGAGACATTGTAGATAAGTTGGAGTCTCTTTGGTTCTTGTAGTCTCCAGTAGACATTGTAGGTAAGTTGGAGTCTCTTTGGTTCTGGTAGTCCCCAGTAGACATTGTAGATAAGTTGAATTCTCTCCCTGGTTCTTGTAGTCTCCAGTAGACATTGTAGATAAGTTGCAATCTCTTTGGTTCTTGCAGTCTCCAGTAGACATTGTAGATAAGTTGGAGTCTCTTTGGTTCTGGTAGTCCCCAGTAGACATTGTAGATAAGTTGGAGTCTCTTTGGTTCCTGTAGTCTCCAGTAGACATTGAAGATAAGTTGGAATCTCTTTGGTTCTTGTAGTCTCCAGTAGACATTGTAGATAAGTTGAATTCTCTCCCTGGTTCCTGTAGTCTCCAGGAGACATTGTAGATAAGTTGGAGTCTCTTTGGTTCTGGTAGTCTCCAGTAGACATTGTAGATAAGTTGAATTCTCTCCCTGGTTCCTGTAGTCTCCTGTAGACATTGTAGATAAGTTGGAGTCTCTTTGGTTCTTGTAGTCTCCAGTAGACATTGTAGATAAGTTGGAATCTCTTTGGTTCTTGTAGACTCCAGTAGACATTGTAGATAAGTTGGAGTCTCTTTGGTTCTGGTAGTCTCCAGTAGACATTGTAGATAAGTTGAATTCTCTCCCTGGTTCCTGTAGTCTCCAGTAGACATTGTAGATAAGTTGGAGTCTCTTTGGTTCTTGTAGTCTCCAGTAGATATTGTAGGTAGGTTGAATTCTCTCCCTGGTTCCTGTAGTCTCCAGTAGACATTGTAGATAAGTTGGAGTCTCTTTGGTTCTGGTAGTCTCCAGTAGACATTGTAAATAAGTTGGAGTCTCTCCCTGGTTCTTGTAGTCTCCAGTAGACATTGTAGATAAGTTGGAGTCTCTCCCTGGTTCCTGTAGTCTCCTGTAGACATTGTAGATAAGTTGGAGTCTCTTTGGTTCTGGTAGTCCCCAGTAGACATTGTAGATAAGTTGGAGTCTCTTTGGTTCCTGTAGTCTCCAGGAGACATTGTAGATAAGTTGGAGTCTCTTTGGTTCTTGTAGCCTCCAGTAGACATTGTAGGTAGGTTGAATTCTCTCCCTGGTTCCTGTAGTCTCCAGTAGACATTGTAGATAAGTTGGAGTCTCTTTGGTTCTGGTAGTCTCCAGTAGACATTGTAGATATGTTGGAGTCTCTCCCTGGTTCTTGTAGTCTCCAGTAGACATTGTAGATAAGTTGAATTCTCTCCCTGGTTCCTGTAGTCTCCAGTAGACATTGTGGATACATTGAAGTCTTTCTCTGGTTCCTGTAGTCTCCAGGAGACATTGTAGATAAGTTGGAGTCTCTTTGGTTCTGGTAGTCTCCAGTAGACATTGTAGATAAGTTGAATTCTCTCCCTGGTTCCTGTAGTCTCCTGTAGACATTGTAGATAAGTTAGAGTCTCTTTGGTTCTTGTAGTCTCCAGTAGACATTGTAGATAAGTTGGAATCTCTTTGGTTCTTGTAGACTCCAGTAGACATTGTAGATAAGTTGGAGTCTCTTTGGTTCTGGTAGTCTCCAGTAGACATTGTAGATAAGTTGAATTCTCTCCCTGGTTCCTGTAGTCTCCAGTAGACATTGTAGATAAGTTGGAGTCTCTTTGGTTCTTGTAGTCTCCAGTAGATATTGTAGGTAGGTTGAATTCTCTCCCTGGTTCCTGTAGTCTCCAGTAGACATTGTAGATAAGTTGGAGTCTCTTTGGTTCTGGTAGTCTCCAGTAGACATTGTAAATAAGTTGGAGTCTCTCCCTGGTTCTTGTAGTCTCCAGTAGACATTGTAGATAAGTTGAATTTTCTCCCTGGTTCCTGTAGTCTCCAGTAGACATTGTGGATACATTGAAGTCTTTCTCTGGTTCCTGTAGTCTCCAGGAGACATTGTAGATAAGTTGGAATCTCTTTGGTTCTTGTAGTCTCCAGTAGACATTGTAGATAAGTTGAATTCTCTCCCTGGTTCCTGTAGTCTCCAGTAGACATTGTGGATACATTGAAGTCTTTCTCTGGTTCCTGTAGTCTCCAGGAGACATTGTAGATAAGTTGGAGTCTCTTTGGTTCTTGTAGTCTCCAGTAGACATTGTAGATAAGTTGGAGTCTCTTTGGTTCTTGTAGTCCCCAGTAGACATTGTAGATAAGTTGAATTCTCTCCCTGGTTCTTGTAGTCTCCAGTAGACATTGTAGATAAGTTGCAATCTCTTTGGTTCTTGCAGTCTCCAGTAGACATTGTAGATAAGTTGGAGTCTCTTTGGTTCTGGTAGTCCCCAGTAGACATTGTAGATAAGTTGGAGTCTCTTTGGTTCCTGTAGTCTCCAGTAGACATTGAAGATAAGTTGGAATCTCTTTGGTTCTTGTAGTCTCCAGTAGACATTGTAGATAAGTTGAATTCTCTCCCTGGTTCCTGTAGTCTCCAGGAGACATTGTAGATAAGTTGGAGTCTCTTTGGTTCTGGTAGTCTCCAGTAGACATTGTAGATAAGTTGAATTCTCTCCCTGGTTCCTGTAGTCTCCTGTAGACATTGTAGATAAGTTGGAGTCTCTTTGGTTCTTGTAGTCTCCAGTAGACATTGTAGATAAGTTGGAATCTCTTTGGTTCTTGTAGACTCCAGTAGACATTGTAGATAAGTTGGAGTCTCTTTGGTTCTGGTAGTCTCCAGTAGACATTGTAGATAAGTTGAATTCTCTCCCTGGTTCCTGTAGTCTCCAGTAGACATTGTAGATAAGTTGGAGTCTCTTTGGTTCTTGTAGTCTCCAGTAGATATTGTAGGTAGGTTGAATTCTCTCCCTGGTTCCTGTAGTCTCCAGTAGACATTGTAGATAAGTTGGAGTCTCTTTGGTTCTGGTAGTCTCCAGTAGACATTGTAAATAAGTTGGAGTCTCTCCCTGGTTCTTGTAGTCTCCAGTAGACATTGTAGATAAGTTGAATTCTCTTTGGTTCTTGCAGTCTCCAGTAGACATTGTAGATAAGTTGGAGTCTCTTTGGTTCTGGTAGTCCCCAGTAGACATTGTAGATAAGTTGGAGTCTCTTTGGTTCCTGTAGTCTCCAGTAGACATTGTAGATAAGTTGGAATCTCTTTGGTTCTTTTAGTCTCCAGTAGACATTGTAGATAAGTTGAATTCTCTCCCTGGTTCCTGTAGTCTCCAGGAGACATTGTAGATAAGTTGGAGTCTCTTTGGTTCTTGTAGTCTCCAGTAGACATTGTAGATAAGTTGGAATCTCTTTGGTTCTGGTAGTCCCCAGTAGACATTGTAGATAAGTTGAATTCTCTCCCTGGTTCCTGTAGTCTCCTGTAGACATTGTAGATAAGTTGGAGTCTCTTTGGTTCTGGTAGTCTCCTGTAGACATTGTAGATAAGTTGGAGTCTCTTTGGTTCTGGTAGTCCCCAGTAGACATTGTAGACAAATTTGAGACTCTTTGTTTTTCTTGTAGAGTCTAGAAGACTTGACTGATCAATCGGAGTTATCTTCTGACTTTCACAGCCTTAACGCATTAGTTAGTGTTGCGTATAAATACACGGCATAATTCATGTATAAGATCTGCTTTTCTGAAGTCCCAAGAAACTCAACAGAAGCACGTCATTGAGTCTCGGCATGCAAATATTTTCATATATCATATTTGGTGAATAAAGGGGGTTATTTAATTTGCAAACAAAACTTGCCGTTTCGGTCGTCGCGTCGCCTTGTATTGGATGATTTATGATTTGTGTCTGTGTCGTGTGGTATAAAGTAGGAAGAAAATCGTAATATGTCGGCATCTTAAAATAACGTTCAGGATTAAAAGTGGAACATCTGAGATTGCAAATTTATGGCGAGGCCAGTCCCTAGGTGATGCTCACTGATGAATCACCGCGTCTCATGCAAGTTTTATACCTCCGGAACGTGTAACATGGAGAAAACACGGCCATGATAAATATTCCAATGAGCTGAATAACACAATGTGCGATAAATAAGGAACGAGGAACGGCTGGTGTCGTGCCGGCGCCGATCCGGATCACTAGGAGGGTGAATGTTCCTGACGTGACCTCCACCCAACCTCCCCGGCTCGGGATTAATGCTCTTCGTTTGCACGTTTGGAAGATTTTAATTTGATTCTGTCTCTATTAATAAAATGGCTCGAGTCTGGAATCTTAATCACTTCCAAGACCCAAGGAAAGCATTCAATAAAAGATGTCAGAAGAAGGAATCGTCCACCCATGAGCAGCACTTCGCCCTCGTTAACCAGCTCATGCCGTGTTCAAGATGGGTGATCATCGGATACTGAGGACAGTGGAGACAGGCGCTAACTGAATACTGAGGATGGAGGAGTCGGGCGGTCACTGAATACTGAGGATGGAGGAGAGGGGCGGTCACTGAATACTGAGGATGGAGGAGAGGGGCGGTCACTGAATACTGAGGATGGAGGAGAGGGGCGGTCACTGAATACTGAGGATGGAGGAGAGGGGCGGTCACTGAATACTGAGGATGGAGGAGACGGGCGGTCACTGAATACTGAGGATGGAGGAGAGGGGCGGTCACTGAATACTGAGGATGCAGGAGACGGGCGGTCACTGAATACTGAGGATGCAGGAGACGGGCGGTCACTGAATACTGAGGATGCAGGAGACGGGCGGTCACTGAATACTGAGGATGGAGGAGAGGGGCGGTCACTGAATACTGAGGATGGAGGAGACGGGCGGTCACTGAATACTGAGCATGGAGGAGACAGGCGCTCACTGAATACTGAGGACGGAGGAGACGGGCGGTCACTGAATACTGAGGATGGAGGAGAGGGGCGGTCACTGAATACTGAGGATGGAGGAGACGAGCGGTCACTGAATACTGAGGATGGAGGAGAGGGGCGGTCACTGAATACTGAGGATGGAGGAGAGGGGCGGTCACTGAATACTGAGGATGGTGGAGACAGGTGGTCACTGAATACTGAGGATGGAGGAGACGGGCGGTCACTGAATACTGAGGATGGAGGAGACAGGCGATCACCGAATACTGAGGATGGAGGAGACGAGCGGTCACTGAATACTGAGGATGGAGGAGACGGGCGGTCACTGAATACTGAGGATGGTGGAGACAGGTGGTCACTGAATACTGAGGATGGTGGAGACAGGTGGTCACTGAATACTGAGGATGGAGGAGACGGGCGGTCACTGAATACTGAGGATGGAGGAGACAGGCGGTCACTGAATACTGAGCATGGAGGAGACAGGCGGTCACTGAATACTGAGGAAGGAGGAGACGGGCGGTCACTGAATACTGAGGATGGAGGAGACGAGCGGTCATTGAATACTGAGGGAGGAGGAGACGGGCGGTCACTGAGTACTGAGGATGGAGGAGACGGGCGGTCACTGAGTACTGAGGATGGAGGAGACAGGCGGTCACTGAATACTGAGGATGCAGGAGACGGGCGATCACTGAATACTGAGGATGGAGGAGACGAGCGGTCACTGAATACTGAGGACAGTGGAGACGGTGGTCACTGAATACTGAGAATGGAGGAGATGGGAGGTCACTGAATACTGAGGATGCAGGAGACGGGCGGTCACTGAATACTGAGGATGCAGGAGACGGGCGGTCACTGAATACTGAGGATGGAGGAGAGGGGCGGTCACTGAATACTGAGGATGCAGGAGACGGGCGGTCACTGAATACTGAGGATGGAGGAGACGGGCGGTCACTGAATACTGAGGATGCAGGAGACGGGCGGTCACTGAATACTGAGGATGGAGGAGACGGGCGGTCACTGAATACGGAGGATGGAGGAGACGGGAAGTCACTGAATACTGAGGACGTAGGAGATGGGCGCTCACTGAATACTGAGGATGCAGGAGACGGGCGGTCACTGAATACTGAGGACAGAGGAGACGGGCGATTACCGAATACTGAGGATGGAGGAGACGGGCGATTACCGAATACTGAGGATGGAGGAGACGGGCGGTCACTGAATACTGAGGATGCAGGAGACGGGCGGTCACTGAATACTGAGGATGGAGGAGAGGGGCGGTCACTGAATACTGAGGACTGAGGAGACAGGCGGTCACCGAATACTGAAGATGGAGGAGACGGGCAGTCACTGAATATTGAGGATGGAGGAGACAGGCGGTCACTGAATACTGAGGACGGAGAAGACGAGCGGTCACTGAATACTGAGGACGGAGGAGATGAGCGGTCACTTGAATACTGAGATGGAGGAGATGAGTGGTCACTGAATACTGAGGATGGAGGAGACGGGCGGTCACTGGATACTGAGAACGGAGGAGATGGGTGGTCACTGAATACTGAGGATGGAAGAGACGGGCGGTCACTGAATACTGAGGAAGGAGGAGACAACAGGCGGTCACTGAATACTGAGGATGGAGAAGATGGGCGGTCACTGAATACTGAGGACGGAGGAGACGAGCGGTCACTGAATACTGAGGACGGAGGAGACGGGCGGTCACTGAATACTGAGGACGGAGGAGACGGGTGATCACTGAATACTGAAGACGCAGGAGACGGGCGATCAATGAATACTGAGGATAGAGGAGACGGGCGGTCACTGAATACTGAGGATGGAAGAGAAGGGCGGTCACTGAATACTGAGGACAGAGGAGACGAGCGGTCACTGAATACTGAGGATGGAGGAGACGGGCGGTCACTGAATACTGAGGACGGAGGAGACGGGCGGTCACTGAATACTGAGGACGGAGGAGACGAGCGGTCACTGAATACTGAGGACGGAGGAGACGGGCAGGTACTGAATACTGATGATGGAGGACACGGGCGGTCACTGAATACTGAGGACGGAGGAGACGGGCGGTTACTGAATACTGAGGACGGAGGACACGGGCGGTCACTGAATATGGAGGATGGAAGATATGGGCGATCACCGAATACTGAGGATGGAAGATACGGGCGGTCACTGAATACGGAGGATGGAGGAGACGGGCGGTCACTGAATACAGAGGATGGAGGAGACGGCCGATCACCGAATACTGAGGATGGAAGATACGGGCGGTCACTGAATACTGAGGATGGAGGAGACGGGCGGTCACTGAATACTGAGGATGGAGGAGAGGGGCGGTCACTGAATACTGAGGACTGAGGAGACGGGCGGTCACTGAATACTGAGGATGGAGGAGACGGGCGGTCACTGAATACTGAGGACGGAGGAGACGGGCAGTCACTGAATATTGAGGATGGAGGAGACAGGCGGTCACTGAATACTGAGGACGGAGAAGACGAGCGGTCACTGAATACTGAGGACGGAGGAGATGAGCGGTCACTTGAATACTGAGATGGAGGAGATGAGTGGTCACTGAATACTGAGGATGGAGGAGACGGGCGGTCACTGGATACTGAGAACGGAGGAGATGGGTGGTCACTGAATACTGAGGATGGAAGAGACGGGCGGTCACTGAATACTGAGGAAGGAGGAGACAACAGGCGGTCACTGAATACTGAGGATGGAGAAGATGGGCGGTCACTGAATACTGAGGACGGAGGAGACGAGCGGTCACTGAATACTGAGGACGGAGGAGACGGGCGGTCACTGAATACTGAGGACGGAGGAGACGGGTGATCACTGAATACTGAAGACGCAGGAGACGGGCGATCAATGAATACTGAGGATAGAGGAGACGGGCGGTCACTGAATACTGAGGATGGAAGAGACGGGCGGTCACTGAATACTGAGGACAGAGGAGACGAGCGGTCACTGAATACTGAGGATGGAGGAGACGGGCGGTCACTGAATACTGAGGACGGAGGAGACGGGCGGTCACTGAATACTGAGGACGGAGGAGACGAGCGGTCACTGAATACTGAGGACGGAGGAGACGGGCAGATACTGAATACTGATGATGGAGGACACGGGCGGTCACTGAATACTGAGGACGGAGGAGACGGGCGGTTACTGAATACTGAGGACGGAGGACACAGGCGGTCACTGAATATGGAGGATGGAAGATATGGGCGATCACCGAATACTGAGGATGGAAGATACGGGCGGTCACTGAATACGGAGGATGGAGGAGACGGGCGGTCACTGAATACAGAGGATGGAGGAGACGGCTGATCACCGAATACTGAGGATGGAAGATACGGGCGGTCACTGAATACTGAGGATGGAGGAGACGGGCGGTCACTGAATACTGAGGATGGAGGAGACGGGTGGTCACGGAATACTGAGGACGGAGGAGAAGGGCGGTCACTAAATACTGAGGATGGAGGAGACGGGCGGTCACTGAATACTGAGGAAGGAGGAGACAACAGGCGGTCACTGAATACTGAGGATGGAGAAGATGGGCGGTCACTGAATACTGAGGACGGAGGAGACGAGCGGTCACTGAATACTGAGGACGGAGGAGACGGGCGGTCACTGAATACTGAGGACGGAGGAGACGGGTGATCACTGAATACTGAAGACGCAGGAGACGGGCGATCAATGAATACTGAGGATAGAGGAGATGGGCGGTCACTGAATACTGAGGATGGAAGAGACGGGCGGTCACTGAATACTGAGGATGGAGGAGACGAGCGGTCACTGAATACTGAGGATGGAGGAGACGGGCGGTCACTGAATACTGAGGATGGAGGAGAGGGGCGGTCACTGAATACTGAGGACTGAGGAGACAGGCGGTCACCGAATACTGAAGATGGAGGAGACGGGCAGTCACTGAATATTGAGGATGGAGGAGACAGGCGGTCACTGAATACTGAGGACGGAGAAGACGAGCGGTCACTGAATACTGAGGACGGAGGAGATGAGCGGTCACTTGAATACTGAGATGGAGGAGATGAGTGGTCACTGAATACTGAGGATGGAGGAGACGGGCGGTCACTGAATACTGAGAACGGAGGAGACAACAGGCGGTCACTAAATACTGAGGATGGAAGAGACGGGCGGTCACTGAATACTGAGGACGGAGGAGACGAGCGGTCACTGAATACTGAGGATGGAGGAGACGGGCGGTCACTGAATACTGAGGACGGAGGAGACGGGCGGTCACTGAATACTGAGGACGGAGGAGACGAGCGGTCACTGAATACTGAGGACGGAGGAGACGGGCGGTTACTGAATACTGATGATGGAGGACACGGGCGGTCACTGAATACTGAGGACGGAGGAGACGGGCGGTTACTGAATACTGAGGACGGAGGACACGGGCGGTCACTGAATATGGAGGATGGAAGATACGGGCGATCACCGAATACTGAGGATGGAAGATACGGGCGGTCACTGAATACGGAGGATGGAGGAGACGGGCGGTCACTGAATACAGAGGATGGAGGAGACGGCCGATCACCGAATACTGAGGATGGAAGATACGGGCGGTCACTGAATACTGAGGATGGAGGAGACGGGCGGTCACTGAATACTGAGGATAGAGGAGACGGGCGATCACCGAATACTGAGGATGGAGGAGACGGGTGGTCACGGAATACTGAGGACGGAGGAGAAGGGCGGTCACTAAATACTGAGGATGGAGGAGACGGGCGGTCACTGAATACTGAGGACGGAGGAGACGGGCGGTCACTGAATACTGAGGACGGAGAAGATGAGCGGTCACTGAATACTGAGGACGGAGGAGATGAGCGGTCACTGAATACTGAGGACGGAGGAGACGGGCGGTCACTGAAAACTGAGAATGGAGGAGACGAGCCATCACTGAATACTGAGAATGGAGGAGACGAGCGGTCACTGGATACTGAGGACGGAGGAGACGGGCGGTCACTGAATACTGAGGATGGAAGAGACGGGCGGTCACTGAATACTGAGGATGGAGGAGACGAGCGGTCACTGGATACTGAGGACGGAGGAGACGGGCAGTCACTGAATACTGAGGATGGAGGAGACGGGCGGTCACTGAATACTGAGGATGGAGGAGACGGGCGGTCACTGAATACTGAGGACGGAGGAGACGAGCGGTCACTGAATACTGAGGACGGAGGAGACGGCCGGTTACTGAATACTGATGATGGAGGACACGGGCGGTCACTGAATACTGAGGACGGAGGAGACGAGCGGTCACTGAATACTGAGGATGGAGGAGACGGGCGGTCACTGAATACTGAGGACGGAGGAGACGGGCGGTCACTGAATACTGAGGACGGAGGAGACGAGCGGTCACTGAATACTGAGGACGGAGGAGACGGGCGGTTACTGAATACTGATGATGGAGGACACGGGCGGTCACTGAATACTGAGGACGGAGGAGACGGGCGGTTACTGAATACTGAGGACGGAGGACACGGGCGGTCACTGAATATGGAGGATGGAAGATACGGGCGATCACCGAATACTGAGGATGGAAGATACGGGCGGTCACTGAATACGGAGGATGGAGGAGACGGGCGGTCACTGAATACAGAGGATGGAGGAGACGGCCGATCACCGAATACTGAGGATGGAAGATACGGGCGGTCACTGAATACTGAGGATGGAGGAGACGGGCGGTCACTGAATACTGAGGATAGAGGAGACGGGCGATCACCGAATACTGAGGATGGAGGAGACGGGTGGTCACGGAATACTGAGGACGGAGGAGAAGGGCGGTCACTAAATACTGAGGATGGAGGAGACGGGCGGTCACTGAATACTGAGGACGGAGGAGACGGGCGGTCACTGAATACTGAGGACGGAGAAGATGAGCGGTCACTGAATACTGAGGACGGAGGAGATGAGCGGTCACTGAATACTGAGGACGGAGGAGACGGGCGGTCACTGAAAACTGAGAATGGAGGAGACGAGCCATCACTGAATACTGAGAATGGAGGAGACGAGCGGTCACTGGATACTGAGGACGGAGGAGACGGGCGGTCACTGAATACTGAGGATGGAAGAGACGGGTGGTCAGTGAATACTGAGGATGGAGGAGACGAGCGGTCACTGAATACTGAGAACGGAGGAGATGGGCGGTCACTGAATACTGAGGATGGAAGAGACGGGCGGTCACTGAATACTGAGGATGGAGAAGATGGGCGGTCACTGAATGCTGAGGACGGAGGAGACAAGCGGTCACTGAATACTGAGGACGGAGGAGATGGGCGGTCACTGAATACTGAGGATGGAAGAGACGGGCGGTCACTGAATACTGAGGATGGAGAAGATGGGCGGTCACTGAATACTGAGGACGGAGGAGACGAGCGGTCACTAAATACTGAGGACGGAGGAGACGGGTGATTACTGAATACTGAAGACGCAGGAGACGGGCGATCAATGAATACTGAGGATAGAGGAGACGAGCGGTCACTGAATATTGAGGACAGAGGAGACGAGTGGTCACTGAATTCTGAGGATGGAGGAGACGGGCGGTCACTGAATACTGAGGACGGAGGAGATGGGCGGTCACTGAATACTGAGGACGGAGGAGACGAGCGGTCACTGAATACTGAGGACGGAGGAGACGGGCGGTTACTGAATACTGATGATGGAGGACACGGGCGGTCACTGAATACTGAGGATGGAGGAGACGGGCGGTTACTGAATACTGAGGACGGAGGACACGGGCGGTCACTGAATATGGAGGATGGAAGATACGGGCGATCACCGAATACTGAGGATGGAAGATAGGGGCGGTCACTGAATGCTGAGGACGGAGGAGACAAGCGGTCACTGAATACTGAGGACGGAGGAGATGGGCGGTCACTGAATACTGAGGATGGAAGAGACGGGCGGTCACTGAATACTGAGGATGGAGAAGATGGGCGGTCACTGAATACTGAGGACGGAGGAGACGAGCGGTCACTAAATACTGAGGACGGAGGAGACGGGTGATTACTGAATACTGAAGACGCAGGAGACGGGCGATCAATGAATACTGAGGATAGAGGAGACGAGCGGTCACTGAATATTGAGGACAGAGGAGACGAGTGGTCACTGAATTCTGAGGATGGAGGAGACGGGCGGTCACTGAATACTGAGGACGGAGGAGATGGGCGGTCACTGAATACTGAGGACGGAGGAGACGAGCGGTCACTGAATACTGAGGACGGAGGAGACGGGCGGTTACTGAATACTGATGATGGAGGACAC
Source organism: Anomaloglossus baeobatrachus (assembly GCF_048569485.1). Lineage (NCBI taxonomy): Eukaryota > Metazoa > Chordata > Amphibia > Anura > Aromobatidae > Anomaloglossus > Anomaloglossus baeobatrachus. The sequence continues at coordinate 589,488,161 of NC_134357.1, forward strand.
GGGCGGTCACTGAATACTGAGGATGGAGGAGACGGGCGGTTACTGAATACTGAGGACGGAGGACACGGGCGGTCACTGAATATGGAGGATGGAAGATACGGGCGATCACCGAATACTGAGGATGGAAGATAGGGGCGGTCACTGAATACGGAGGATGGAGGAGACGGGCGGTCACTGAATACTGAGGACGGAGGAGACGGGCGATCACCGAATACTGAGGATGGAAGATACGGGCGGTCACTGAATACTGAGGATGGAGGAGACGGGCGATCACCGAATACTGAGGATGGAGGAGACGGGTGGTCACGGAATACTGAGGACGGAGGAGACAGGCGGTCACTAAATACTGAGGATGGAGGAGACGGGCGGTCACTGAATACTGAGGACGGATGAGACGGGTGGTCACTGAATACTGAGGACGGAGAAGACGAGCGGTCACTGAATACTGAGGACGGAGGAGATGAGCGGTCACTGAATACTGAGGACGGAGGAGACGGGCGGTCACTGAATACTGAGGACGGAGGAGACGGGCGGTCACTGAATACTGAGAATGGAGGAGATGAGCGGTCACTGAATACTGTGCATGGAGGAGACAGGCGGTCACTGAATACTGAGGATGGAGGAGACGGGCGGTCACTGAATACTGAGGATGGAGGAGACAGGCGGTCACTGAATACTGAGGATGGAGGAGACGGGCGGTCACTGAATACTGAGGATGGAGGAGACAGGCGGTCACTGAATACTGAGGATGGAGGAGACGGGCGGTCACTGAATACTGTGCATGGAGGAGACAGGCGGTCACTGAATACTGAGGATGGAGGAGACGAGCCATCACTGAATACTGAGCATGAAGGAGACAGGCGGTCACTGAATACTGAGGATGGAGGAGACGGGCGGTCACTGAATACTGAGGACGGAGGAGACGGGCGGTCACTGAATACTGAGGATGAAGGAGACAGGCGGCCACTGAATACTGAGGACGGAGGAGACGGGCGGTAACTGAATACTGAGGACGGAGGAGACGGGCGGTCACTGAATACTGAGGACGGAGGAGACGGGCGGTCACTAAATACTGAGGATGGAGGAGACGGGCGGTCACTGAATACTGAGAATGGAGGAGATGGGCGGTCACTAAATACTGAGGATGGAGGATACGGCGGTCACTGAATACTGAGGATGGAGGAGACGGGCGGTCACTGAATACTGAGGACGGAGGAGACGGGCGGTCACTGAATACTGAGGACGGAGGAGACGGGCGGTCACTGAATACTGAGGATGCAGGAGACGGGCGGTCACTGAATACTGAGGACAGTGGAGACAGGCGGTCACTGAATACTGAGGATGCAGGAGACGGGCGGTCACTGAATACTGAGGATGCAGGAGACGGGCGGTCACTGAATACTGAGGATGCAGGAGACGGGCGGTCACTGAATACTGAGGATGGAGGAGACGAGCGGTCACTGAATACTGAGGATGGAGGAGACGGGCGGTCACTGAATACTGAGGATGGAGGAGACGGGCGGTCACTGAATACTGAGGATGGAGGAGACGAGCGGTCACTGAATACTCAGGATGGAGACGGGCGGTCACTGAATACTGAGGATGGAGGAGACGAGCGGTTACTGAATACTGAGGACAGTGGAGTCAGGCAGTCACTGAATACTGAGGATGGAGGAGACGAGCGGTCACTGAATACTGAGGATGGAGGAGACGAGCGGTCACTGAATACTGAGGACGGAGGAGACGGGCGGTCACTGAATACTGAGGATGGAGGAGACGAGCGGTCACTGAATACTGAGGACCGTGGAGACAGGCAGTCACTGAATACTGAGGATGGAGGAGACGGGCGGTCACTGAATACTTAGGATGGAGGAGACGGGCGGTCACTGAATACTGAGGATGGTGGAGACAGGAGGTCACTGAATACTGAGGACGGAGGAGACGAGCGGTCACTGAATACTGAGGACGGAGGAGACGGGCGGTTACTGAATACTGATGATGGAGGACACGGGCGGTCACTGAATACTGAGGACGGAGGAGACGGGCGGTTAATGAATACTGAGGACGGAGGACACGGGCGGTCACTGAATATGGAGGATGGAAGATACGGGCGATCACCGAATACTGAGGATGGAAGATAGGGGCGGTCACTGAATACGGAGGATGGAGGAGACGGGCGATCACCGAATACTGAGGACGGAGGAGACGGGCGATCACCGAATACTGAGGATGGAAGATACGGGCGGTCACTGAATACTGAGGATGGAGGAGACGGCGGTCACTGAATACTGAGGATAGAGGAGACGGGCAATCACCGAATACGGAGGATGGAGGAGACGGGCGGTCACTGAATACTGAGGACGGAGGAGACGGGCGGTCACTGAATACTGAGGACGGAGGAGACGGGCGGTCACTGAATACTGAGGATGAAGGAGACAGGCGGCCACTAAATACTGAGGACGGAGGAGACGGGCGGTCACTGAATACTGAGGACGGAGGAGACGGGCGGTCACTGAATACTGAGGACGGAGGAGACGGGCGGTCACTAAATACTGAGGATGGAGGAGACGGGCGGTCACTGAATACTGAGAATGGAGGAGATGGGCGGTCACTAAATACTGAGGATGGAGGATACGGCGGTCACTGAATACTGAGGATGGAGGAGACGGGCGGTCACTGAATACTGAGGACGGAGGAGACGGGCGGTCACTGAATACTGAGGACGGAGGAGACGGGCGGTCACTGAATACTGAGGATGCAGGAGACGGGCGGTCACTGAATACTGAGGACAGTGGAGACAGGCGGTCACTGAATACTGAGGATGCAGGAGACGGGCGGTCACTGAATACTGAGGATGCAGGAGACGGGCGGTCACTGAATACTGAGGATGCAGGAGACGGGCGGTCACTGAATACTGAGGATGGAGGAGACGAGCGGTCACTGAATACTGAGGATGGAGGAGACGGGCGGTCACTGAATACTGAGGATGGAGGAGACGGGCGGTCACTGAATACTGAGGATGGAGGAGACGAGCGGTCACTGAATACTCAGGATGGAGACGGGCGGTCACTGAATACTGAGGATGGAGGAGACGAGCGGTTACTGAATACTGAGGACAGTGGAGTCAGGCAGTCACTGAATACTGAGGATGGAGGAGACGAGCGGTCACTGAATACTGAGGATGGAGGAGACGAGCGGTCACTGAATACTGAGGACGGAGGAGATGGGCGGTCACTGAATACTGAGGATGGAGGAGACGAGCGGTCACTGAATACTGAGGACCGTGGAGACAGGCAGTCACTGAATACTGAGGATGGAGGAGACGGGCGGTCACTGAATACTTAGGATGGAGGAGACGGGCGGTCACTGAATACTGAGGATGGTGGAGACAGGAGGTCACTGAATACTGAGGACGGAGGAGACGAGCGGTCACTGAATACTGAGGACGGAGGAGACGGGCGGTTACTGAATACTGATGATGGAGGACACGGGCGGTCACTGAATACTGAGGACGGAGGAGACGGGCGGTTAATGAATACTGAGGACGGAGGACACGGGCGGTCACTGAATATGGAGGATGGAAGATACGGGCGATCACCGAATACTGAGGATGGAGGAGATGGGCAGTCACTGAATACTGAGGATGGAGGAGACGGGCGGTCACTGAATACTGAGGATGGAAGAGACGGGCGGTCACTGAATACGGAGGATGGAGGAGACGGGCGGTCAATGAATACTGAGGACGGAGGAGACGGGCGATCACCGAATACTGAGGATGGAAGATACGGGCGGTCACTGAATACTGAGGATGGAGGAGACGGCGGTCACTGAATACTGAGGATAGAGGAGACGGGCGATCACCGAATACGGAGGATGGAGGAGACGGGCGGTCACTGAATACTGAGGACGGAGGAGACGGGCGGTCACTGAATACTGAGGATGAAGGAGACAGGCGGTCACTGAATACTGAGGACGGAGGAGACGGGCGGTCACTGAATACTGAGGACGGAGGAGACGGGCGGTCACTGAATACTGAGGACGGAGGAGACGGGCGGTCACTAAATACTGAGGATGGAGGAGACGGGCGGTCACTGAATACTGAGAATGGAGGAGATGGGCGGTCACTAAATACTGAGGATGGAGGATACGGCGGTCACTGAATACTGAGGATGGAGGAGACGGGCGGTCACTGAATACTGAGGACGGAGGAGACGGGCGGTCACTGAATACTGAGGATGAAGGAGACAGGCGGTCACTGAATACTGAGGACGGAGGAGACGGGCGGTCACTGAATACTGAGGACGAAGGAGACGGGCGGTCACTGAATACTGAGGACGGAGGAGACGGGCGGTCACTAAATACTGAGGATGGAGGAGACGGGCGGTCACTGAATACTGAGAATGGAGGAGATGGGCGGTCACTAAATACTGAGGATGGAGGAGACGGGTGGTCACTGAATACTGAGGATGCAGGAGACGGGTGGTCACTGAATACTGAGGATGGAGGAGACGAGCGGTCACTGAATACTGAGGATGGAGGAGACGGGCGGTCACTGAATACTGAGGATGAAGGAGACGGGCGGTCACTGAATACTGAGGATGGAGGAGACGAGCGGTCACTGAATACTCAGGATGGAGACGGGCGGTCACTGAATACTGAGGATGGAGGAGACGAGTGGTCACTGAATACTGAGGACAGTGGAGACAGGCAGTCACTGAATACTGAGGATGGAGGAGACGAGCGGTCACTGAATACTGAGGATGGAGGAGACGAGCGGTCACTGAATACTGAGGACGGAGGAGACGGGCGGTCACTGAATACTGAGGATGGAGGAGACGGCGGTCACTGAATACTGAGGATGGAGGAGACGAGCGGTCATTGAATACTGAGGACCGTGGAGACAGGCAGTCACTGAATACTGAGGATGGAGGAGACGGGCGGTCACTGAATACTTAGGATGGAGGAGACGGGCGGTCACTGAATACTGAGGATGGTGGAGACAGGAGGTCACTGAATACTGAGGACGGAGGAGACGAGCGGTCACTGAATACTGAGGACGGAGGAGACGGGCGGTTACTGAATACTGATGATGGAGGACACGGGCGGTCACTGAATACTGAGGACGGAGGAGACGGGCGGTTACTGAATACTGAGGACGGAGGACACGGGCGGTCACTGAATATGGAGGATGGAAGATACGGGCGATCACCGAATACTGAGGATGGAAGATAGGGGCGGTCACTGAATACGGAGGATGGAGGAGACGGGCGGTCACTGAATACTGAGGACGGAGGAGACGGGCGATCACCGAATACTGAGGATGGAAGATACGGGCGGTCACTGAATACTGAGGATGGAGGAGACGGCGGTCACTGAATACTGAGGATAGAGGAGACGGGCGATCACCGAATACTGAGGATGGAGGAGACGGGTGGTCACGGAATACTGAGGACGGAGGAGACGGGCGGTCACTGAATACTGAGGACGGATGAGACGGGCGGTCACTGAATACTGAGGACGGAGAAGACGAGCGGTCACTGAATACTGAGGACGGAGGAGATGAGCGGTCACTGAATACTGAGGACGGAGAAGACGAGCGGTCACTGAATACTGAGGACGGAGGAGATGAGCGGTCACTGAATACTGAGGACGGAGGAGACGGGCGGTCACTGAATACTGAGGACGGAGGAGACGGGCGGTCACTGAATACTGAGGACGGAGGAGACGGGCGGTCACTGAATACTGAGGACGGAGGAGACGGGCGGTCACTGAATACTGAGGATGAAGGAGACAGGCGGTCACTGAATACTGAGGACGGAGGAGACGGGCGGTCACTGAATACTGAGGACGGAGGAGACGGGCGGTCACTGAATACTGAGGACGGAGGAGACGGGCGGTCACTAAATACTGAGGATGGAGGAGACGGGCGGTCACTGAATACTGAGAATGGAGGAGATGGGCGGTCACTAAATACTGAGGATGGAGGATACGGCGGTCACTGAATACTGAGGATGGAGGAGACGGGCGGTCACTGAATACTGAGGACGGAGGAGACGGGCGGTCACTGAATACTGAGGATGAAGGAGACAGGCGGTCACTGAATACTGAGGACGGAGGAGACGGGCGGTCACTGAATACTGAGGACGGAGGAGACGGGCGGTCACTGAATACTGAGGACGGAGGAGACGGGCGGTCACTAAATACTGAGGATGGAGGAGACGGGCGGTCACTGAATACTGAGAATGGAGGAGATGGGCGGTCACTAAATACTGAGGATGGAGGATACGGCGGTCACTGAATACTGAGGATGGAGGAGACGGGCGGTCACTGAATACTGAGGACGGAGGAGACGGGCGGTCACTGAATACTGAGGACGGAGGAGACGGGCGGTCACTGAATACTGAGGATGCAGGAGACGGGCGGTCACTGAATACTGAGGACAGTGGAGACAGGCGGTCACTGAATACTGAGGATGCAGGAGACGGGCGGTCACTGAATACTGAGGATGTTGGAGACGGGCGGTCACTGAATACTGAGGATGCAGGAGACGGGTGGTCACTGAATACTGAGGATGGAGGAGACGAGCGGTCACTGAATACTGAGGATGGAGGAGACGGGCGGTCACTGAATACTGAGGATGGAGGAGACGGGCGGTCACTGAATACTGAGGATGGAGGAGACGAGCGGTCACTGAATACTCAGGATGGAGACGGGCGGTCACTGAATACTGAGGATGGAGGAGACGAGTGGTCACTGAATACTGAGGACAGTGGAGACAGGCAGTCACTGAATACTGAGGATGGAGGAGACGAGTGGTCACTGAATACTGAGGACAGTGGAGACAGGCAGTCACTGAATACTGAGGATGGAGGAGACGGGCGGTCACTGAATACTGAGGATGGAGGAGACGAGCGGTCACTGAATACTGAGGACGGAGGAGACGGGCGGTCACTGAATACTGAGGATGGAGGAGACGGCGGTCACTGAATACTGAGGATGGAGGAGACAGGCAGTCACTGAATACTGAGGATGGAGGAGACGGGCGGTCACTGAATACTTAGGATGGAGGAGACGGGCGGTCACTGAATACTGAGGATGGTGGAGACAGGAGGTCACTGAATACTGAGGACGGAGGAGACGAGCGGTCACTGAATACTGAGGACGGAGGAGACGGGCGGTTACTGAATACTGATGATGGAGGACACGGGCGGTCACTGAATACTGAGGACGGAGGAGACGGGCGGTTACTGAATACTGAGGACGGAGGACACGGGCGGTCACTGAATATGGAGGATGGAAGATACGGGCGATCACCGAATACTGAGGATGGAAGATAGGGGCGGTCACTGAATACGGAGGATGGAGGAGACGGGCGGTCACTGAATACTGAGGACGGAGGAGACGGGCGATCACCGAATACTGAGGATGGAAGATACGGGCGGTCACTGAATACTGAGGATGGAGGAGACGGCGGTCACTGAATACTGAGGATAGAGGAGACGGGCGATCACCGAATACTGAGGATGGAGGAGACGGGTGGTCACGGAATACTGAGGACGGAGGAGACGGGCGGTCACTGAATACTGAGGACGGATGAGACGGGCGGTCACTGAATACTGAGGACGGAGAAGACGAGCGGTCACTGAATACTGAGGACGGAGGAGATGAGCGGTCACTGAATACTGAGGACGGAGGAGACGGGCGGTCACTGAATACTGAGGATGGAGGAGACAGGCGGTCACTGAATACTGAGAATGGAGGAGACGGGCGGTCACTGAATACTGAGGATGGAGGAGACGAGCCATCACTGAATACTGAGCATGGAGGAGACAGGCGGTCACTGAATACTGAGGACGGAGGAGACGGGCGGTCACTGAATACTGAGGACGGAGGAGACGGGCGGTCACTGAATACTGAGGACGGAGGAGACGGGCGGTCACTAAATACTGAGGATGGAGGAGACGGGCGGTCACTGAATACTGAGAATGGAGGAGATGGGCGGTCACTAAATACTGAGGATGGAGGATACGGCGGTCACTGAATACTGAGGATGGAGGAGACGGGCGGTCACTGAATACTGAGGACGGAGGAGACGGGCGGTCACTGAATACTGAGGACGGAGGAGACGGGCGGTCACTGAATACTGAGGATGCAGGAGACGGGCGGTCACTGAATACTGAGGACAGTGGAGACAGGCGGTCACTGAATACTGAGGACGGAGGAGACGGGCGGTCTCTGAATACTGAGGATGGAGGAGACGGGCGGTCACTGAATACTGAGGACGGAGGAGACAGGCAGTCACTGAATACTGAGGATGGAGGAGACGAGCCATCACTGAATACTGAGGATGCAGGAGACGGGCGGTCAGTGAATACTGAGGACAGTGGAGACAGGCGGTCACTGAATACTGAGGACGGAGGAGACGGGCGGTCTCTGAATACTGAGGATGGAGGAGACGGGCGGTCACTGAATACTGAGGACGGAGGAGACAGGCGGTCACTGAATACTGAGGATGGAGGAGACGGGCGGTCACTGAATACTGAGGATGGAGGAGACGAGCCATCACTGAATACTGAGCATGGAGGAGACAGGCGGTCACTGAATACTGAGGATGGAGGAGACGGGCGGTCACTGAATACTGAGGACGGAGGAGACGGGCGGTCACTGAATACTGAGGATGAAGGAGACAGGCGGTCACTGAATACTGAGGACGGAGGAGACGGGCGGTCACTGAATACTGAGGATGGAGGAGACGGGCGGTCACTGAATACTGAGGACGGAGGAGACGGGCGGTCACTGAATACTGAGGACGGAGGAGACGGGTGGTCACTGAATACTGAGGACGGAGGAGACGGGCGGTCACTAAATACTGAGGATGGAGGAGACGGGCGGTCACTGAATACTGAGAATGGAGGAGATGGGCGGTCACTAAATACTGAGGATGGAGGAGACGGGCGGTCACTGAATACTGAGGACGGAGGAGACGGGCGGTCACTGAATACTGAGGACGGAGGAGACGGGCGGTCACTGAATACTGAGGATGCAGGAGACGGGCGGTCACTGAATACTGAGGACAGTGGAGACAGGCGATCACTGAATACTGAGGATGGAGGAGACGGGCGGTCACCGAATACTGAGGATGGAGGAGACGGGCGGTCACTGAATACTGAGGACGGAGGAGACGGGCGGTCACTGATCTCCGGTGTTGGAAAACGCTTTTAACAGGAGGTTGAACCTGGGATTGTGGTCCCTAAAGATCAAAGTGGAAGTATATGGCGCTATGTAATATGGGCACTATATGGTAGTATTATTTTAGCACTGTACGGTAATATTTTTTTGAGGTTTTTTCTTTTTGACTTAATCAGAAATCTCCATGTACAGGTAAAACCCGCGGATAATAATATCCCCCGTGTAACCGCCGTCATCCGCGAGCGCTTCCTGTCTTTTCTTCCCACATATAAAGGAATTGGGTTCCCCTTGTTCCCCTCATCACGGCTCTATTTGTACATCTGTCTCGGGAAAATTGCACTTAATCTTCGCTATATTACACGGCGTCCACGTTAAAGAAATGGAAATGAGGCTTCCAGGAAGCGTGGCTTAATTGCGCTGGTAAACGCCCGCCTGAAGCCCCCCGCTCCCCTCGTGAGTCACCCCCCGGAATATATTACACTCAGCGAGCTCTTGTCTCTAATGACTAACGCGTCCAGGTTATTGAGCGCAAATCATCTGATTGTTGGAACCTGCCGAGAATTCCTCATGCGGGAAGACGTCTCCGAGGAGGAGAGGAACCATTCATGAAAGAAACACACAAACCTTACCTGGGAAATACCGCCCTGGAGTTATTCTTAAAGGGCCAGGCACGTCTGTACGTAAGGATCAATCACTACTAGGCAGATCTTCTACGTCCCTGTTTGTCAGTCCGACTCTGCTGTGTAACGCCCATAATGGCGTCCCGGTGGTTGCCCTTTCCCCGGTCCATGCAGCCGTCTCCCAAATCCTGTGTACACCTCACAGGCTTCCTGGTTCTGCCCGAAGGGTGTGTGAGTGGCCATGCCTCTTTTCTGAAAGGACCAGTGTATCCTGACCCGGAAGTGCCTCTCAAGTCAGCTGGGAGATTGCAGGTATTTAAGGCACCTTCCCCTTAAGGGAGGTGCCTGGGCAACAAGTTAGTTACATTAATGTGCTCAGATCTGGATCCGCGGTGGCTCGAGGGGTGTCCAGACCTGGGGGTCGTGCGGCCACTCAAATGAAGGGCATATTTACAGGGGATGGTGTATCTACAGTTCGTGACGCCACCTGTGGTGCGTGGTAAGATGGAGTACCACCGCTGCAGCTGGGGCTGGGAGTACCCTCCACGGGTAGGGGGGAATGCCCCAGGACTCGGTGATGGTGGGGGAGTGCCGTTGGGGGTGAAGGGTCACTTGCATACTCACTCAGTCCATAAAGCTGACACCGACAACTTAATAAACCAAAGTTCTGGACACCGCTGCCCCTGAGGGGTAGCAGGTTTGCATCCCGTGCCCGTTGGTGTTGCCTGATGATCTGTGACCTTTCCCTTGGCACCTTGTTCCCTTCTTAGTTGGCTCCTATAGCCTGAAACTAGTCTGGTCCCGCTCCCCTGTGTGGCTAACTGTGGGAGCTTGCTCTCAGGGTTCCTGCTTGGGATTTCCTGGACTGTTTTAGTAGGTCCTCTCCCCCTCGTTGCGCTAGTACCCCGATTTGGAGCGGGTGGAGAGTGGATCTTGAAGGCTCCGTTCTCGTCGGCTAAATTGTCAGATTGCCTGAAGCTACTCCCTGACTTAGGGTCCACGTACCCCGTCGTGCCCTGGTCCCAGCTCGGTGATGGTACAAGGCCGCCGGCTGTCCTCCACGACAGTTCCGTGCCCCTTGTCACGATCCCCTGAGACCGGGGGTCCAGCTCCTACCAGGCCCAGACCACCGTCTGCTACTTAGTAACTTCCAATGACCTCCTCTCTCCTTCACTCACTCTCTCTCCTACTGGCCTACTCCTGACACTCCTGACCTCCCCTTACTAACCCCCCAAGTGGGCGACCCTATTCCACTCAGGCCGTCCACTGGTGTGTCTGGTGGGTGTGGTGCAGAGTGTTCCTAGGAGTTTGATTAGCTGGTTTTGGCAACACCATTGGTTAGTGACCCGTAACCAAGGAGGAGGTGGATATTGCACAGAAGGGCAGATTGCACAATACCCTGTGGCGACCTGATAGGCCAGGGGCGTCATATTAATAGTTCTCAGGCCCCTTAGTCCTGCTGCTTGCATTAATTTATATTTCAGTGCTTTGCCAGTTTCATGATCTGCTGCCGCTACTATTCACGCCGGCTTGCTTCCATGATACCCACCACAGTACCTTCAGTCCTGAGGACCCACGAATACAGCGCTCGTCCCGCGAGCATTGCACTTGTTCCAAGGTGTTGCCTTCACACAAGGCTTAGCTACAACATACTGCCTGTCACTCTGATTCTACTATTCCAATGTGTTGTCTGTGTGCTCAGATCTGCTATTCCAATGTTCCTGCGCAAATATCCGGCTCTGCTGAGTTTCGTAGTCCAACGTCAAAGCTCAGAAGCTCTCTAGATCCTTGCTTTCTATGTGTAATTCAGTTTATCCAAATCCACTGCATTAATGCCGCCGGTCTGTGCTGCTCACCCTGACCCACAGCTTCACAAAGCGATCTAATCAGGTCAGCCATAATACACAGGCTGAAAATTTATATAGACCTATAACAAATGAGGATTTTTACCACTGGTAAGGCTGGTTCACTGAGGACGGCTGGTTTCGACCCCTGGTCCCTTTTGTCCCAGTGCCGGAGTGGTAACCTGGTGGCTTTTTTCCCCTGAACCTCTCACTGGTTTGGTGGAATCCCGTGGCTTGGCGCATCTGGGGGTCCCCTCCTGTTTTTTCTCAGTCTCTGGTCCGTACAGCGGGCAGTGTGAACCCTGTAGGGTCGGTGGTCTGTTCCAGTCCATGGTTCTCCCGTTACTGCTGGTGCCCCCGGATTCTTGGGTCAGTGAGGTCCTGGATGGTCCCCTCTCTGTGCAGGTATTTGTCAGGTAGCCTGACGAGTTCACCTAACCTAGGGGTCTGTACCCCGTCGGTGCTATGGTTCCAGGGGTACCTCGTTGTATCCTCCCTGGCAACCTCTCTCCTTCACCAGCTAGCTCACTGTTACACGACCCCGTCTGGGGACACGTCCGTCTCTTACAACTGTCACCATAGACTGAACCACTGTCTCACTCCGGTTGTCGGCTAGTGGACTGGATTGGCTCCACCCCTAGGTGGCCATCCTTTGGGTCCCAAACTAGTCAGTCACCCACAATTGGGAGAGGGAAACTGGGAATGTTTATGTGTTTTGATGGTACTGGCACTGGCATTGGTCTTCCAGGTCCCTGGGGGTAGACCCTGCATCTATGACAGGATGCAGTAGCTAGTAGTGCCCTGAAGGGTTCAGGGGTGCTACATTTTCATTAGTGATTGGGCTTGCACAAGTTAAGCTAGCCTGCTGTTTACCTCTCGGATCACATGTTGTGGGAGACCTATCAGTCACTCCCCGCCTTTTTAAGATAGAGGAGTCTGTTTTCCTATGCCGACTATAGCTTTAGCTACAGCAGTCTGTGTGCCGTTGTATCCCGGTCCTGATGGTGATTGTATTGCTTTGTGGAGTTCTCTCGTTGACTTGTTGTTTCCTCTCTGCTCCCTGTTTAGTGGGGTTGACGAAGAGCTCATCCCACCCCTTCCCTATCTAGGATCAGGTATCCTGCTCGGTGCATAGGTGTGGAACCTATCTAGCGTGGTGGCACCATCTCCCGGTTCCCTAGATGCAGGGACATCCTAGGATCAGGTATCCTGCTCGGCGCATACATGTGTAACCTATCTAGGGTGGTGAGGGACCCCCGGGGGCACCATCTCCCGGTTCCCTTCCATTCTTTTTCACCGTTTGCTTGGTTCTTCCCCGTAACTACAGTGACAATTTCTTACAGAACTAACGATCTGTCGTAGTAATTGGATTTTAACGAATATTATGCAGTTGGTCCCAGAGACTCAATCATTTCCCTGAATATTCGGAGAGATATTGCTGATTGGAGTCACATACCCAATTGCTGGACACAGCCCCCCTCCATGCACGTTTCGGGACTGATGGAGGAAATCAGTATTCGAGCAGACACCTCCGAGCGAAGAACTCACTTGTGTTTGTAGAAGTTTGAGCAGTAATTCAGTCCAGAGGTCCTAAGTCACCGCACTAAAAAGATAATCTGCTAATTGCCTTCCCAAAAGTATATTACTCAGTAAATCTACCTAATCACTTTGGAGCTGAAAACTTCAACTTTTATTTTTTTCCTTCCACCTCTCGCTGTAAATGAGCAGATACTGCACGTCTTCATTTCATGGGTAATTTAGTCCTGACAATAAGAAACACTTAGTAAAATGATTCGCAAGAAGATAAGTCGCATTGTTTACTCTGCTGGAACCCAAAAGAGTTTACTAGGGGGACCTGGGAAGAATTTACACCCCCCCGAACAAGTGGCCTCCCATGGTACCCTGCTAGTCTTCATCATACCCTACAAGTCCTCATGGTACCCTGCTAGTCTTCATCATACCCTACAAGTCCTCATGGTACCCTGCTAGTCTTCATCATACCCTACAAGTCCTCATGGTACCCTGCTAGTCTTCATAGTACCCTACTAGTCCTCATGGTACCCTGCTAGTCTTCATAGTACCCTACTAGTCCTTATTGTACCCTGCTAGTCTTCATCATACCCTACAAGTCCTCATGGTACCCTGCTAGTCTTCATAGTACCCTACTAGTCCTCATGGTACCCTGCTAGTCTTCATAGTACCCTACTAGTCCTCATGGTACCCTGCTAGTCTTCATCATACCCTACAAGTCCTCATGGTACCCTGCTAGTCTTCATCATACCCTACAAGTCATTATGGAACCCTAATAGTCTTCATAGTACCCTACTAGTCCTCATCATAGTACCCTCCTAGTCTTCATGGTTCCCTGATAGTCTTCATGGTACGTGACAAGTCTTCTTGCTACCCTTCTAGTCTTCTATTCTTTATGGTACACTACTAGTCTTTATAGTGCCCTACTAGTTTTCAAGAAAAACTACTAGTCTTCATGGCAATCTACTAGTCTTTACTAGCTATCCTATTAGTCCTCAAAGTACCCTACTAGTCTTCATGGTACATTACTAGTTTTCATGGTACAATTTTAGTCTTCATGGCACGCTACTAGTTTTCAGGTATCCTACTAGTCTTCATAATACACTACTAGTCTTCTTGGTACCCTACTACTCTTCATGATACTCTACCAGTCTTCACGGTACACTACCAGTCTTCACGGTACCCTATTTGTCCTCATGGTACACTACTGTTCTTCATTGTACACTACTAGTCTTCACGGTATACTACCAGTCTTCACGGTACCCTATTTGTCCTCATGGTACACTACTGTTCTTCATGGTACACTACTAGTCTTCATGGCACTCTACTAGTCTTCATGGCACCCTATTAGTCTTCATGGCACTCTACTAGTCTTCATGGCACCCTATTAGTCTTCATGGCACAACTAGGCACTATGACTCTATAACAGTATCAGAGCCTCTATAGTAGTGCCATCACAGTGCTTCTAGAAAAGTGTCAGCCACAGGAGAGGAGAAACACAGAGAATTTGTAATAGAATCAGTAAAGGTGCATCTACATAGTGTCAGTAGAGCCAGCCACAGTGCCTCTACACCAGTGCCTGTACAGTGCCTGTACAACAGTGCCTGTACAGTGCTCCCAGGTGCAAGTGTGGAGAGGACCCACTGGACAAATGCACCGGTCTCTGACCAGCGTACCTGAACGGCTACCGAGATTTTCCTAAACTACAGATGATGCGGATAGGCTTGCACTGGTAGGTAGCTGCCAGGGGCAGCACCAGGGGATCTTGGTACCTCGGAAGCTCGTGCCAAAGGTACGGACACTGACAGTCACTGTTAGGACAGATGCAGTCGGGACGACTTATGCAGCAGATT
This sequence comes from Anomaloglossus baeobatrachus, assembly GCF_048569485.1. Lineage (NCBI taxonomy): Eukaryota > Metazoa > Chordata > Amphibia > Anura > Aromobatidae > Anomaloglossus > Anomaloglossus baeobatrachus. The sequence continues at coordinate 589,503,197 of NC_134357.1, forward strand.
CGGCAGAGACAGAGGAATGCAGCAGCAAGTTTGGCAGATACAGATGGAATGGTTAGTTGCAGCAGCGGGTTCAGCAGATACAACTGGTACGGATGGTTTCAGCAGCGGTAATGACAGACGGGCATTAATATAACAGCACACAGCAATACACAAGCAGCTGCGGCAGCACAAGTACCTGAGCACTAGCAACGTTAGGACCATCTTGCCCAGGAACCTTCCCTAAGGGGAGGGTGCCTTAAATACCTACTGCCTCTTAGCCATGGACTGAGAGGCACTTCCACGTTAGAGAGTACTGGTTCTTTAGGAGAAGGTGTGCACACACACGCAGCCTAAAAAAGCTCAAACAAGGCAACTTTAACTGCGATTGCCGTAACAACGAGAATTTTAACTGCCATTGCCTGAAACGAAGAGACCTTTAACTGTCATTATCTGAAATGATGAGAATTTTCACTGCCATTGCCCGAAACGATGAGAACTTTAACTGCCATTGCCCGAAACGATGAGAACTTTAACTGCCATTGCCCAAAACGATGAGAACTTTAACTGCCATTGCCTGAAATGAAGAGACCTTTAACTGCCATTTCCCGAAACGAAGAGACCTTTAACTGCCATTGCCGAAACAACGAGAATTTTAACTGCCATTGCCTGAAACGAAGAGACCTTTAACTGCCATTATCTGAAATGATGAGAACTTTCATTGCCATTGCCCGAAACGATGAGAACTTTAACTGCCATTGCCCGAAACGATGAGAACTTTAACTGCCATTGCCTGAAACGATAAGAACTTTAACTGCCATTGCCCGAAACGATGATAACTTTAACTGCCATTGCCCGAAACGATGAGAACTTTAACTGCCATTGCCCGAAACGAAGAGACCTTTAACTGCCATTGCCGAAACAACGAGAATTTTAACTCCCATTGCCTGAAACGAAGAGACCTTTAATTGCCATTATCTGAAATGATGAGAACTTTCATTGCCATTGCCCGAAACGATGATAACTTTAACTGCCATTGCCTGAAACGATGATAACTTTAACTGCCATTGCCTGAAATAAAGAGACCTTTAACTGCCATTGCCCGAAACGAAGAGACCTTTAACTGCCATTGCCGAAACAACGAGAATTTTAACTGCCATTGCCTGACACGAAGAGACCTTTAACTGCCATTATCTGAAATGATGAGAACTTTCACTGCCATTGCCCGAAACGATGAGAACTTTAACTGCCATTGCCTGAAACGATGAGAACTTTAACTGCCATTGCCTGAAACGATGATAACTTTAACTGCCATTGCCTGAAATAAAGAGACCTTTAACTGCCATTGCCCGAAACGAAGAGACCTTTAACTGCCATTGCCGAAACAACGAGAATTTTAACTGCCATTGCCTGACACGAAGAGACCTTTAACTGCCATTATCTGAAATGATGAGAACTTTCATTGCCATTGCCCAAAACGATGAGAACTTTAGCTGCCATTGCCCAAAACGATGATAACTTTAACTGCCATTACCTGAAATAAAGAGACCTTTAACTGCCATTGCCCGAAACGACGAGATCTTTAAATTCCATTGCCCGAAACAAGAATTTTAACTGCCATTGCCCGAAACAACGAGAACTTTAACTGCCACTGCCTGAAACGAAGAGACCTTTAACTGCCATTGCCCGAAACAATGAGAATTTTAACTGCCATTGCCCAAAACAACAAGAACTTTAAATGCCATTGCCCGAAACGACGAGAACTTTAACTGCCATTGTCTGAAACGAAGAGACCTTTAACTGCCATTGCCTGAAATGATGAGAACTTTAACTGCTATTGCCCGAAACCAGGTATAGGGGTATTAGACCAGTAGGCTGGGGGTTAGGGAGGGGGAGTTTTTCTAATAATCCGGATGTTCTCAGCTCCAGTGCAGGCACAATGTGATTGAACGTTTTGGGTCACAGCCTCTGCAGTGTTCTGGGAATATCTTTTGGCAGAGTTTCGAGAGAATAAGAACATTTTTATTTCCTTCTAGAACGATGCGTATCATCAGTTGGTCCTTGAGTCGGGCAACGGGGAACCTTGCTGCCTGTCATATTCTGCTGACTCCGCAATTCCCGTTTTTAATGTGTCCGTCCATTGATGTGCCAATTGTCTTAAAGAGCGTTCCGTCTCGCGGTCCTGTCAGGCCGGAGGATTAACCAGGAGGAGTAATTGAGTGTGACTTTGATACTTGGCGCGGTGCTCGCGCGCCTCGCTGTGTGATAAGGGATGAGCGCTTGTTCTTCGGGCGTAATTGTATTTGAAAGTTGAATTTGTGTCACTTTACAGATGTTCTGCGCGGTAAGATCCCATTACCCTTGTCATCAAATCTCATTTTTTTTTCATTTTTTTTTTTTTTCTCTCGAGCGGAATCTAGGTCTTGTCCTGATGAAACGGTAAGATTTCTTTACAGGGATTAAAAAAAATGAAATAAAACATATTTAAATATATTCCAAGAGCGCGAGGCCACTAGAGGACCGGCTACAAGGATAAATGAACAATTAGCGGCCCAGGTCTGCTGCGTCAGCCGAAACCTCCTCCATTAAAAGCTACTCCGGATCCGCAGGAACGTCAAGCTCATCATTGCATTTACCTTGTGTACAATATTTGCTTTTTTATATAAAAAAAACCCCAAAAACTGAAAATAATTTGACTTTCCCATATTTACATTTTAGCCGTTTGAACCGTTTTCAAATTTTCAAAATGTTAAATATTATTATTAGTTCAAATTAAAAAAAAACGAAAAATTCCAGCTGCCATTAACGAAACGATGAGGGCTTTAACTGCCATTGCCCGGAACGCCGAGAACTTTAACTGCCATTGCCCGAAACAATGAGAACTTTAACTGCCATTGCTCGAAGCGATGAGAATCTTAACTGCCATTGCCGGAAACGACGAGAACCTTAACTGCCATTGCCGAAACAACGAGAACCTTAACTGCCATTGCCGGAAACGATGAGAACTTTAACTGCCATTGCCTGAAATGGCAAGAACTTTAACTGTCATTGCCTGAAACGATGAGAACTTTAACTGCCATTGCCTGAAACGATGAGAACTTGAACTGCCATTGCCCGAAACGACGAGAACTTGAACTGCCATTGCCTGAGACGACGAGAACTTTAACTGTCATTGCCAAAAGGATGAGAATTTTACCTGTCACTGCCCAAAACGACAAAAACTTTAACTGTCATTGCCCAAAATGATGAGAACTTTAACTGCCATTGCCCGAAACCATGAGAATTTTAACTGCCATTGCCTGAAACGACAAGAACTTTAACTGCCATTGCCCGAAACGACAATAATTTTAACTGCCATTGCCTGAAACCACGAGAATTTTAACTGCCATTGCCCGAAACGACAAGAATTTTAACTGCCATTGACTGAAACAATAAGAAATGTAACTGCTGTTGCCCGAAGCGACATGAACTTTAACTGCCATTGCCGAAATAACAAAAACCTTAACTGGCATTGTCCGAAATGACGAGAACTTTAACTGCCATTGCCCGAAACGACAAGAACATTAGCTACCTTTTCCGAAACGATGAAAATTTTAACTGCCGTTGCCTGAAAGCATGTTACCTATCCTGACCCTTTCCAGGTATAATGCACACCATGCTGGGTCCCTTCTTGGTATAATGTCCCTCATTCTATGTCCCTTCCTGGTATATATGTCCATCATTCTTGCCACTTTCCTTGTATTTTGTCCCCCACACTTGGCCCCTTCCTGATAAAATGTCCCTCATGCCGCGACCCTTCCAAAAATAATGTCCCTCATCCTGGGCTCCTTCCTGAAATAATGTCCCTCATCTTGGGTTCCTTACAGTAATAATGTCCCTTATTCTGGAATCCTTCCTGGTATACAGATCTCTGATCCTGGGCATGTTCCTTGTATAATGCCCATCATCCTGGGCCCCTTACTGGTATAATTTCCCTCATCCTGGTTCCCTTCAATAATAATGTCCCTGATCCTGGGCCCCTTCCTGTTACAATGCCCTCCATCTTGGGCCCCTTCTTATATATGTCCCTCATCCTTGGCTTCTTCCTGGTGTAATGCCCTCCATCCTGTGCCCTTTCCTGGTACAATGCTGCCCATCCTGTGCCCATTCCAAGTATATATGTCCCCCATCTTGAACCCTTTCCTGTTGTATATGTCCTCCACCCTGGGCTCTTTCTTTGTATATTGTCCCTCATCCTGGGCACTTTCTTTGTATAATGTTCCCGGCCTTTCCTTGTATTATGTCCCCATCCTGGGCCCCTTACGGGTATAATATCCCTCATCTTGGGCCCCTTCAAATAATAATGTCCCTCATCCTGCGACCCTTCAATAATATTGTCCCTCATCCTGCGACTCTTCCTGGTATAATATCCCTCATCCTGGGCCCCTTCCAATAATAATGTCCCTCATCTTGGGCCCTGTCCCTTATCATGGGCCCCTTCCTAGTATATATGTCCCCCATCCTGGACCCTTTCCTTTTATATATGTCTTCCACCCTGGGCTCTTTCCTTGTATATTATCCCTCATCCTGGGCACTTTCTTTGCATAATTTTCCCCATCCTGTGCCCTTTCCTTGTATAATATCCCTCATCCTGGGCCCCTTACGGGTATAATGTCCCTCATTCTGGGCCCCTTCCAATAATAATGTCCCTCATCTTGGGCCCTGTCCCTTATCATGGGCCCCTTCCTAGTATATATGTCCCCCATCCTGGACCCTTTCCTTTTATATATGTCTTCCACCCTGGGCTCTTTCCTTGTATATTATCCCTCATCCTGGGCACTTTCTTTGCATAATTTTCCCCATCCTGTGCCCTTTCCTTGTATAATATCCCTCATCCTGGGCCCCTTACGGGTATAATGTCCCTCATTCTGGGCCCCTTACAATAATAATGTCCCTCATCTTGGGCCCTGTCCCGTATCCTGGGCCCCTTCCTAGTATATATGTCCCCCATCCTGGACCCTTTCTTGTTATATATGTCCTCCACCCTGGGCTCTTTCCTTGTATATTGTCCCTCATCCTGGGCACTTTTTTTGTATAATGTTCCCCATCCTGGGCACTTTCCTTGTATAATGTCCCTCATCCTGGGTCCATTACGGGTACAATGTCCCTCATTCTGGGCCCCTTCCAATAATAATGTCCCTCATCTTGGGCCCTGTCCCGTATCCTGGGCCCCTTCCTAGTATATATGTCCCCCATCCTGGACCCTTTCCTGTTATATATGTCCTCCATCCTGGGCTCTTTCCTTGTATATTGTCCCTCATCCTGGGCATTTTTTTGGATAATGTTCCCCATTCTGTGCCCTTTCCTTGTATAATGTCCCTCATCCGGGGCCTCTTACAGGTATAATGTCCCTCATTCTGAGCCCCTTCCAATAATAATGTCCTGCATCTTGGGGTGCTACCTGTAGCCGCAGCTTCTCCCCCAGAGGATGAATCTTCCTGCTTGTCTCTTGTCCTTTTCCAGACTGAATAATCCCCTGGGTAAGCAGAGAGTTTGGGTGGGTTCCAGGCCCCCCTCCCCCACACCTAGGGACAGAAGCACTGCAGGGGGTGATTAACCTTCAGACAGGACAAATAATACATAGAATGGACAGAGCACCACGTCTAAAATATGAACTTACACAAAATGATACACAACCCACAATAGGGGTTTAGTACCCCTACATAAACAGGACACTAGGCCAGGGAGTGTTGTGCTACTGACCCCCACTGTATTGCTACTTGGAGATAAACCACCGGAGATCAATGATAAAATGTATTGCCTCAAAAGCTTTATTACAATGGCTACAACAACTCATATCGCGAGACAATGGAGATCCCCCTCCCTATCTCTTGCCCTTATTTAGTGATGAGCAGACCTGGACTGTAAAAGTCCAGATCCACGTGATTCCAGAAGTATCCGGGTGGTGGACCTGGGCCAGACTTCTCAGGGAACTCCGGCTAATGATACGGATCTGGAAACTCAGGAATTAAAAAAACAAATAAAGGAAAAATAAAAATAAAGCAAACATGCTGTACTTACCGAGCCTCCAGAGAGGTCGTAACTGCTTCTGGGCAGCTCATTTACCTTCATGAATATTCAGTGCTTCTACAACCCACCGATGGTCCTGGCGCCTCTGATTGGTTGTAGTCAGACAGCGCCCCCAGCCTAACTAAAGAATGTATGTCTGGAACACCAATGGTGTGAACAGGGTGCAAGACTCAAAAATATACAACTAAACAATAGGATAAAGAGTTGCACACCAGTCACAATGTATAGGGGAATAATGAAAAGCATAACTGCTATATGAATACTAGACTGAAAAATACAATGGACTATCTGAAATAAGTGAAAAACATGAAAATGGTATCTGCATAACTGCTATGAAAAATAGAAATGAGAGATATTTAGCCATTGTATTGATCAATGCAAAGGAGCCCCAAAACCAAACGCCAAGGTAATCTCTATTTTTGGGGTCCCTAACCTATGTGTAACCTCACCTGCAGTTAAAAAACTTGCTCTGTATGGGAAGCAAGGGACCAAGCTATATATGTGTGAAATAAGAGACATGGCTATGGGTGGGGCAGGATTCTCAGACAAAAAGTGCATACTAACTAAAGAATGTATGTCTGGAACACCAATGGTGTGAACAGGGTGCAAGACTCAAAAATATACAACTAAACAATAGGATAAAGAGTAGCATTTCTATTTTTCATAGCCCCACCCATAGCCATGTCTCTTATTTCACACATATATAGCTTGGTCCCTTGCTTCCCATACAGAGCAAGTTTTTTAACTGCAGGTGAGGTTACACATAGGTTAGGGACCCCAAAAATAGAGATTACCTTGGCGTTTGGTTTTGGGGCTCCTTTGCATTGATCAATACAATGGCTAAATATCTCTCATTTCTATTTTTCATAGCAGTTATGCAGATACCATTTTCATGTTTTTCACTTATTTCAGATAGTCCATTGTATTTTTCAGTCTAGTATTCATATAGCAGTTATGCTTTTCATTATTCCCCTATACATTGTGACTGGTGTGCAACTCTTTATCCTATTGTTTAGCGCCCCCAGCCTGTGAGACAGCATGTCTTGCTGCTTGCAATCACAAACCCAGTTTGCGGTCATTGTAGACTGGAGTAAAAGTAAATATAGAAAAACTAAATTATGAAACCCACCACAGATAAAGCCATGGCTTCGGGCTGCAGTCCCCAGTCGTGCACTTATCTTGGCTGTGGATCAAAATAAAAGGAACCGCATGCGGGTTTTCTTAATTACGTAAATAAATAAGTTTAGGAAAAACAGTGTGTGGCCCTCCCAATTTTGATACCCAGTCTAGATAAAGCCCAACAACTGGGGGCTGGTATACTCAGGCTGGGGAGACCCATTCTTATTGGGCCCCCCTGCCTAAAGATAGCAGCCTGCAGTCGTCCAGGATTGTTCCATCCATAAGATGCGACAATCCTGGCACCTTACTCTACTCTTCCCGATTGCCCTGGTGTGGTGGCAATCAGGGTAATAAGGAGTTAATAGCCTACAGATGCCACTAAGTCCTAGATTAGTAATGGTATGCATCTATGGGACCTAAACGTCTAAGGGAAAAAAAATAAACACAAACACCGAAAAAATACTTTATTTGAATTAAAATACAAAAAGCCCATCTTTCACCAATGTATTAACCCCCCCAAACACCCCTGCAGGTCCAACGTATTCCACACAAGGTCCCATGACAATTCAGCTATGCTACATCTGAAGCTCACAGCGAGCGGCTATAGCGCAATGACCGCCTGCTGTGAGCTTCAGGCAGGGAATGAGCTGTGTGATGAGCGGTGACATCACTTAGGTTATATACAGTCACAGCTGGAGGTTTCTACGGTCCTTCATCTGTGATCGCAAGTAAATTGTCCTCAGGTGAGGTCACTGCAAGAAAAGGAGTTAAACAGAGTTATCCAGTTAAAAGAAAAAGAGTTACACAGAGTTAAAAAGGTAAAAGATAAAGAGTTAAACAGAAGACTGTGTCTGGTTTATGTACTGTAGTTAGATATATAAAGCAGAGACTACAAGGAACAATAGAGGCCGGTAATTTCCCCTCTTCCACTCTATTGTAAGATCACAATCTCCGAGGCATTGTGCTTTATATGTATTGTATGGATTTGTTGTCTGGGTTCTCGTATCTTGTGTTCTTTAGAGGTCGCTCGTAAATCCATTGATTCAAACACAAGGACAAGTTATTAATTCAACCATGTTTTTATAAACTCAAGGGCTGAAAAGTAATAAAAAAAAGTCTAAGGTTCGACGAGAGCAAAAAGCTGAAAAGAGGTGAGGGACGTAATATGAATATTGTGCTGACAACTCTATTCCTGGAGTATCGAAATGAAGAAAGAAGTTGGAGAACAAAAACCACCGGTAGACAAGTGGGGAAAGGCTTGAAGGCCACTCTACTACCCTACAAAGCTCATTGGGCTCAATTATAGATATCCCCCTGAGCTGTTGACTGATTTAGCTCAGTCACTAGATGGATCAAAGATGGTTTGGAAGACCCATGTAGTCTCCAGACGCAACCAAGGATGTGCCAAGACATCACCATCAAAACCATGTTGGTGGCCACTCTACTTCCCTACGAAGCTCATTGGGCTCAAATATAGATATCTCCCTGAACTGTTGAATCATTTAGCTCAGTCACTAGATGGATCAAAGATGGTTTGGAAGACCCAAGTAGTCTCCAGACGCAACCAAGAATGTGCCAGGACGTCACCATCAAAACCATGTTGGTGGCCACTCTACTTCCCTACGAAGCTCATTGGGCTCAAATATAGATATCCCCCTGAACTGTTGAATCACTTAGCTCAGTCACTAGATGGATCAAAGATAGTTTGGAAGACCCAAGCAGTCTCCAGTCGCAACAAAGGATGTGCCAAGACGTCACCATCAAAACCACGTTGGTGGTCACTCTACTTCTCTACGAAGCTCATTGGGCTCAAATATAGATATCCCCCTGAACTGTTGAATCACTTAGCTCAGTCCCTAGATGGATCAAAGATAGTTTGGAAGACCCAAGCAGTCTCCAGTCGCAACAAAGGATGTGCCAAGACGTCACCATCAAAACCCTGTTGGTGGCCACTCTACTTCCCTACGAAGCTCATTGGGCTCAAATATAGATATCTCCCTGAACTGTTGAATCATTTAGCTCAGTCACTAGATGGATCAAAGATGGTTTGGAAGACCCAAGTAGTCTCCAGACGCAACCAAGAATGTGCCAGGACGTCACCATCAAAACCATGTTGGTGGCCACTCTACTTCCCTACGAAGCTCATTGGGCTCAAATATAGATATCCCCCTGAACTGTTGAATCACTTAGATCAGTCACTAGATTGATAAAAGATAGTTTGTAAGACCCAAGCAGTCTCCAGACGCAACAAAGGATGTGCCAAGACGTCACCATCAAAACCACGGTGGCCACTCTACTTCTCTATGAAGCTCATTGGGCTCAAATATAGATATCCCCCTGAACTGTTGAATCACTTAGCTCAGTCACTAGATGGATCAAAGATGGTTTGGAAGACCCATGTAGTCCCAAACGCAACCAAGGATGTGCCAAGACATCACCATCAAAACCATGTTGGTGGCCAACAGCAGTCTTGAGGTTCACTACTTTGGTTGGCGGTTCAATATTAAAGGAAGTCGAAATGGAAGATATTTATGATTCAGAGGTCAGAAAGCTTTGAAGTATCTCCAGTAGGCAATCATGGAGAAACTCAGAAGCTCAACTCCCAAAATGTTGGACCTTTTTTGGTGAGATGAGAAGGTGGAAGGGTTCCGATTTCCATGTTCCTATCAAAAACTAAGCTATGGGGAGAAGTAAGCGCCAATATTTCAGAAACTTAGGATACGACGATCGATAATTGAAGAAAACTTGCGCAGTAAGATACCTCGGAGTTGACACATCTGAAGACCACGAGCCAGGATGTGATCTCTTAGGAGACGTTTCATCAGGATTTCGGAGATTGATGAGCGGCCTCACAAACCGCTTCAGTTGAGCAGACAGCGCTCGACAAGACAAGACGGATATTCTTTAAGGGCAGTAAGTAAGATTCATAAAATTACAAGTTTCATATCTACACCGGCCGCCGTCTACAACCTGGAAATGATGAATGGACACAAAGTCTGCTGACAAAACCCAGACTGAGATCCTCAACAAAAAACAAAGGCTTTACTCTTGTCACATCTCTAGAGTTAACGACCCTTTCCGAAAAATCTGCAGCAAGTCTCTGATTCCACAAGAGAAGAGACAGAAAATAACTCAAAAACCTGCAGAGTCATAGATACAAGTGCTATAGCGGTAATATAACAAATACGATTACTACAATAATACCGCCTATGTACAGGAATATAGCTGCAATAATACTGCTCCTCTGTATAACTTTGTATTACTATTTCATCCAATTCCAAGAACCTAAATATAAATATTCCCTTTTATTAGATGTATTTTCTGCATTTTTCTACACGTGGAGACACTTAGATGTGTAAATACTGGTCCTTCTGGAGGATTTTGCGCTCTCTCTGTGGTGGATGGGCACGTTGAGCGCCACTCCGGGCAGTAACGTCCAGGCTCCAGCTGTGATTCCCGCTGTGAAGGAGGGAGACGGTGCTAGATCAGGGCTGGTCAGGATCAGGGGTAGGAAGGCGGCCCAGACATCATCACCATCAGACGTATCTCTGGGATCAGGGACCTCCTCTAGCCTGAGGACTTCAACTTCTCCCCTTTTTAGCAGGTTTCAGGTTTGATTTTTGTATTGCCCACACCTGTTAATTGCCACAGATAATGTTGATTAAGCATCACAAGCTTCAAACAAAGTTGTCTACCCACAATTTTGAAAAGGTGTCAACAATTTTGTCCAAACCATTTTTGACGGTTTGTGTGAAATTGTCCAATTTGCTTTGTAATTTTGTGTTGTTACTGTACACACAAAGCATAACAAAACATGAGTAATTGTAATCATTTTCTTGGAGAAATACTTCATTTCTTGGAACTAATTCAAGGACGCGAACACTTTCGGCCATGCTTTTATCAGGTCCTAGATGTCTTTGGTGGGTCATCTGTCTTTCTAGTGACTCTGCCTGTCTGTCCTGGCCATGCCATCTGCCTTACTAGTGACTCTGCCTGTTCGTCTGCTACCCTAGTGGTCCCTGTCCACACTTGAGACTCAGCCCTGTCTGCTCCCATGTCCACCCCTGTCCTGGGGGTCAGCTGCCATAGTTCTGGTCTCTACCCCACTAGGTTAGGCTTGGGGTTTAGCCTGTGGTCCAGTGGGTCTACTTTTGCTCACAGCAGTACCATCTCCGGTGCTGAGCGTTACAGGTGAAGACCTCCTGCGTTGCCCAATATGTCCATGTTCTCTACATCTGAATGGATGGATCTTAGGATATTAGCTGCAGATTTTAATATAAATGTCAAACAAGAGCCGTAATATATCATAGACTTTTGTGATCCATCAATATGACCGGTCTTAATAGTCTTCCTTTTCACTGATGTGATGGATCCAATGAAACCTTCAGGTGGAGAAGACCAATATGTCCATGTTCTCTTCATCTGGATGGATGGATCTTAGGATATTAGCTGTAGATATTAATACAAATCTTGAACAACAGCCATAATACATCATAGAACTTTATGATCCATCTATTTGACCGGTCCTAAAAGTCTACGTTTTCACTGACGTGATGGATCCAATGAAACCTTCAGGTGGAGAAGACCTAGTGTCCATGTTCTCTTCATCTGGATGGATGGATCTTGGCATATTAGTTGTAGCTTCTAATATGAGTGTCGCGGGCGGAAGAGGGGACGCCGCGCTCTCCCTACTGCTCGAATCCGGCTGGCACTGCGGCTGCTGCGGCCTGCCGCTGCTCGGTGGCTCGAGCGATGGGCCGGATCCCGGGGACTCGAGCGGCGCTCCTTTTGGGTGTGGGGATTGTTTATTGTCCGTGACGCCACCCACGGTGGTGGTGATTTGTTGACACCACCGCTGCTCTGTATGGGGATCCCGGGAAGGATGGTATGGAGCAGCCAGTTGTTGTATTGCCCCTCCGTGGGTAGGGGGTTGGTGATCCCGGGGCCCAGTGATGAGGTGGGTGATGCAGGGCTTGGTGGGTGCAGGGACGCGGGGGCAGCGCTGTGCCTTGCGGCACTGTGGTACTCACTCAGCCTGAGACGACGACACAGTTCTCGGTAAAACACACGGCTGGAAAGACGGTTCCCACGGACGGCTGCACTGGCTTTCCCCAGTAGGTGACGGTGACGGTCCCTCTGTCCTGCACCTATGTTGATAATGGTTGCGATGGGTTCCCCCCGGCTTCGATATGGGCCGGAGGAGCCCTACTGTGCCCGCAGGCGCTGGCCCTGAGAAACTGGTGCCCTGGCGGTGGCGGTGTCTCTCTGTTGCGGTTGGACTGTTGCCTTCAATCGGGACTTGGTTGTTAGGAGACAGTCGTCCCCTTCACTGACGGATTTGGCAAATTATGGCGACTCCTAGCCTTGCCGGGATCTGAAAGGCCCCTGCCCTGGTGCTGACTGTTCTTCGTATACCGCTCCGGTACCGCCGGGTCACCACCCGTCCGCGGTCCTTCCAGCAACCTCCGAGCAGTCCCCCTGCAGACTATCACCGCCGTCTGCTGACCTTGCTGTCACTGTCCGGGGCACGCACCCGGACTAACTTCAGGCTTTACTACTCTCACTTTTTCTGTCACTTCAGCTTCTCTCCTTAGCTCCACTACTACTTCCTTCTACTTCACTCCCTTTTCTTAACTGCCTGGTTCTCCCGCCTCCAGCACTGTGAACTCCTCGGTGGGCGGAGCCAACCGCCTGGCCCACCCCCTGGTGCGAACATCAGCCCCTGGAGGAAGGCAACAAGGATTTTGGTTGCCTTGGTGTTCCTAACTGGGGTGTAGGGTGTGGTGGTGTTATGACCGTGACCCCTGGCTTGCCCAGGGCGTCACATGAGCCGCGTACAAGTATCACAATATATTATATACTTTTGTGATTCATCTATATCACCGGTCGTAAGTCTTTAGGACCAGTCCAGCCTATTAGTTGGATGTGAGGAAACCTGAAGATGAAGAAGATATCGCCATGTTGTCTCTCTACCGGGATATTGGCTTTTCCGACTAACACAAGACCCGTACGGCACATCATAGAAAATCCAGTCAGTGAGGACCACGTAACACAATCATCTACCGCTGCGTCCTATAACTTCCACCTCCGCCGCCAGCCAAGAGCCGGCATTGTCCGGATGAGATGTGATTTGCTGATATTTACTGTACAATGTGTGGTATTAGCCCCGGACACCCTGTTATTTCCCAGACGGTGTTATCTGGACGATTCAGAACACGAGATGCCGGCTAAGCCCTGAGCTCGTTATTATTGAAACCGGAACATAATGGGAAATGACATCACCGCTATAGAAGATCAATCTCTGCCGCGCCGCAACATAATCTCCAAGAAAATATATATCCTGACCCAAAGTTTGGAGGGTTCCAGTTACAAAAGATTTATGTTATATATAAACCCCCCCAGACTCAATGCTCTATTAGTATTTCCATCGCTAGGATCGACTATCACTTTATCATCAGTCAGGGGACGGCTTTTGGGATCCCTACTGATCCCGAGAATAAGGCGGCTGCAAGGTGGTGGGGTCTCAGTCCATCATACAGTGATGGCTTATCCTGGGGATCTGGACACAAAGGGGCACTATTACTAAGTGGGGACATAAAGGGGGCACTATTATTGAGTGGGGATATAAAGGGGGTACTGTTACTGAGTGGGGACATAAATGGGGCACTATTACTGAGCGGAGACTCAAAGGGGGAACAATTACTAAGTGGAGACACAAAGGGGGCACTATTACTGAGTGGAGACACAAAGGGGGCACTATTACTGAGAGGGGACATAAAGGGGGCACTATTATTGAGTGGGGACATAAAGGGGGTACTATTACTGAGTGAGGTCACAAAGGGGCACTATTACTGAGCGGAGACTCAAAGAGGGAACAATTACTAAGTGGAGACACAAAGGGGGCACTATTACTGAGTGGAGACACATAAGGAGCACTATTACTGAGTGGAGACACAAAGGGGGCACTATTACTGAGTGGAGACACAAAGGGGGCACTATTACTGAGTGGAGACACATAAGGAGCACTATTACTGAGTGGAGACACAAAGGGGGCACTATTACTGAGTGGAGACACAAAGGGGGCACTATTACTGAGTGGAGACACATAAGGAGCACTATTACTGAGTGGAGACACATAAGGAGCACTATTACTGAGTGGAGACACATAAGGAGCACTATTACTGAGTGGAGACACAAAGGGGGTACTATTACTGAGTGGAGACACAAAGGGGGCACTATTACTGAGAGGGGACATAAAGGGGGCACTATTACTGAGTAGGGACACAAAGGGAAGGGGGCACTATTATTGAGTGGGGACATAAAGGGGGTACTATTACTGAGTGAGGTCACAAAGGGGCACTATTACTGAGCGGAGACTCAAAGGGGGCACTATTACTGAGTAGGGACACAAAGAGAAGGGGCACTATTATTGAGTGGGGACATAAAGGGGGTACTATTACTGAGTGAGGTCACAAAGGGGCACTATTACTGAGCGGAGACTCAAAGGGGGAACAATTACTAAGTGGAGACACAAAGGGGGCACTATTACTGAGTGGAGACACAAAGGGGGCACTATTACTGAGTGAGGTCACAAAGGGGCACTATTACTGAGCGGAGACTCAAAGGGGGCACTATTACTGAGTAGGGACACAAAGAGAAGGGGGCACTATTATTGAGTGGGGACATAAAGGGGGTACTATTACTGAGTGAGGTCACAAAGGGGCACTATTACTGAGCGGAGACTCAAAGGGGGAACAATTACTAAGTGGAGACACAAAGGGGGCACTATTACTGAGAGGGGACATAAAGGGGTACTATTACTGAGTAGGGACACAAAGGGAAGGGGGCACTATTATTGAGTGGGGACATAAAGGGGGTACTATTACTGAGTGGAGACACATAAGGAGCACTATTACTGAGTGGAGACACATAAGGAGCACTATTACTGAGTGGAGACACATAAGGAGCACTATTACTGAGTGGAGACACATAAGGAGCACTATTACTGAGTGGAGACACATAAGGAGCACTATTACTGAGTGGAGACACATAAGGAGCACTTTTACTGAGTGGAGACACAAAGGGGGCACTATTACTGAGTGGAGACACAAAGGGAGCACTTTTACTGAGTGGAGACACAAAGGGGGCACTATTACTGAGTGGAGACACAAAGGGGGCACTATTACTGAGTGGAGACACAAAGGGGGCACTATTACTGAGTGGAGACACAAAGGGGGCACTATTACTGAGTGGAGACACAAAGGGGGCACTATTACTGAGTGGAGACACAAAGAGTGCATTACTACTGAGTGGAGACACAAAAGGGGCACTATTACTGAGTGGAGACACAAAGGGGGCACTATTACTGAGTGGAGACACAAAGGGGGCACTATTACTGAGTGGAGACACAAAGAGTGCATTACTACTGAGTGGAGACACAAAAGGGGCATGTGATGGTAGAATATGGGGAGTTGTGTATCAATTTGTGTAGGTTCGTATTTTAGGCATGGTGCTCTGTCCATTCTATGTATTATTTGTCCTGTCTGCAGGTTAATAACCCCCTGCAGTGCTTCTGTCCCTAGGTGTGGGGGAGGGGGCCTGGAATCCATCCAAACTCTGAGCTTACCTGGAGAATTATTCAGTCTGTCTGAGGAAGACAAGAGAGAAGCAGGAAGATTCATCCTCTGGGGGAGAAGCTGCGGCTACAGGCAGCACCCCGGAGAGCTGTTGAGAAACCCCGATTTCCCTGGAAAAGGACTGCTGGATGATTCTGACTGATGCCCGGGCCTCATTAGCCAGGACTTTAGCTCCATCCAAGGTGCATGGCGTGCGCTCTCTGACCCATTCCTGTATTTCTGAGGGACACTTGTAAAGAAATTGTTCTATAAGAAATACCTGTATAACGTCTTCCACAGTGAAGGCGTCTTCTGCTTCCAGCCATTTCCGACATGCCTGGGACATCTTATGGGCACACATCCTAAACGATCCCCCCGTGGTACATGGGAGGTCTCAGAACTGTGCCCTATGTGAGTCTGGGGTGATGGCTTGGTAATCCAGAATAGTCCACTTTACAATGTTGTAATCCCGGTTCCGCTGTGAGGCAATGGTGTGATAAGCCTCTGCCAGGCTTCCGTTCAGGAGTCCCACTAACAAACGCACCCAGCCATAGTGGGAAACCTCCATCATGACACACTGCTGCTCAAAGTCCTTGAAGAACCCCTCCACATCTCCAAAAGCCTCATCAAATGGCTTGAAGTCCGCCCGGGTGATCCGCACAGGCTCCCGGATCGCTGGGTTTACACTCCAACTCACATTACTCCCTCTATCGGACTCCATTGCTTCTTGTCTCCTCTGTGCTCGGCGAGCAGCCTCCTCCTTATACTCCTGAGATACACCTGGGCCAAGAGCTGCCATCTCTTCTTCATACCACACCACCCACTGGCTTTTTGGGGCAGGGATCCCCGTCCCCAGTGCTTGTCCGTCAGACATCTGGGAGGAGGTGGTCTGGCTCGCACCCACCAGTAGATCAATTAATGCTTCTTTACTCAATCCCTGGTAGCTCAGGCCCAGATCTCTGGCTCTCTCCTGTAGACTGGATGCGGTCCAGTTTCTGTACTCACTCTGTGGGTGGATCTCCATTAGGCTGGGCTCTGTTGATCCAACCGCTGCCACCAGTTGTGACGGGGTCCTTCTCCCATATTACACCATCAGTAGAGTGAGAGATGAGTGAGCAATCCAAAGAGTATTTATTCCAAGCAAATCAAACGGTCCATAACATAATCCACCATAGAGAGGGTACAAATAGTCCAGAAACAAGAATATAGTCCAAAAAGCAATAAATGTCCAGGTCTCTCTGAGAAGCCGCAGCTTCAGCCCAGAGGTTCAATGTTCTTCCTTCTCTCTTGAAGTTCTCCAACAGGCTTACCAATTCTTCAGGTAAGCAGAGAGTTTAGGTGGATCCCAAGCCCTCCTTCAACACACTTAGTGACAAAAGCCCAGCAGGGGGTGATTAACCTGCAAACAGGACAATGTACAGAGAAGCAATACACAGAATGGACAGTGAACCATGGATAAAATACAGACCTACACAAAGTTATACACAACCGCACAATATCACATCATCACAGTAGTTATATTCCTGTATATAGGGGGCAGTATTATAGTAGTTATATTCTTGTATATAGGGGCAGTATTATAGTAGTTATATTCTTGTATATAGGGAGCAGTATTATAGTAGTTATATTCTTGTACATAGGGGCAGTATTATAGTAGTTATATTCTTGTATATAGGGGCAGTATTATAGCAGTTATATTCTTGTACATAGGGGGCAGTATTATAGTAGTTATATTCTTGTATATAGGGGCAGTATTATAGTAGTTATATTCTTGTAAATAGGGGGCAGTATTATAGTAGTTATATTCTTGTATATAGGGGGCAGTATTATAGTAGTTATATTCTTGTATATAGGGGGCAGTATTATAGTAGTTATATTCTTGTATATAGGAGCAGTATTATAGTAGTTATATTCTTGTATATAGGGGGCAGTATTATAGTAGTTATATTCTTGTATATAGGGAGCAGTATTATAGTAGTTATATTCTTGTATATAGGGACAGTATTATAGTAGTTATATTCTTGTACATAGGGGGCAGTATTATAGTAGTTATATTCTTGTATATAGGGGCAGTATTATAGTAGTTATATTCTTGTATATAGGGAGCAGTATTATAGTAGTTATATTCTTGTACATAGGGGCAGTATTATAGTAGTTATATTCTTGTATATAGGGGCAGTATTATAGCAGTTATATTCTTGTACATAGGGGGCAGTATTATAGTAGTTATATTCTTGTATATAGGGGCAGTATTATAGTAGTTATATTCTTGTAAATAGGGGGCAGTATTATAGTAGTTATATTCTTGTATATAGGGGGCAGTATTATAGTAGTTATATTCTTGTATATAGGGGGCAGTATTATAGTAGTTATATTCTTGTATATAGGAGCAGTATTATAGTAGTTATATTCTTGTATATAGGGGGCAGTATTATAGTAGTTATATTCTTGTATATAGGGGCAGTATTATAGTAGTTATATTCTTGTATATAGGGGCAGTATTATAGTAGTTATATTCTTGTATATAGGGAGCAGTATTATAGTAGTTATATTCTTGTATATAGGGGCAGTATTATAGTAGTTATATTCTTGTATATAGGGGCAGTATTACAGTAGTTATATTCTTGTATATAGGAGCAGTATTATAGTAGTTATATTCTTGTATATAGGGGGCAGTATTATAGTAGTTATATTCTTGTATATAGGGGGTAGTATTATAGTAGTTATATTCTTGTATATAGGGGCAGTATTATAGTAGTTATATTCTTGTACATAGGGGCAGTATTATAGTAGTTATATTCTTGTATATAGGGGCAGTATTATAGTAGTTATATTCTTGTATATAGGGGGCAGTATTATAGTAGTTATATTCTTGTATATAGGGGCAGTATTATAGTAGTTATATTCTTGTATATAGGGGCAGTATTATAGTAGTTATATTCTTGTATATAGGGGGCAGTATTATAGTAGTTATATTCTTGTATATAGGGGCAGTATTATAGTAGTTATATTCTTGTATATAGGGGGCAGTATTATAGTAGTTATATTCTTGTATATAGGGGGCAGTATTATAGTAGTTATATTCTTGTATATAGGGGCAGTATTATAGTAGTTATATTCTTGTATATAGGGACAATATTATAGTAGTTATATTCTTGTACATAGGGGGGCAGTATTATAGTAGTTATATTCTTGTATATAGGGGCAGTATTATAGTAGTTATATTCTTGTACATAGGGGGCAGTATTATAGCAGTTATATTCTTGTACATAGGAGCAGTATTATAGTAGTTATATTCTTGTATATAGGGGCAGTATTATAGTAGTTATATTCTTGTACATAGAGGCAGTATTATAGTAGTTATATTCTTGTATATAGGGGCAGTATTATAGTAGTTATATTCTTGTACATAGGAGCAGTATTATAGTAGTTATATTCTTGTATATAGGGGCAGTATTATAGTAGTTATATTCTTGTATATAGGGGCAGTATTATAGTAGTTATATTCTTGTACATAGGGGGCAGTATTATAGTAGTTATATTCTTGTATATAGGGGCAGTATTATAGTAGTTATATTCTTGTATATAGGGGCAGTATTATAGTAGTTATATTCTTGTACATAGGGGCAGTATTATAGTAGTTATATTCTTGTATATAGGGGCAGTATTATAGTAGTATATTCTTGTATATAGGGGGCAGTATTATAGTAGTTATATTCTTGTATATAGGAGCAGTATTATAGTAGTTATATTCTTGTTTATAGGGGCAGTATTATAGTAGTTATATTCTTGTACATAGGGGCAGTATTATAGTAGTTATATTCTTGTATATAGAGGGCAGTATTATAGTAGTTATATTCTTGTATATAGGAGCAGTATTATAGTAGTTATATTCTTGTATATATGAGCAGTATTATAGTAGTTATATTCTTGTATATAGGGGACAGTATTATAGTAGTTATATTCTTGTACATAGGGGCAGTATTATAGTAGTTATATTGTTGTATATAGGGGCAGTATTATAGTAGTTATATTCTTGTATATAGGGGCAGTATTATAGTAGTTATATTCTTGTATATAGAGGGCAGTATTATAGTAGTTATATTCTTGTATATAGGAGCAGTATTATAGTAGTTATATTCTTGTATATAGGAGCAGTATTATGGCAGTTATATTCTTGTATATAGGGGACAGTATTATAGTAGTTATATTCTTGTACATAGGGGCAGTATTATAGTAGTTATATTGTTGTATATAGGGGCAGTATTATAGTAGTTATATTCTTGTATATAGGGGCAGTATTATAGTAGTTATATTCTTGTATATAGAGGGCAGTATTATAGTAGTTATATTCTTGTATATAGGAGCAGTATTATAGTAGTTATATTCTTGTATATAGGGGGCAGTATTATAGTAGTTATATTCTTGTATATAGGGGGCAGTATTATAGTAGTTATATTCTTGTATATAGGAGCAGCATTATAGCAGTTATATTCTTGTATATAGGGGCAGTATTATAGTAGTTATATTTTTGTATATAAGTAGCAGTATTATAGTAGTTATATTCTTGTATATATGAGCAGTATTATAGTAGTTATATTCTTGTATATAGGAGCAGTATTATAGTAGTTATATTCTTGTATATAGGAGCAGTATTATAGTAGTTATATTCTTGTATATAGGGGGCAGTATTATAGTAGATATATTCTTGTATATAGGGGCAGTATTATAGTAGTTATATTCTTGTACATAGGAGCAGTATTATAGTAGTTATATTCTTGTACATAGGGGCAGTATTATAGTAGTTATATTCTTGTATATAGGGGCAGTATTATAGCAGTTATATTCTTGTACATAGGGGCAGTATTATAGTAGTTATATTCTTGTACATAGGGGCAGTATTATAGTAGTTATATTCTTGTACATAGGGGCAGTATTATAGTAGTTATATTCTTGTACATAGGGGCAGTATTATAGTAGTTATATTCTTGTACATAGGGGCAGTATTATAGTAGTTATATTCTTGTACATAGGGGCAGTATTATAGTAGTTATATTCTTGTACATAGGGGCAGTATTATAGTAGTTATATTCTTGTACATAGGGGCAGTATTATAGTAGTTATATTCTTGTATATAGGGGCAGTATTATAGTAGTTATATTCTTGTACATAGGGGCAGTATTATAGTAGTTATATTCTTGTACATAGGGGCAGTATTATAGTAGTTATATTCTTGTACATAGGGGGCAGTATTATAGTAGTTATATTCTTGTATATAGGGGCAGTATTATAGTAGTTATATTCTTGTACATAGGAGCAGTATTATAGTAGTTATATTCTTGTATATAGGGGCAGTATTATAGTAGTTATATTCTTGTACATAGGGGCAGTATTATAGTAGTTATATTCTTGTATATAGGGGCAGTATTATAGTAGTTATATTCTTGTACATAGGAGGCAGTATTATAGTAGTTATATTCTTGTATATAGGGGGCAGTATTATAGTAGTTATATTCTTGTACATAGGGGGCAGTATTATAGTAGTTATATTCTTGTATATAGGGGCAGTATTATAGTAGTTATATTCTTGTACATAGGAGCAGTATTATAGTAGTTATATTCTTGTATATAGGGGGCAGTATTATAGTAGTTATATTCTTGTACATAGGGGCAGTATTATAGTAGTTATATTCTTGTACATAGGGGCAGTATTATAGTAGTTATATTCTTGTACATAGGGGCAGTATTATAGTAGTTATATTCTTGTACATAGGGGCAGTATTATAGTAGTTATATTCTTGTACATAGGGGCAGTATTATAGTAGTTATATTCTTGTACATAGGGGCAGTATTATAGTAGTTATATTCTTGTACATAGGGGCAGTATTATAGTAGTTATATTCTTGTACATAGGGGCAGTATTATAGTAGTTATATTCTTGTACATAGGGGCAGTATTATAGTAGTTATATTCTTGTACATAGGGGGCAGTATTATAGTAGTTATATTCTTGTATATAGGGGCAGTATTATAGTAGTTATATTCTTGTACATAGGAGCAGTATTATAGTAGTTATATTCTTGTATATAGGGGCAGTATTATAGTAGTTATATTCTTGTACATAGGGGCAGTATTATAGTAGTTATATTCTTGTATATAGGGGCAGTATTATAGTAGTTATATTCTTGTACATAGGAGGCAGTATTATAGTAGTTATATTCTTGTATATAGGGGGCAGTATTATAGTAGTTATATTCTTGTACATAGGGGGCAGTATTATAGTAGTTATATTCTTGTATATAGGGGCAGTATTATAGTAGTTATATTCTTGTACATAGGAGCAGTATTATAGTAGTTATATTCTTGTATATAGGGGGCAGTATTATAGTAGTTATATTCTTGTACATAGGGGCAGTATTATAGTAGTTATATTCTTGTACATAGGGGCAGTATTATAGTAGTTATATTCTTGTACATAGGGGCAGTATTATAGTAGTTATATTCTTGTACATAGGGGCAGTATTATAGTAGTTATATTCTTGTACATAGGGGCAGTATTATAGTAGTTATATTCTTGTACATAGGGGCAGTATTATAGTAGTTATATTCTTGTACATAGGGGCAGTATTATAGTAGTTATATTCTTGTATATAGGGGCAGTATTATAGTAGTTATATTCTTGTACATAGGGGCAGTATTATAGTAGTTATATTCTTGTACATAGGGGCAGTATTATAGTAGTTATATTCTTGTACATAGGGGGCAGTATTATAGTAGTTATATTCTTGTATATAGGGGCAGTATTATAGTAGTTATATTCTTGTACATAGGAGCAGTATTATAGTAGTTATATTCTTGTATATAGGGGCAGTATTATAGTAGTTATATTCTTGTACATAGGGGCAGTATTATAGTAGTTATATTCTTGTATATAGGGGCAGTATTATAGTAGTTATATTCTTGTACATAGGGGCAGTATTATAGTAGTTATATTCTTGTACATAGGGGGCAGTATTATAGTAGTTATATTCTTGTATATAGGGGCAGTATTATAGTAGTTATATTCTTGTATATAGGGGCAGTATTATAGTAGTTATATTCTTGTACATAGGGGGCAGTATTATAGTAGTTATATTCTTGTATATAGGGGCAGTATTATAGTAGTTATATTCTTGTACATAGGGGGCAGTATTATAGTAGTTATATTCTTGTATATAGGGGCAGTATTATAGTAGTTATATTCTTGTACATAGGGGCAGTATTATAGTAGTTATATTCTTGTATATAGGGGGCAGTATTATAGTAGTTATATTCTTGTATATAGGGGCAGTATTATAGTAGTTATATTCTTGTATATATGGGCAGTATTATAGTAGTTATATTCTTGTATATAGGGGCAGTATTATAGTAGTTATATTCTTGTACATAGGGGGCAGTATTATAGTAGTTATATTCTTGTACATAGGGGGCAGTATTATAGTAGTTATATTCTTGTATATAGGGGCAGTATTATAGTAGTTATATTCTTGTATATAGGGGCAGTATTATAGTAGTTATATTCTTGTAGATAGGGGCAGTATTATAGTAGTTATATTCTTGTATATAGGGGCAGTATTATAGTAGTTATATTCTTGTATATAGGGGCAGTATTCTAGTAGTTATATTCTTGTAGATAGGGGCAGTATTATAGTAGTTATATTCTTGTATATAGGGGCAGTATTATAGTAGTTATATTCTTGTATATAGGGGCAGTATTATAGTAGTTATATTCTTGTATATAGGGGCAGTATTATAGTAGTTATATTCTTGTATATAGGGGCAGTATTCTAGTAGTTATATTCTTGTAGATAGGGGCAGTATTATAGTAGTTATATTCTTGTATATAGGGGCAGTATTATAGTAGTTATATTCTTGTACATAGGGGCAGTGTTATAGTAGTTATATTCTTGTACATAGGGGCAGTATTATAGTAGTTATATTCTTGTACATTTGTTGTTGCAGATGTCTTTATTTGCATTACTCGCGTCATTACAATAGTTTTTTTTTCTGGTTACAGCAGTACGGCTTTATTTTCTCACTGTTGTGTGGTTTTTCGTCCTCAGCTGATAGTGGCGGTTGTGAGTCACGCGTCAGATCCTGGCAGACGTGGAAGGTCGCACCCTTGGGCCGCTCTGTGGCGCCATCTGCAGGTGTAATAATGTCGTCCCCGCTGCTGATGTATTCTCCGCTCCCCGCAGCGCTCCTCGGGGGATCCTCGTCCTTGCACTGCGCTGTGTGACCGGCTCCAGTGACCCAGATTCACGGGGATCAGAGACGTTTACTGCGATTATTCCCAGTCATAGGAATGGGGATCTATTTAAATGAAGCAGAAGAAATATTCAGCAAATAAAAGAAAGGGTTAAAAAAGAAAAATTGTTATACAATAAAAAAACAAAGTAAAAATTGTGCAAATTTAGGAGCCATAAGGAAGGAAGGAAGGATCGCCTGCAGCACTGACTGTCTGCAGGGTAGGAACAGACAGACGACGGGTGATAACAGGTGTCAGAGACCCCCGAGACACCGAGGAAGAGGAAGGAGACTATAGAATCAGTAATGTATGTACACAGTGACTGCACCAGCAGAATAGTGAGTGCAGCTCTGGAGTATAATACAGGAGGTAACTCAGGATCAGTAATGTATGTACACAGTGACTGCACCAGCAGAATAGTGAGTGCAGCTCTGGAGTATAATACAGGAGGTAACTCAGGATCAGTAATGTAATGTATGTACACAGTGACTGCACCAGCAGAATAGTGAGTGCAGCTCTGGAGGATAATACAGGAGGTAACTCAGGATCAGTAATGTATGTACACAGTGACTGCACCAGCAGAATAGTGAGTGCAGCTCTGGAGTATAATGCAGGAGGTAACTCAGGATCAGTAACTGCACCAGCAGAATAGTGAGTGCAGCTCTGGAGTATAATACAGGATCAGTAATGTATGTACACAGTGACTGCACCAGCAGAATAGTGAGTGCAGCTCTGGAGTATAATGCAGGAGGTAACTCAGGATCAGTAATGTAATGTATGTACACAGTGACTGCACCAGCAGAATAGTGAGTGCAGCTCTGGAGTATAATACAGGAGGTAACTCAGGATCAGTAATGTAATGTATGTACACAGTGACTGCACCAGCAGAATAGTGAGTGCAGCTCTGGAGGATAATACAGGAGGTAACTCAGGATCAGTAATGTAATGTATGTACACAGTGACTGCACCAGCAGAATAGTGAGTGCAGCTCTGGAGTATAATACAGGAGGTAACTCAGGATCAGTAATGTATGTACACAGTGACTGCACCAGCAGAATAGTGAGTGCAGCTCTGGAGTATAATACAGGAGGTAACTCAGGATCAGTAATGTAATGTACACAGTGACTGCACCAGCAGAATAGTGAGTGCAGCTCTGGAGTATAATACAGGAGGTAACTCAGGATCAGTAATGTAATGTATGTACACAGTGACTGCACCAGCAGAATAGTGAGTGCAGCTCTGGAGGATAATACAGGAGGTAACTCAGGATCAGTAATGTATGTACACAGTGACTGCACCAGCAGAATAGTGAGTGCAGCTCTGGAGTATAATACAGGAGGTAACTCAGGATCAGTAATGTATGTACACAGTGACTGCACCAGCAGAATAGTGAGTGCAGCTCTGGAGTATAATACAGGAGGTAACTCAGGATCAGTAATGTTATGTATGTACACAGTGACTGCACCAGCAGAATAGTGAGTGCAGCTCTGGAGTATAATACAGGAGGTAACTCAGGATCAGTAATGTAATGTATGTACACAGTGACTGCACCAGCAGAATAGTGAGTGCAGCTCTGGAGTATAATACAGGAGGTAACTCAGGATCAGTAATGTATGTACACAGTGACTGCACCAGCAGAATAGTGAGTGCAGCTCTGGAGTATAATACAGGAGGTATCTCAGGATCAGTAATGTAATGTATGTACACAGTGACTGCACCAGCAGAATAGTGAGTGCAGCTCTGGAGTATAATACAGGAGGTAACTCAGGATCAGTAATGTATGTACACAGTGACTGCAGCAGCAGAATAGTGAGTGCAGCTCTGGAGTATAATACAGGAGGTAACTCAGGATCAGTAATGCAATGTATGTACACAGTGACTGCACCAGCAGAATAGTGAGTGCAGCTCTGGAGTATAATACAGGAGGTAACTCAGGATCAGTAATGTATGTACACAGTGACTGCACCAGCAGAATAGTGAGTGCAGCTCTGGAGTATAATACAGGAGGTAACTCAGGATCAGTAATGTATGTACACAGTGACTGCACCAGCAGAATAGTGAGTGCAGCTCTGGGGTATAATACAGGAGGTAACTCAGGATCAGTAATGTATGTACACAGTGACTGCACCAGCAGAATAGTGAGTGCAGCTCTGGAGTATAATACAGGAGGTAACTCAGGATCAGTAATGTAATGTATGTACACAGTGACTGCACCAGCTGAATAGTGAGTGCAGCTCTGGAGTATAATACAGGAGGTAACTCAGGATCAGTAATGTAATGTATGTACACAGTGACTGCACCAGCAGAACAGTGAGTGCAGCTCTGGAGTATAATACAGGGGGTAACTCAGGATCAGTAATGTAATGTATGTACACAGTGACTGCACCAGCAGAATAGTGAGTGCAGCTCTGGAGTATAATACAGGAGGTAACTCAGGATCAGTAATGTATGTACACAGTGACGGTACCAGCTGAATAGTGAGTGCAGCTCTGGAGTATAATACAGGAGGTAACTCAGGATCAGTAATGTATGTACACAGTGACTGCACCAGCAGAACAGTGAGTGCAGCTCTGGAGTATAATACAGGAGGTAACTCAGGATCAGTAATGTAATGTACACAGTGACTGCACCAGCAGAATAGTGAGTGCAGCTCTGGAGTATAATACAGGAGGTAACTCAGGATCAGTAATGTAAAGTATGTACACAGTGACTGCACCAGCAGAATAGTGAGTGCAGCTCTGGAGTATAATACAGGAGGTAACTCAGGATCAGTAATGTATGTACACAGTGACTGCACCAGCAGAATAGTGAGTGCAGCTCTGGAGTATAATACAGGAGGTAACTCAGGATCAGTAATGTATGTACACAGTGACTGCACCAGCAGAATAGTGAGTGCAGCTCTGGAGTATAATACAGGAGGTAACTCAGGATCAGTAATGTATGTACACAGTGACTGCACCAGCAGAATAGTGAGTGCAGCTCTGGAGTATAATACAGGAGGTAACTCAGGATCAGTAATGTAATGTATGTACACAGTGACTGCACCAGCAGAATAGTGAGTGCAGCTCTGGAGTATAATACAGGAGGTAACTCAGGATCAGTAATGTATGTTCACAGTGACTGCAGCAGCAGAATAGTGAGTGCAGCTCTGGAGTATAATACAGGATGTAACTCAGGATCAGTAATGTATGTACACAGTGACTGCACCAGCTGAATAGTGAGTGCAGCTCTGGAGTATAATACAGGAGGTAACTCAGGATCAGTAATGTAATGTATGTACACAGTGACTGCACCAGCTGAATAGTGAGTGCAGCTCTGGAGTATAATACAGGACGTAACTCAGGATCAGTAATGTATGTACACAGCGACTGCACCAGCAGAATAGTGAGTGCAGCTCTGGAGTATAATACAGGAGGTAACTCAGGATCAGTAATGTATGTACACAGTGACTGCACCAGCAGAATAGTGAGTGCAGCTCTGGAGTATAATACAGGAGGTAACTCAGGATCAGTAATGTATGTTCACAGTGACTGCAGCAGCAGAATAGTGAGTGCAGCTCTGGAGTATAATACAGGAGGTAACTCAGGATCAGTAATGTATGTACACAGTGACTGCACCAGCAGAATAGTGAGTGCAGCTCTGGAGTATAATACAGGATGTAACTCAGGATCAGTAATGTATGTACACAGTGACTGCACCAGCTGAATAGTGAGTGCAGCTCTGGAGTATAATACAGGAGGTAACTCAGGATCAGTAATGTAATGTATGTACACAGTGACTGCACCAGCAGAATAGTGAGTGCAGCTCTGGAGTATAATACAGGAGGTAACTCAGGATCAGTAATGTATGTGCACAGTGACTGCAGCAGCAGAATAGTGAGTGCAGCTCTGGAGCATAATACAGGAGGTAACTCAGGATCAGTAATGTATGTGCACAGTGACTGCAGCAGCAGAATAGTGAGTGCAGCTCTGGAGTATAATACAGGAGGTAACTCAGGATCAGTAATGTATGTGCACAGTGACTGCAGCAGCAGAATAGTGAGTGCAGCTCTGGAGTATAATACAGGAGGTAACTCAGGATCAGTAATGTATGTGCACAGTGACTGCACCAGCAGAATAGTGAGTGCAGCTCTGGAGTATAATACAGGAGGTAACTCAGGATCAGTAATGTAATGTATATACACAGTGACTGCAGCAGCAGAATAGTGAGCGCAGCTCTGGAGTATAATACAGGAGGTAACTCAGGATCAGTAATGTATGTTCACAGTGACTGCAGCAGCAGAATAGTGAGTGCAGCTCTGGAGTATAATACAGGATGTAACTCAGGATCAGTAATGTATGTACACAGTGACTGCACCAGCTGAATAGTGAGTGCAGCTCTGGAGTATAATACAGGAGGTAACTCAGGATCAGTAATGTAATGTATGTACACAGTGACTGCACCAGCTGAATAGTGAGTGCAGCTCTGGAGTATAATACAGGACGTAACTCAGGATCAGTAATGTATGTACACAGTGACTGCACCAGCAGAACAGTGAGTGCAGCTCTGGAGTATAATACAGGAGGTAACTCAGGATCAGTAATGTATGTACACAGTGACTGCACCAGCAGAATAGTGAGTGCAGCTCTGGAGTATAATACAGGAGGTAACTCAGGATCAGTAATGTATGTTCACAGTGACTGCAGCAGCAGAATAGTGAGTGCAGCTCTGGAGTATAATACAGGAGGTAACTCAGGATCAGTAATGTATGTACACAGTGACTGCACCAGCAGAATAGTGAGTGCAGCTCTGGAGTATAATACAGGATGTAACTCAGGATCAGTAATGTATGTACACAGTGACTGCACCAGCTGAATAGTGAGTGCAGCTCTGGAGTATAATACAGGAGGTAACTCAGGATCAGTAATGTAATGTATGTACACAGTGACTGCACCAGCAGAATAGTGAGTGCAGCTCTGGAGTATAATACAGGAGGTAACTCAGGATCAGTAATGTATGTGCACAGTGACTGCAGCAGCAGAATAGTGAGTGCAGCTCTGGAGCATAATACAGGAGGTAACTCAGGATCAGTAATGTATGTGCACAGTGACTGCAGCAGCAGAATAGTGAGTGCAGCTCTGGAGTATAATACAGGAGGTAACTCAGGATCAGTAATGTATGTGCACAGTGACTGCAGCAGCAGAATAGTGAGCGCAGCTCTGGAGTATAATACAGGAGGTAACTCAGGATCAGTAATGTATGTGCACAGTGACTGCAGCAGCATGACGTATCTATAAGGGATAAACGGGTCTCCAGTGACAAACTTCCCGTTACTTTAAACATATTAGTAACGACACAGACTCCAACTTTATTGCCGAATGGCCACAGCTTTATTCAACAGTATATATGTACCAAACTTGTGGCTCAACATGCCACCCCATTAACACCTGAACCTGTACATATATACATATTCTCCACAAAATGACTCCTGATAGGTCCATCCGAGAGCCAAACCATCATTCCTATCCCCCGGCCGTAACCTCCAACCGGCCCAGGGGACCACCTCGGCCGTGACCAACCGACCCGAGGTGTAGGGTAATTAACGTTCCATCGTTAATTACCCCTCCCCAGAACCTGCAGGACCTCCGCCTACAAGTTCCCATCCAACTCAACGCCACTCCCCCTGAGTGGCTTCATACCAACAAACCTACTGTCGGTACACCAAACCTCTCTGAACGGACCTATCACCCCGCCACAGACCGGCCAAGTGACACCTTACTTGGCCCGGGCCCCCCACACCCCCAATGCTCGTTCTATTCCATCCTTCAAACCCAACGTCCACAAATCCAACCGCCATCCGTGAGAATGGACCCCATCACGCCTCAAATACTGCTCAGTGGACTTCTCCAACTCCTCGAATCGAACCACCAACCTCCGTTCCACGCTCCAAACCTGCCAATCGCCCGGTTCCATTTTTCCCAGGCCCTGTTAATCCGATCCACTCCTAAAACGCCACTGCCTTCGGGCTACCATATCGGACCTCACAATCACAATGCCATGGAACGCCCTCCACAAATGAAGTAAGTCCAACTTGCTCTCCCTTTTAACTCTCACACCGTCCACACTCCAAAGTCAATCCCCCCCACCTGCAGCATTAAAACAACAGGTTCCTTGTCAATCCGGCTATAATACACCAATTCAGGGCGAACTCTACTCCCAGTCATGCCCCGAACTCCGAGCCATTTCACACGGGCTTCCTACATCGCCGCTCCGCACGAAGAGACTGCCCACCAAACCATCCTCAATAAAGGACCCCCCCCTGTCACCAAACATCACCTAATCAGATGTGGTCTAATATACAAACGAAACCTGGAGGAATCCCAGCTCCCAATCCACCGGGTCCAATCCTCACTCAGCCCCCCCACGTAGCCACTTCGGTCGCTGCCCCAATCCGAAAGGAGCGGGACCCATAATCCCTTGGCTACTCCCCCGGCCCTTACTAAAGCCGTCTTCAACACTGCCATACTGGAATCACGATAAGGCAGATCCATCCACATGTCTAAAGAAACACCGGGGTAGCCACCCCACACCTGCAAGAATTCCGCCACCTGAACCACTGGGCATAGGTGGCGCCCTGGCAATTCAAACAATGTCACCAGACGTCCCCCACCTATTTGGTCTGTCTATCGAAAACCATACCGGCACTCGCGCCATCCTTACCAAGCGTAACAACCTCTAATAACAGCCCGCCTACCGCATGCCTGGCAGGGCTACCAAATTCTCTGATGCAGAAAGCCCCGAAAAATGCCAATACGAAGGCAACCTTAAACAGCCTCGTACCTAATCGGACGAGCATATATCCCCCAAACACATCACCAACCAATCAACGACGGAAACAATAGTGGCCGTCTCCTGTCTCGCGGCCACGCGTCCTTTGAAAACCCTTTATCCCCTACCGCACCAGAAAATCCTTTGCCACGTCCCGAACCCCTTGCATTTTAACAAGAAGGCCAACACCGCCCAACTTGTAATCATCACCGAAACGGACCGGCCTGCTGAAAAATCCCAGCTAATCACTGACAAAACCCCCAGCACTCGGCCTGTCTAACCAAGCTCCATAAAATCCGCCTTCTCCAATTCCTCCCATTCTCGCCACACAGCCTGGTATCGGCACAAGTAGCCTCAGTCACCGGTCTCCTGATTCCCTCAAATGCTACCCGACGCCAGGGCACACAGCCATGCCGGGCATAGTTCTCCAACCTTGTCCGCTCCTGGCACCAGTCGCCTGAACCTGTGGGACTGAAACCGAGAGCGCATCAGCCACTTCACTTTGCACTCCGGGCACATGCTGCGCCACCACGCACCTGTTGAGTTCTAAGCAACCCAACACCAGATGTCCCAAGTATCACACCACCGGGGGCGATTTTGACGACCATGAATTGATCGAAATACACCACTGCCATGTCATTACAATGCCCACCAAGCTTCTTGCCCGCAAATTCTGGGCCCCAAAAAACTCCATTGCCACTATGATGGGGGAACATTTCCACCAGCGCCAAATATGTCATAAACCCCTTTTTCAACCCAAAGCCGTGGCATTAGCCCACACACCAATGCGTCCTAAAATTGCCCCAAAACCTGATGCCCCCGCCGCATCAATAAACAGTTCCAGCTGGCTATCTGATACTGCCCTGTTCACCCATAACGTCCGTCCGTTGTATCATTCAAGGAATGCAGCCCCACACCAGCAAACCTTCTTTCATTGTCATTGTCACTCTGACAAATAATTTGTAGCAATCACCCCCGCCATTGCGCTTGCCAGACGCCTGTTAAATATTCGCCCCATAGGCCTAGTGCGACCGGCAAAATTCAACTTCCCAAGGACCGACTGAAATCCTGTAACCGCACCTTCTTAGCCCAGTGCAACAACTGCACCGACACCTTCAAACACGCAGCTCGTCCTCCGGCAATCGGCATTCCATAGCCACCGTGTCAATTTCAATGCCCAAGAAACACAGGGACGTCACTGGCCCTTCTGTCTTCCCCCGTGCCACCGGAATCCCAGGCTTCCTGCAATGCGTTCTCATGTAAATAACAGCAAGGAACAAACCGAGGAGCCCACTGGGCCCACGCAAAAGAAATCATCCAAATAGTGTATCCCTGAGTGGACACCCGCCACATCCCTGACTACCCATTCCACAAACGAACTAACGCTTCAAACTAAGCGCACGAAATAGAACAACCCATGGGCAGGCACTGATCCACATAATATTGCCCATCCCACCTGCACCCAAAGGTGCAAAAACTCTCTGGGTGCACCGGAAGTAACC
Organism: Anomaloglossus baeobatrachus; assembly: GCF_048569485.1. NCBI lineage: Eukaryota > Metazoa > Chordata > Amphibia > Anura > Aromobatidae > Anomaloglossus > Anomaloglossus baeobatrachus. The sequence goes on from NC_134357.1 coordinate 589,535,571, forward strand.
GTAAAGCTGCTTCCACGTCCGCCTTGGTCATCGGGGCCCCTTGCCCACTACCCACACTAACTCCAACGCCTTGTCAAACGATAGATAACAGACCGCCGGCACTCGGGTGAAATCCCGCCGTTCACCAACAACCCAGCCGGATAAGAGAGATGATGAAGGAGCCAATACTCGTTCGACTCCTTCTTGGGTACCACTCCCAGCAGCGAAAACCCTCAAGTTGGGGAGTGACGGGTCCTGGACCAGAACCCGCCATCCATCCCGCTCCACCTCCTTCCGCAGCCTTTCCGTCACCACCTCCGGATGTCCTTTTTCGGACCCCGAATTACCCGGGCGAAACCCCGGCGCCCCAAAATCAAACGGAACCCGGAAACCTCCCATAAAACCCGTAGCAAACAGCTCCGCCGCCCGGTCATCCGGATATTTATTTAAATAGGGACGCATCCCTCGACCCTCACTAGCATCCTCCCTGTTACCAAAACCGTCCCCCGACCTTTCTTTCCCCCTTTGAAACACCTGGCCAAAGAGAGGGAAACCTCCACAACCGGAACACTCGTGTTTGAACTGACACGCTGCCCCCAAACTCACATTGCCCCTCACTAAATTTCCAACACGCCCCTTTCTTTTTCCCCAGCCAAAGACCCGCCACTCGCACCCGGGCCCCTGGCACCACCTCAAAAGGGCTGCGCCGGAGCCATTATCAAACGCATCCCCAAAACATATATCTTTGTGTTCCCACCAGATGCCCGGCCGCATAGCCTTCCAATGCCAGTTAGTAAACGTCCTCGGGATCAACCTACACCTCCCCTTTTTTTTTTTTTTATCCTCCTTATCTTTCAGATTCACTTGCCTTCACTGTCTCCAAATTAAACTTTTCCAAGGGAAGCAGTGAAAATATTTCCCCATACTCCCCTTTTCTTATCTACTCCCTCACCTCCTTTTTTAACTGCACCCCTAACAGACTCCCAAAGCACCCGTAACTTCGCTCCGAGCCCTAACATCCAAACGCACAACCTCATCATCCTTTTCCACGTCCTCACTAACCAACGCCACGGCCGCCGCGCCATCCGCCTGACCCGCAACGACCGCCGGCACAACCTCCTAAGTCTCTACCTCGCGCACCGGTACCACCGGCAGCCACCCCGACCGTGGGACCCACCCACGCCCCCCGCCAGGGACCCAGGCCCGCTTCGACCTGACCGCTCAGCCGACAATCCCTGCAACACCCCTAGCAGCTGCCCCCAAAACTCCGCCCCGGGTAACCCCGACTGACCGACCGCACTAAAACCCCCGGCAAACCACTCCCCGCGGTGGAACCCCCGTCCCCGCTAACACTACCCACAACATTAAACATATTGGTTGTTCTCTCACCGGGCTGCCTCTGAACCGAATCCGGAGCAGCCGTACCGCGAACATCCTGCTGCCGTTCATCCGTCCTGCCGCCTCCTCCGGTCCTTCTTCCTCGCCCGAATAAGAAGAGCTGCTGAAGTCCGCTGGGGGGACCAGCGAGGGGACAGCCCGCACCTTGCGGCCGTCAACCCCCACGGTCACCGCACCCTGCTCCTCCGTGCACCTCCTGTTTGTCCTCTGTTTCATGCCGCGGCGCGGCGTCCTACCGCCATCCTTCTTTGCTGCCCCCTCCTGCTGCACCGCTGTAATCTCTGTAGCTCCCGGTGGTCCCCCTCCCTACCGACTGCAGGAAGGCCGTGCCTCTCCGTCCGGATGCCAGGAACACCCCCCAGCCTGATCCCTGCTGGGAGGTACCGTAATAACAGACCGCCGCAAGGGCCCTGCCGACCGCATGACCCTGCCACCAGCCCCCTCCGACTACCGCTCCGATCCGTGCCGCCCCTCCATCCATGCTCTCTCCCCTGCCGTCTGCAGGGAGTCTCCCCGTCTGCTCTGTGGTGCCGGGCGCCACCCCCAGCCCGCACCTCACTGGGGGCTGCCGCTGCTCTGGTCCGTGGCCGTGCAGGCCGCAGACCGGAAGTAGGCCTCGCATAAGCTCCGCCCACCCCCGGCCCGCGGAATCTCCGACGAGGATTCCTCCCGGCGGCCGGAGACACGTCTGAAGGTGAGGTGCACTCCGCTGCCCCGGAGGGTCCCCGAAGGGGCTCCTAAATCTGTCTTCTCCCCCCCCCCCGACGGGGGAGTAGCGCTCCGGCGGTCGCGCCCCGCCGAGCGCGCAGCGCAGGTCCGGGCACAGGAGCAGAGAAGCCGCTCCAGCCCCGCAGACGCGTCCTCGCAGATGTCCTCAGATGCCCCCCCCCCAGCTCCAGCACCGCCACCATTCTTCAGTCAGGGAGGCAGCAGCGCAGGGGGACACGCTGTCTGTAGGTCAAAAGGGGCAGTGACCTCTGCACAGCCCCCTTTATACCCACACACCAACCCTCCCATATCTTGTCCCTCACCCAATCCCTTTTCCCGACTCTCCCACCAATCAGGCAGCCCCTATGTGCCTCCAACCTTAGCACTTAACTCTTTCCTACCCTAACCCTCCCGATCGTCATGTGCCTGTTCACCCCTATGGGGCTCTCTGGCCGTCTGAATAGTGAGTGCAGCTCTGGAGTATAATACAGGAGGTAGCCGTGCTGTGGTTAGATGTGAGTGTCTTCTGACATGATACATGTGATCGGCTGCAGTATGACCCCCTGTGTTGCTTTCTGCCTCCGGTCTTGCTCCTGGCATGATACATGTGATCGGTTGCAGTATGACCCCCTGTGTTGCTTTCTGCCTCCGGTCTTGCTCCTGGCATGATACATGTGATCGGTTGCAGTATGACCCCCTGTGTTGCTTTCTTCCTCCGGTCTCGCTCCTGGCATGATACATGTGATCGGTTGCAGTATGACCCCCTGTGTTGCTTTCTTCCTCCGGTCTCGCTCCTGGCATGATACATGTGATCGGTTGCAGTATGACCCCCTGTGTTGCTTTCTGCCTCCGGTCTTGCTCCTGGCATGATACATGTGATCGGCTGCAGTATGACCCCCTGTGTTGCTTTCTTCCTCCGGTCTTGCTCCTGGCATGATACATGTGATCGGTTGCAGTATGACCCCCTGTGTTGCTTTCTGCCTCCGGTCTTGCTCCTGGCATGATACATGTGATCGGTTGCAGTATGACCCCCTGTGTTGCTTTCTGCCTCCGGTCTTGCTCCTGGCATGATACATGTGATCGGTTGCAGTATGACCCCTTGTGTTGCTTTCTGCCTCCGGTCTTGCTCCTGGCATGATACATGTGATCGGCTGCAGTATGACCCCCTGTGTTGCTTTCTGCCTCCGGTCTTGCTCCTGGCATGATACATGTGATTGGTTGCAGTATGACCCCCTGTGTTGCTTTCTGCCTCCGGTCTCGCTCCTGGTATGATACATGTGATTGGTTGCAGTATGACCCCCTGTGTTGCTTTCTTCCTCCGGTCTTGCTCCTGGCATGATACATGTGATCGGTTGCAGTATGACCCCCTGTGTTGCTTTCTGCCTCCGGTCTTGCTCCTGGCATGATACATGTGATCGGTTGCAGTATGACCCCCTGTGTTGCTTTCTGCCTCTGGTCTTGCTCCTGGCATGATACATGTGATCGGTTGCAGTATGACCCCCTGTGTTGCTTTCTGCCTCTGGTCTTGCTCCTGGCATGATACATGTGATCAGTTGCAGTATGACCCCTTGTGTTGCTTTCTGCCTCTGGTCTTGCTCCTGGCATGATACATGTGATCGGTTGCAGTATGACCCCCTGTGTTGCTTTCTTCCTCCGGTCTCGCTCCTGGCATGATACATGTGATCGGCTGCAGTATGGCCCCCTGTGTTGCTTTCTTCCTCCGGTCTTGCTCCTGGCATGATACATGTGATCGGTTGCAGTATGGCCCCCTGTGTTGCTTTCTGCCTCCGGTCTTGCTCCTGGCATGATACATGTGATCGGTTGCAGTATGACCCCCTGTGTTGCTTTCTGCCTCTGGTCTTGCTCCTGGCATGATACATGTGATCGGTTGCAGTATGACCCCCTGTGTTGCTTTCTGCCTCTGGTCTTGCTCCTGGCATGATACATGTGATCGGTTGCAGTATGACCCCCTGTGTTGCTTTCTGCCTCTGGTCTTGCTCCTGGCATGATACATGTGATCGGTTGCAGTATGGCCCCCTGTGTTGCTTTCTGCCTCCGGTCTTGCTCCTGGCATGATACATGTGATCGGTTGCAGTATGGCCCCCTGTGTTGCTTTCTGCCTCCGGTCTTGCTCCTGGCATGATACATGTGATCGGTTGCAGTATGGCCCCCTGTGTTGCTTTCTGTCTCCGGTCTTGCTCCTGGCATGATACATGTGATCGGCTGCAGTATGACCCCCTGTGTTGCTTTCTGCCTCCGGTCTTGCTCCTGGCATGATACATGTGATCGGCTGCAGTATGACCCCCTGTGTTGCTTTCTGCCTCCGGTCTTGCTCCTGGCATGATACATGTGATCGGCTGCAGTATGACCCCCTGTGTTGCTTTCTGCCTCCGGTCTTGCTCCTGGCATGATACATGTGATCGGCTGCAGTATGACCCCCTGTGTTGCTTTCTGCCTCTGGTCTTGCTCCTGGCATGATACATGTGATCGGTTGCAGTATGACCCCCTGTGTTGTTTTCTTCCTCCGGTCTTCCTCCTGGCATGATACATGTGATCGGTTGCAGTATGACCCCCTGTGTTGCTTTCTGCCTCCGGTCTTGCTCCTGGCATGATACATGTGATCAGTTGCAGTATGACCCCTTGTGTTGCTTTCTGCCTCCGGTCTTGCTCCTGGCATGATACATGTGATCGGCTGCAGTATGGCCCCCTGTGTTGCTTTCTTCCTCCGGTCTTGCTCCTGGCATGATACATGTGATCAGTTGCAGTATGACCCCTTGTGTTGCTTTCTGCCTCCGGTCTTGCTCCTGGCATGATACATGTGATCGGTTGCAGTATGACCCCCTGTGTTGCTTTCTGCCTCTGGTCTTGCTCCTGGCATGATACATGTGATCGGTTGCAGTATGACCCCCTGTGTTGCTTTCTGCCTCCGGTCTTGCTCCTGGCATGATACATGTGATCGGTTGCAGTATGACCCCCTGTGTTGCTTTCTTCCTCCGGTCTCGCTCCTGGCATGATACATGTGATTGGTTGCAGTATGACCCCCTGTGTTGCTTTCTGCCTCCGGTCTTGCTCCTGGCATGATACATGTGAACGGTTGCAGTATGACCCCCTGTGTTCCTTTCTGCCTCCGGTCTTGCTCCTGGCATGATACATGTGATCGGTTGCAGTATGACCCCCTGTGTTGCTTTCTGCCTCCGGTCTTGCTCCTGGCATGATACATGTGATCAGTTGCAGTATGACCCCTTGTGTTGCTTTCTGCCTCCGGTCTTGCTCCTGGCATGATACATGTGATCGGCTGCAGTATGACCCCCTGTGTTGCTTTCTGTCTCTGGTCTTGCTCCTGGCATGATACATGTGATCGGCTGCAGTATGACCCCCTGTGTTGCTTTCTTCCTCCGGTCTTGCTCCTGGCATGATACATGTGATCGGTTGCAGTATGACCCCCTGTGTTGCTTTCTGCCTCTGGTCTTGCTCCTGGCATGATACATGTGATCGGTTGCAGTATGACCCCCTGTGTTGCTTAATTCCTCCGGTCTTGCTCCTGGCATGATACATGTGATCGGTTGCAGTATGGCCCCCTGTGTTGCTTAATTCCTCCGGTCTTGCTCCGGGCATGATACATGTGATCGGTTGCAGTATGACCCCCTGTGTTGCTTTCTGCCTCCGGTCTTGCTCCTGGCATTATACATGTGATCGGTTGCAGTATGACCCCTGTGTTGCTTTCTTCCTCCGGTCTCGGTCCTGGCATGATACATGTGATTGGTTGCAGTATGACCCCCTGTGTTGCTTTCTTCCTCCGGTCTCACTCCTGGCATGATACATGTGATCGGTTGCAGTATGACCCCCTGTGTTGCTTTCTGCCTCCGGTCTTGCTCCTGGCATGATACATGTGATTGGTTGCAGTATGACCCCCTGTGTTGCTTTCTGCCTCCGGTCTTGCTACTGGTATGATACATGGGATAGGTTGCAGTATGACCCCCTGTGTTGCTTTCTGCCTCCGGTCTTGCTCCTGGCATGATACATGTGATCGGTTGCAGTATGACCCCCTGTGTTGCTTTCTGCCTCCGGTCTTGCTCCTGGCATTATACATGTGATCGGTTGCAGTATGACCCCCTGTGTTGCTTTCTGCCTCCGGTCTTGCTCCTGCTATGATACATGTGATCAGTTGCAGTATGACCCCTTGTGTTGCTTTCTGCCTCTGGTCTTGCTCCTGGCATGATACATGTGATCGGTTGCAGTATGACCCCCTGTGTTGCTTTCTGCCTCCGGTCTTGCTCCTGGCATGATACATGTGATCGGCTGCAGTATGACCCCCTGTGTTGCTTTCTACCTCCGGTCTTGTTCCTGGCATGATACATGTGATCGGCTGCAGTATGACCCCCTGTGTTGCTTTCTTCCTCCGGTCTCACTCCTGGCATGATACATGTGATCGGTTGCAGTATGACCCCCTGTGTTGCTTTCTGCCTCCGGTCTTGCTCCTGGCATGATACATGTGATCGGTTGCAGTATGACCCCCTGTGTTGCTTTCTGCCTCCGGTCTTGCTCCTGGCATGATACATGTGATCGGTTGCAGTATGACCCCCTGTGTTGCTTTCTGCCTCCGGTCTTGCTCCTGCTATGATACATGTGATCAGTTGCAGTATGACCCCTTGTGTTGCTTTCTGCCTCTGGTCTTGCTCCTGGCATGATACATGTGATCGGTTGCAGTATGACCCCCTGTGTTGCTTTCTGCCTCCGGTCTTGCTCCTGGCATGATACATGTGATCGGCTGCAGTATGACCCCCTGTGTTGCTTTCTGCCTCCGGTCTTGCTCCTGGCATGATACATGTGATCGGTTGCAGTATGACCCCCTGTGTTGCTTTCTGCCTCCGGTCTTGCTTCTGGCATGATACATGTGATCGGTTGCAGTATGGCCCCCTGTGTTGCTTTCTTCCTCCGGTCTTGCTCCTGGCATGATACATGTGATCGGTTGCAGTATGACCCCCTGTGTTGCTTTCTGCCTCCGGTCTTGCTCCTGGCATGATACATGTGATCGGTTGCAGTATGACCCCCTGTGTTGCTTTCTGCCTCCGGTCTTGCTCCTGGCATGATACATGTGATCGGCTGCAGTATGACCCCCTGTGTTGCTTTCTGCCTCCGGTCTTGCTCCTGGCATGATACATGTGATTGGTTGCAGTATGGCCCCCTGTGTTGCTTTCTGCCTCCGGTTTTGCTCCTGGCATGATACATGTGATCGGCTGCAGTATGACCCCCTGTGTTGCTTTCTGCCTCCGGTCTTGCTCCTGGCATGATACATGTGATCGGTTGCAGTATGACCCCCTGTGTTGCTTTCTGCCTCCGGTCTTGCTCCTGGCATGATACATGTGATCGGCTGCAGTATAACCCCCTGTGTTGCTTTCTGCCTCCGGTCTTGCTCCTGGCATGATACATGTGATCGGTTGCAGTATGACCCCCTGTGTTGCTTTCTGCCTCCGGTCTCGCTCCTGGCATGATACATGTGATTGGTTGCAGTATGACCCCCTGTGTTGCTTTCTTCCTCCGGTCTTGCTCCTGGCATGATACATGTGATCGGCTGCAGTATGACCCCCTGTGTTGCTTTCTGCCTCCGGTCTTGCTCCTGGCATGATACATGTGATCGGCTGCAGTATGACCCCCTGTGTTGCTTTCTGCCTCGGGTCTTGCTCCTGCCATGATACATGTGATCGGTTGCAGTATGACCCCTTGTGTTGCTTTCTGCCTCCGGTCTTGCTCCTGGCATGATACATGTGATCGGTTGCAGTATGACCCCTTGTGTTGCTTTCTGCCTCCGGTCTTGCTCCTGGCATGATACATGTGATCGGTTGCAGTATGGCCCCCTGTGTTGCTTTCTGCCTCCGGTCTTGCTCCTGGCATGATACATGTGATCGGTTGCAGTATGGCCCCCTGTGTTGCTTTCTGCCTCCTTTCTTGCTCCTGGCATGATACATGTGATCGGTTGCAGTATGACCCCCTGTGTTGCTTTCTGCCTCTGGTCTTGCTCCTGGCATGATACATGGGATCGGTTGCAGTATGACCCCCTGTGTTGCTTTCTTCCTCCGGTCTTGCTCCTGGCATGATACATGTGATCGGTTGCAGTATGACCCCCTGTGTTGCTTTCTGCCTCCGGTCTTGCTCCTGGCATGATACATGTGATCGGTTGCAGTATGACCCCCTGTGTTGCTTTCTGCCTCCGGTCTTGCTCCTGGCATGATACATGTGATCGGCTGCAGTATGACCCCCTGTGTTGCTTTCTTCCTCCGGTCTCACTCCTGGCATGATACATGTGATCGGTTGCAGTATGGCCCCTTGTGTTGCTTTCTTCCTCTGGTCTCGCTCCTGGCATGATACATGTGATCGGTTGCAGTATGACCCCCTGTGTTGCTTTCTGCCTCCGGTCTTGCTCCTGGCATGATACATGTGATCGGTTGCAGTATGACCCCCTGTGTTGCTTTCTGCCTCCGGTCTTGCTCCTGGCATGATACATGTGATCGGTTGCAGTATGACCCCCTGTGTTGCTTTCTGCCTCCGGTCTTGCTCCTGGCATGATACATGTGATCGGTTGCAGTATGACCCCCTGTGTTGCTTTCTGCCTCCGGTCTTGCTCCTGGCATGATACATGTGATCGGCTGCAGTATGACCCCCTGTGTTGCTTTCTGCCTCCGGTCTTGCTCCTGGCATGATACATGTGATCGGCTGCAGTATGACCCCCTGTGTTGCTTTCTACCTCTGGTCTTGCTCCTGGCATGATACATGGGATCGGTTGCAGTATGACCCCCTGTGTTGCTTTCTTCCTCCGGTCCTGCTCCTGGCATGATACATGTGGTCGGTTGTGCCCCTGACCTGGTCAGGCACCACTGAGTACTGCACCCATGCTGGGGACAGTACAACACAGGTAATCCAGAAGGCTGACAGGGGTGTGGAACACAGGCGCATAGTGATCAGGTCTCACACATGTACCCATGAGAGGACCCCTGGGGATCCCAGGAGGGGGCAAGCCTTCACCTTCACTGGAATAGTGGAGGGGGTAGAGCCTCCATCTCCTCTCAAGGGGTGTGGTAAGAGAGTCTGGTTGCTAGGTGGCGTAGGCAAGAACAGGAGAGGAGGGGCAGTGAGTCAGTTAGAGCAGAGAACCCCATAGGGCTCAGTGAGGAGCAGACCTGTGGGGCTGTTGCTGTCTAACAGCGCCCGCGCAGTGGCTACAGACGGGGGAGAACGGTCAACTAGGAGTGCTGCCTGAAATCCATCTTCAGCTAGAGAGTGCACGGAGTGGGAAGTAAGGAGACTGCTAGAGAGCACCAGGCCCAACCGGGCGGCAGATCCCGAAGCGAGGATAGATTCACCTTTCCCTGCTAAACCTGCCGGTGTGGGGCTCTTAAAGCCCACACCACAACACCACAAAAGCCGCAGCCACGTAACCGCAGTGAGGGCCCATAGGTCATAGGAGGCAAGAGGCTGGAGTGGCCTGGTCCGGGGAACAAGCACACGGCGAAACAAGAAGGGGAGAGAGGCTTGGAGCATCTTCCCTGGGTGACCCCCATAGGGACTCAAAGTCGGGGTCACCCCAAACCACCAAGGGCTAAGGAAGGCGAGTCAGTAGTCACCCTCATAAAGTCAGCCTGAAGGATACCTGGTTCCCACCTGGTTCATCTCAGCTACGCCCGGGCTACTCACCCTGCCATCAAATGTGAGTAAAGCCCTTGAAAGACATTCCTGCTTGTGTGGTCATTCTGCGACTTGTGGTACTACAAACCTACACAGGGCCCTGGGGTTTGCCTCACTCTCAGGAGGCTACTACATCTAACTGCACACACCATCAGCCCCAGGCGTCCCCTAACCTGCAGTGGCGGTCCCCACTGACCGCAATACTGAGAGTGGCGTCACGATCAAACAAGAAGATTTCCTACCAGTGACTGAGGTCCAGCAACGTGGAGTCCCTGAAGGTAATGCACCGACACCGACACAGCACCTGCGGGGCCTCACAGTTGCAGTATGACCCCCTGTGTTGCTTTCTGCCTCCGGTCTTGCTCCTGGCATGATACATGTGATCGGCTGCAGTATGGCCCCCTGTGTTGCTTTCTGCCTCCGGTCTTGCTCCTGGCATGATACATGTGATCGGTTGCAGTATGACCCCTGTGTTGCTTTCTTCCTCCGGTCTCGCTCCTGGCATGATACATGTGATCGGTTGCAGTATGACCCCCTGTGTTGCTTTCTTCCTCCGGTCTCGCTCCTGGCATGATACATGTGGTCGGCTGCAGTAGGACCCCCTGTGTTGCTTTCTTCCTCCGGTCTTGCTCCTGGCAGGATACATGTGATTGGTTGCAGTATGACCCCCTGTGTTGCTTTCTTCCTCCGGTCTTGCTCCTGGCATGATACATGTGATCGGTTGCAGTATGACCCCCTGTGTTGCTTTCTTCCTCCGGTCTCGCTCCTGGCATGATACATGTGATTGGTTGCAGTATGACCCCCTGTGTTGCTTTCTGCCTCCGGTCTTGCTCCTGGCATGATACATGTGATCGGTTGCAGTATGGCCCCCTGTGTTGCTTTCTGCCTCCGGTCTTGCTCCTGGCATGATACATGTGATCGGTTGCAGTATGACCCCTTGTGTTGCTTTCTTCCTCCGGTCTTGCTCCTGGCATGATACATGTGATCGGTTGCAGTATGACCCCCTGTGTAGCTTTCTGCCTCCGGTCTTGCTCCTGACATGATACATGTGATCGGTTGCAGTATGACCCCCTGTGTTGCTTTCTTCCTCCGGTCTCGCTCCTGGCATGATACATGTGATTGGTTGCACTATGACCCCCTGTGTTGCTTTCTGCCTCCGGTCTTGCTCCTGGCATGATACATGTGATCAGTTGCAGTATGACCCCCTGTGTTGCTTTCTGCCTCCGGCATTGCTCCTGGCATGATACATGTGATCGGTTGCAGTATGACCCCCTGTGTTGCTTTCTGCCTCCGGTCTTGCTCCTGGTATGATACATGTGATTGGTTGCAGTATGACCCCCTGTGTTGCTTTCTTCCTCCGGTCTTGCTCCTGACATGATACATGTGATCGGTTGCAGTATGACCCCCTGTGTTGCTTTCTTCCTCCGGTCTCGCTCCTGGCATGATACATGTGATCAGTTGCAGTATGACCCCCTGTGTTGCTTTCTTCCTCCGGTCTTGCTCCTGGCATGATACATGTGATCGGTTGCAGTATGACCCCCTGTGTTGCTTTCTGCCTCCGGTCTTGCTCCTGGTATGATACATGGGATAGGTTGCAGTATGACCCCCTGTGTTGCTTTCTGCCTCCGGTCTTGCTCCTGGCATGATACATGTGATCGGTTGCAGTATGACCCCCTGTGTTGCTTTCCACCTCCGGTCTCGCTCCTGGCATGATACATGTGATCGGTTGCAGTATGACCCCCTGTGTTGCTTTCTGCCTCCGGTCTTGCTCCTGGCATGATACATGTGATCAGTTGCAGTATGACCCCTGTGTTGCTTTCTTCCTCCGGTCTCGTTCCTGGCATGATACATGTGATCGGCTGCAGTATGACCCCCTGTGTTGCTTTCTGCCTCCGGTCTTGCTCCTGGCATGATACATGTGATCGGTTGCAGTATGACCCCCTGTGTTGCTTTCTGCCTCCGGTCTTGCTCCTGACATGATACATGTGATCGGTTGCAGTATGACCCCCTGTGTTGCTTTCTTCCTCCGGTCTCGCTCCTGGCATGATACATGTGATTGGTTGCACTATGACCCCCTGTGTTGCTTTCTGCCTCCGGTCTTGCTCCTGGCATGATACATGTGATCGGTTGCAGTATGACCCCCTGTGTTGCTTTCTGCCTCCGGTCTTGCTCCTGGCATGATACATGTGATTGGTTGCAGTATGACCCCCTGTGTTGCTTTCTGCCTCCGGTCTTGCTCCTGGCATGATACATGTGATCGGTTGCAGTATGGCCCCCTGTGTTGCTTTCTGCCTCCGGTCTTGCTCCTGGCATGATACATGTGATCGGCTGCAGTATGACCCCCTGTGTTGCTTTCTTCCTCCGGTCTTGCTCCTGGCATGATACATGTGATCGGCTGCAGTAGGACCCCCTGTGTTGCTTTCTGCCTCCGGTCTTGCTCCTGGCATGATACATGTGATCGGTTGCAGTATGACCCCCTGTGTTGCTTTCTGCCTCCGGTCTTGCTCCTGGTATGATACATGTGATTGGTTGCAGTATGACCCCCTGTGTTGCTTTCTTCCTCCGGTCTTGCTCCTGGCATGATACATGTGATCGGTTGCAGTATGACCCCCTGTGTTGCTTTCTGCCTCCGGTCTTGCTCCTGGTATGATACATGGGATAGGTTGCAGTATGACCCCCTGTGTTGCTTTCTGCCTCCGGTCTTGCTCCTGGCATGATAGATGTGATCGGCTGCAGTATGACCCCCTGTGTTGCTTTCCACCTCCGGTCTCGCTCCTGGCATGATACATGTGATCGGTTGCAGTATGACCCCCTGTGTTGCTTTCTGCCTCCGGTCTTGCTCCTGGCATGATACATGTGATCAGTTGCAGTATGACCCCTGTGTTGCTTTCTTCCTCCGGTCTCGTTCCTGGCATGATACATGTGATCGGTTGCAGTATGGCCCCCTGTGTTGCTTTCTGCCTCCGGTCTTTCTCCTGGCATGATACATGTGATCGGTTGCAGTATGACCCCCTGTGTTGCTTTCTTCCTCCGGTCTCGCTCCTGGCATGATACATGTGATCGGCTTCAGTATGACCCCCTGTGTTGCTTTCTGCCTCCGGTCTTGCTCCTGGCATGATACATGTGATCGGTTGCAGTATGACCCCCTGTGTTGCTTTCTTCCTCCGGTCTTGCTCCTGGCATGATACATGTGATCGGCTGCAGTATGACCCCCTGTGTTGCTTTCTGCCTCCGGTCTTGCTCTTGGCATGATACATGTGATCGGCTGCAGTATGACCCCCTGTGTTGCTTTCTTCCTCCGGTCTTGCTCCTGGCATGATACATGTGATCGGTTGCAGTATGACCCCCTGTGTTGCTTTCTTCCTCCGGTCTTGCTCCTGGCATGATACATGTGATCGGTTGCAGTATGACCCCCTGTGTTGCTTTCTTCCTCCGGTCTTGCTCCTGGCATGATACATGTGATCGGTTGCAGTATGACCCCCTGTGTTGCTTTCTTCCTCCGGTCTTGCTCCTGGCATGATACATGTGATCGGCTGCAGTATGACCCCCTGTGTTGCTTTCTGCCTCCGGTCTTGCTCTTGGCATGATACATGTGATCGGCTGCAGTATGACCCCCTGTGTTGCTTTCTGCCTCCGGTCTTGCTCCTGGCATGATACATGTGATCGGCTGCAGTATGACCCCCTGTGTTGCTTTCTGCCTCCGGTCTTGCTCCTGGCATGATACATGTGATCGGTTGCAGTATGACCCCTTGTGTTGCTTTCTGCCTCCGGTCTTGCTCCTGACATGATACATGTGATCGGTTGCAGTATGACCCCCTGTGTTGCTTTCTTCCTCCGGTCTCGCTCCTGGCATGATACATGTGATTGGTTGCACTATGACCCCCTGTGTTGCTTTCTGCCTCCGGTCTTGCTCCTGGCATGATACATGTGATCGGTTGCAGTATGACCCCCTGTGTTGCTTTCTGCCTCCGGTCTTGCTCCTGGCATGATACATGTGATCGGTTGCAGTATGGCCCCCTGTGTTGCTTTCTGCCTCCGGTCTTGCTCCTGGCATGATACATGTGATCGGTTGCAGTATGGCCCCCTGTGTTGCTTTCTGCCTCCGGTCTTGCTCCTGGCATGATACATGTGATCGGCTGCAGTATGACCCCCTGTGTTGCTTTCTGCCTCCGGTCTTGCTCCTGGCATGATACATGTGATCGGTTGCAGTATGGCCCCCTGTGTTGCTTTCTGCCTCCGGTCTTGCTCCTGGTATGATACATGTGATTGGTTGCAGTATCACCCCCTGTGTTGCTTTCTGCCTCCGGTCTTGCTCCTGGCATGATACATGTGATCAGTTGCAGTATGACCCCTTGTGTTGCTTTCTGCCTCCGGTCTTGCTCCTGGCATGATACATGTGATCGGTTGCAGTATGACCCCCTGTGTTGCTTTCTTCCTCCGGTCTTGCTCCTGGCATGATACATGTGATCGGCTGCAGTAGGACCCCCTGTGTTGCTTTCTGCCTCCGGTCTTGCTCCTGGCATGATACATGTGATCGGTTGCAGTATGACCCCCTGTGTTGCTTTCTGCCTCCGGTCTCGCTCCTGGCATGATACATGTGATCGGCTGCAGTATGACCCCCTGTGTTGCTTTCTGCCTCCGGTCTTGCTCCTGGCATGATACATGTGATCGGTTGCAGTATGGCCCCCTGTGTTTCTTTCTGCCTCCGGTCTTGCTCCTGGCATGATACATGTGATCGGTTGCAGTATGACCCCCTGTGTTGCTTTCTGCCTCCGGTCTTGCTCCTGGCATGATACATGTGATCGGTGCAGTATGACCCCCTGTGTTGCTTTCTTCCTCCGGTCTCGCTCCTGGCATGATACATGTGATCGGTTGCAGTATGACCCCCTGGGTTGCTTTCTTCCTCCGGTCTTGCTCCTGGCATGATACATGTGATCGGTGCAGTATGACCCCCTGTGTTGCTTTCTGCCTCCGGTCTTGCTCCTGGCATGATACATGTGATCGGTGCAGTATGACCCCCTGTGTTGCTTTCTTCCTCCGGTCTCGCTCCTGGCATGATACATGTGATCGGTTGCAGTATGACCCCCTGTGTTGCTTTCTGCCTCCGGTCTTGCTCCTGGCATGATACTTGTGATCGGCTGCAGTGTGACCCCTTGTATTGCTTTCTGCCTCCGGTCTTGCTCCTGGCATGATACATGTGATTGGTTGCAGTATGACCCCCTGTGTTGCTTTCATCCTCTGGTCTCGCTCCTGGCATGATACATGTGATCGGTTGCAGTATGACCCCCTGTGTTGCTTTCATCCTCCGGTCTTGCTCCTGGCATGATACATGTGATTGGCTGCAGTATGACCCCCTGTGTTGCTTTCTGCCTCCGGTCTTGCTCCTGGCATGATACATGTGATCGGCTGCAGTATGACCCCCTGTGTTGCTTTCTGCCTCCGGTCTTGCTCCTGGCATGATACATGTGATCGGCTGCAGTAGGACCCCCTGTGTTGCTTTCTGCCTCCGGTCTTGCTCCTGGCATGATACATGTGATCGGTTGCAGTATGACCCCCTGTGTTGCTTTCTGCCTCCGGTCTTGCTCCTGGCATGATACATGTGATCGGCTGCAGTATGGCCCCCTGTGTTGCTTTCTGCCTCCGGTCTTGCTCCTGGCATGATACATGTGATCGGTTGCAGTATGGCCCCCTGTGTTGCTTTCTTCCTCCGGTCTTGCTCCTGGCATGATACATGTGATCGGCTGCAGTATGACCCCCTGTGTTGCTTTCTTCCTCCGGTCTCGTTCCTGGCATGATACATGTGATCGGTTGCAGTATGGCCCCCTGTGTTGCTTTCTGCCTCCGGTCTTGCTCCTGGCATGATACAGGTGATCGGTTGCAGTTTGGCCCCCTGTGTTGCTTTCTGCCTCCGGTCTTGCTCCTGGCATGATACATGTGATCGGTTGCAGTATGACCCCCTGTGTTGCTTTCTGCCTCCGGTCTTGCTCCTGGCATGATACAGGTGATCGGTTGCAGTTTGGCCCCCTGTGTTGCTTTCTGCCTCTGGTCTTGCTCCTGGCATGATACATGTGATCGGCTGCAGTATGGCCCCCTGTGTTGCTTTCTGCCTCCTTTCTTGCTCCTGGCATGATACATGTGATCGGTTGCAGTATGACCCCCTGTGTTGCTTTCTGCCTCCGGTCTTGCTCCTGGCATGATACATGTGATCGGTTGCAGTATGACCCCCTGTGTTGCTTTCTTCCTCCGGTCTTGCTCCTGGCATGATACATGTGATCGGTTGCAGTATGGCCCCCTGTGTTGCTTTCTTCCTCCGGTCTTGCTCCTGGCATGATACATGTGATCGGCTGCAGTATGACCCCCTGTGTTGCTTTCTGCCTCTGGTCTTGCTCCTGGCATGATACATGTGATCGGCTGCAGTATGGCCCCCTGTGTTGCTTTCTTCCTCCGGTCTTGCTCCTGGCATGATACATGTGATCGGTTGCAGTATGACCCCCTGTGTTGCTTTCTTCCTCCGGTCTTGCTCCTGGCATGATACATGTGATCGGTTGCAGTATGACCCCCTGTGTTGCTTTCTGCCTCTGGTCTTGCTCCTGGCATGATACATGTGATCGGCTGCAGTATGACCCCTGTGTTGCTTTCTGCCTCCGGTCTTGCTCCTGGCATGATACATGTGATCGGTTGCAGTATGACCCCCTGTGTTTTTTTCTTCCTCCTGTCTTGCTCCTGGCATGATACATGTGATCGGTTGCAGTATGACCCCCTGTGTTGCTTTCTTCCTCCGGTCTTGCTCCTGGCATGATACATGTGATCGGCTGCAGTATGACCCCCTGTGTTGCTTTCTTTCTCCGGTCTTGCTCCAGGCATGATACATGTGATCGGCTGCAGTATGGCCCCCTGTGTTGCTTTCTTCCTCCGGTCTTACTCCTGGCATGATACAGGTGATTGGCTGCAGTATGACCCCCTGTGTTGCTTTTTTCCTCCGGTCTCGCTCCTGGCATGATACATGTGACCGGCTGCAGTATGACCCCCTGTGTTGCTTTCTTCCTCCGGTCTTGCTCCTGGCATGATACATGTGATCGGCTGCAGTATGACCCCCTGTGTTGCTTTCTTCCTCTGGTCTTGCTCCTGGCATGATACATGTGATCGGTTGCAGTATGGCCCCCTGTGTTGCTTTCTGCCTCCGGTCTTGCTCCTGGCATGATACATGTGATCGGTTGCAGTATGACCCCCTGTGTTGCTTTCTTCCTCCGTTCTTGCTCCTGGCATGATACATGTGATCGGTTGCAGTATGACCCCCTGTGTTGCTTTCTTCCTCCGGTCTCGCTCCTGGCATGATACATGTGATCGGCTGCAGTATGACCCCCTGTGTTGCTTTCTTCCTCCGTTCTTGCTCCTGGCATGATACATGTGATCGGTTGCAGTATGACCCCCTGTGTTGCTTTCTGCCTCCGGTCTTGCTCCTGGCATGATACATGTGATCGGTTGCAGTATGACCCCTTGTGTTGCTTTCTGCCTCAGGTCTTGCTCCTGGCATGATACATGTGATCGGCTGCAGTATGGCCCCCTGTGTTGCTTTCTGCCTCCGGTCTTGCTCCAGGCATGATACATGTGATCGGCTGCAGTATGACCCCCTGTGTTGCTTTCTTCCTCTGGTCTTGCTCCTGGCATGATACATGTGATCGGCTGCAGTATGACCCCCTGTGTTGCTTTCTGCTTCTGGTCTTGCTCTTGGCATGATACATGTGATCGGTTGCAGTATGACCCCCTGTGTAGCTTTCTTCCTCCGGTCTTGCTCCTGGCATGATACATGTGATTGGTTGCAGTATGACCCCCTGTGTTGCTTTCTTCCTCCGGTCTTGCTCCTGGCATGATACATGTGATCGGTTGCAGTATGACCCCCTGTGCTGCTTTCTGCCTCCGGTCTTGCTCCTGGCATGATACATGTGATCGGTTGCAGTATGATCCCCTGTGTTTCTTTCTTCCTCCGGTCTTGCTCCTGGCATGATACATGTGATCGGTTGCAGTATGATCCCCTGTGTTTCTTTCTTCCTCCGGTCTTGCTCCTGGCATGATACATGTGATCGGCTGCAGTATGACCCCCTGTGTTGCTTTCTGCCTCCGGTCTTGCTCCTGGCATGATACATGTGATCGGCTGCAGTATGATCCCCTGTGTTTCTTTCTTCCTCCGGTCTTGCTCCTGGCATGATACATGTGATTGGTTGCAGTATGATCCCCTGTGTTTCTTTCTGCCTCCGGTCTCGCTCCTGGCATGATACATGTGATCGGCTGCAGTATGACCCCCTGTGTTGCTTTCTGCCTCTGGTCTTGCTCCTGGCATGACACATGTGATCGGTTGCAGTATGACCCCCTGTGTTGCTTTCTGCCTCCGGTCTTGCTCCTGGCATGATACATGTGATCGGTTGCAGTATGGCCCCCTGTGTTGCTTTCTGCCACCGGTCTTGCTCCTGGAATGATACATGTGATCGGCTGCAGTATGACCCCCTGTGTTGCTTTCTTCCTCCGGTCTTGCTCCTGGCATGATACATGTGATCGGTTGCTGTATGACCCCCTGTGTTGCTTTCTGCCTCCGGTCTTGCTTCTGGCATGATACATGTGATCGGCTGCAGTATGACCCCCTGTGTTGCTTTCTTCCTCCGGTCTTGCTCCAGGCATGATACATGTGATCGGCTGCAGTATGACCCCCTGTGTTGCTTTCTTCCTCCGGTCTTGCTCCTGGCATGATACATGTGATCGGTTGCAGTATGACCCCCTGTGTTGCTTTCTTCCTCCGGTCTCGCTCCTGGCATGATACATGTGATCGGCTGCAGTATGACCCCCTGTGTTGCTTTCTTCCTCCGGTCTTGCTCCTGGCATGATACATGTGATCGGTTGCTGTATGACCCCCTGTGTTGCTTTCTGCCTCCGGTCTTGCTTCTGGCATGATACATGTGATCGGCTGCAGTATGACCCCCTGTGTTGCTTTCTTCCTCCGGTCTTGCTCCAGGCATGATACATGTGATCGGCTGCAGTATGACCCCCTGTGTTGCTTTCTTCCTCCGGTCTTGCTCCTGGCATGATACATGTGATCGGTTGCAGTATGACCCCCTGTGTTGCTTTCTTCCTCCGGTCTTGCTCCTGGCATGATACATGTGATCGGCTGCAGTATGACCCCCTGTGTTGCTTTCTGCCTCCGGTCTTGCTCCTGGCATGATACATGTGATCGGCTGCAGTATGACCCCCTGTGTTGCTTTCTGCCTCCGGTCTTGCTCCTGGCATGATACCTGTGATCGGCTGCAGTATGACCCCCTGTGTTGCTTTCTTCCTCTGGTCTTGCTCCTGGCATGATACATGTGATCGGCTGCAGTATGACCCCCTGTGTTGCTTTCGTCCTCCGGTCTTGCTCCTGGCATGATACATGTGATCGGTTGCAGTATGACCCCCTGTGTTGCTTTCTTCCTCCGGTCTTGCTCCTGGCATGATACATGTGATCGGCTGCAGTATGACCCCCTGTGTTGCTTTCTTCCTCCGGTCTTGCTCCTGGCATGATACATGTGATTGGTTGCAGTATGATCCCCTGTGTTTCTTTCTTCCCCCGGTCTTGCTCCTGGCATGATACATGTGATCGGCTGCAGTATGACCCCCTGTGTTGCTTTCTGCCTCTGGTCTTGCTCCTGGCATGATACATGTGATCGGCTGCAGTATGACCCCCTGTGTTGCTTTCTTCCTCCGGTCTTGCTCCTGGCATGATACATGTGATTGGTTGCAGTATGATCCCCTGTGTTTCTTTCTTCCCCCGGTCTTGCTCCTGGCATGATACATGTGATCGGCTGCAGTATGACCCCCTGTGTTGCTTTCTGCCTCTGGTCTTGCTCCTGGCATGATACATGTGATCGGCTGCATTATGACCCCCTGTGTTGCTTTCTTCCTCCGGTCTTGCTCCTGGCATGATACATGTGATCGGTTGCAGTATGATCCCCTGTGTTTCTTTCTTCCTCCGGTCTTGCTCCTGGCATGATACATGTGATTGGTTGCAGTATGATCCCCTGTTTTTCTTTCTTCCCCCGGTCTTGCTCCTGGCATGATACATGTGATCGGCTGCAGTATGACCCCCTGTGTTGCTTTCTGCCTCCGGTCTTGCTCCTGGCATGATACATGTGATTGGTTGCAGTATGACCCCCTGTGTTGCTTTCTGCCTCCGGTCTTGCTCCTGGCATGATACATGTGATCGGTTGCAGTATGACCCCCTGTGTTGATTTCTGCCTCCGGTCTTGCTCCTGGCATGATACATGTGATCGGTTGCAGTATGACCCCCTGTGTTGCTTTCTGCCTCCGGTCTTGCTCCTGCTATGATACATGTGATCAGTTGCAGTATGACCCCCTGTGTTGCTTTCTGCCTCCGGTCTTGCTCCTGGCATGATACATGTGATCGGCTGCAGTATGACCCCCTGTGTTGCTTTCTTCCTCCGGTCTTGTTCCTGGCATGATACATGTGATCGGCTGCAGTATGACCCCCTGTGTTGCTTTCTTCCTCCGGTCTCACTCCTGGCATGATACATGTGATCGGTTGCAGTATGACCCCCTGTGTTGCTTTCTGCCTCCGGTCTTGCTCCTGGCATGATACATGTGATCGGTTGCAGTATGACCCCCTGTGTTGCTTTCTGCCTCCGGTCTTGCTCCTGGCATGATACATGTGATCGGTTGCAGTATGGCCCCCTGTGTTGCTTTCTTCCTCCGGTCTTGCTCCTGGCATGATACATGTGATCGGTTGCAGAATGACCCCCTGTGTTGCTTTCTGCCTCCGGTCTTGCTCCTGGCATGATACATGTGATCGGTTGCAGTATGATCCCCTGTGTTGCTTTCTGCCTCCGGTCTTGCTCCTGGCATGATACATGTGATCGGCTGCAGTATGACCCCCTGTGTTGCTTTCTGCCTCCGGTCTTGCTCCTGGCATGATACATGTGATCGGCTGCAGTATGACCCCCTGTGTTGCTTTCTGCCTCCGGTCTTGCTCTTGGCATGATACATGTGATCGGTTGCAGTATGACCCCCTGTGTTGCTTTCTGTTTCCGGTCTTGCTTTTGGCATGATACATGTGATCGGCTGCAGTATGACCCGCTGTGTTGCTTTCTGCCTCCGGTCTTGCTCCTGGCATGATACATGTGATTGGTTGCAGTATGACCCCCTGTGTTGCTTTCTTCCTCCGGTCTTGCTCCTGGCATGATACATGTGATCGGTTGCAGTATGACCCCCTGTGTTGCTTTCTGCCTCCGGTCTTGCTCCTGGCATGATACATGTGATTGGTTGCAGTATGACCCCCTGTGTTGCTTTCTTCCTCCGGTCTTGCTCCTGGCATGATACATGTGATCGGTTGCAGTATGACCCCCTGTGTTGCTTTCTGCCTCCGGTCTTGCTCCTGGCATGATACATGTGATCGGCTGCAGTATGACCCCCTGTGTTGCTTTCTGCCTCTTTTCTTGCTCCTGGCATGATACATGTGATTGGTTGCAGTATGACACCCTGTGTTGCTTTCTTCCTCCGGTCTTGCTCCTGGCATGATACATGTGATCGGTTGCAGTATGACCCCCTGTGTTGCTTTCTGCCTCCGGTCTTGCTCCTGGCATGATACATGTGATTGGTTGCAGTATGACCCCCTGTGTTGCTTTCTTCCTCCGGTCTTGCTCCTGGCATGATACATGTGATCGGCTGCAGTATGACCCCTGTGTTGCTTTCTGCCTCCGGTCTTGCTCCTGGCATGATACATGTGATCGGCTGCAGTATGACCCCCTGTGTTGCTTTCTGCCTCCGGTCTTGCTCCTGGCATGATACATGTGATCGGCTGCAGTATGACCCCCTGTGTTGCTTTCTGCCTCTGGTCTTGCTCCTGGCATGATACATGTGATCGGCTGCAGTATGACCCCCTGTGTTGCTTTCTTCCTCCGGTCTTGCTCCTGGCATGATACATGTGATCGGCTGCAGTATGACCCCCTGTGTTGCTTTCTGCCTCCGGTCTTGCTCCTGGCATGATACATGTGATCGGCTGCAGTATGACCCCCTGTGTTGCTTTCTGCCTCCGGTCTTGCTCCTGGCATGATACATGTGATCGGCTGCAGTATGACCCCCTGTGTTGCTTTCTTCCTCCGGTCTTGCTCCTGGCATGATACATGTGATCGGCTGCAGTATGACCCCCTGTGTTGCTTTCTGCCTCCGGTCTCGCTCCTGGCATGATACATGTGATCGGTTGCAGTATGGCCCCCTGTGTTGCTTTCTGCCTCCGGTCTTGCTCCTGGCATGATACATGTGATCGGCTGCAGTATGACACCCTGTGTTGCTTTCTGCCTCCGGTCTCGCTCCTGGCATGATACATGTGATCGGTTGCAGTATGACCCCCTGTGTTGCTTTCTGCCTCCGGTCTTGCTCCTGGCATGATACATGTGATCGGCTGCAGTATGACCCCCTGTGTTGCTTTCTGCCTCCAGTCTTGCTCCTGGCATGATACATGTGATCGGTTGCAGTATGACCCCCTGTGTTGCTTTCTGCCTCCGGTCTCGCTCCTGGCATGATACATGTGATCGGCTGCAGTATGACCCCCTGTGTTGCTTTCTGCCTCCGGTCTCGCTCCTGGCATGATACATGTGATCGGTTGCAGTATGGCCCCCTGTGTTGCTTTCTGCCTCCGGTCTCGCTCCTGGCATGATACATGTGATCGGTTGCAGTATGACCCCTTGTGTTGCTTTCTGCCTCCGGTCTCGCTCCTGGCATGATACATGTGATCGGTTGCAGTATGACCCCCTGTGTTGCTTTCTGCCTCAGGTCTTGCTCCTGGCATGATACATGTGATCGGCTGCAGTATGACACCCTGTGTTGCTTTCTGCCTCCGGTCTCGCTCCTGGCATGATACATGTGATCGGTTGCAGTATGACCCCCTGTGTTGCTTTCTGCCTCCGGTCTCGCTCCTGGCATGATACATGTGATCGGTTGCAGTATGACCCCCTGTGTTGCTTTCTGCCTCAGGTCTTGCTCCTGGCATGATACATGTGATCGGCTGCAGTATGACACCCTGTGTTGCTTTCTGCCTCCGGTCTCGCTCCTGGCATGATACATGTGATCGGTTGCAGTATGACCCCCTGTGTTGCTTTCTGCCTCCGGTCTTGCTCCTGGCGGGATTACACACCGCCCAATCACCAGTAAATCGTCTTCTCGGCTGTTTCGAGGGGCTGCTCACATTTGGGCTGAGATCTGTGGATTTGCGGTGTTTCTCTCCGCGATCCTTCTGTGAATCTGTCACGTAACATTTGCTTTCTTGGTGATTTGTAGGAGAAGCCTCTAGATTGGGTGGAAACTTTCCTATTATAATTGACAAAGCGCGGCACTTTACAGAAGAGCTGATTCCGGCAGAATACAGCGGATGGATGGAGGCAGACGGGCCTCGGAACTCGCCTGTTAACGCTTCGTCTCCCTGCGATATTACAGCCACATCAGAGAGGAGGGATGATCATTTCATTGTGTCTAAATCTGCGACAGGAACGTCTGTGGGCTCCAACCGGACGAGAAACCCAGAAACTAGAGGATTCATCGACAGTGGCCGCTAACAAGCACCAAAAGAAGCCGTCAGCAGGAATATCCGGGGAACAGGACCGGCATGAGACTGGATGGAGACGTCTGTGATCAGCAGATCTCACATCACAGATTCTCAGAAAATATCTGTCTGGACTGTGACTGAGTCATTCATGGACTGTGACTGGACTCTGATCTGAACCCTCCATTGTGGCCTCGCAGGATGTTGAGGGTGGTTGTCCTGCTGGAAGGTGAACCTACGCCTCGGTCTCAAGTTTTCTGCAACCTCTACAACGTTTTCTTACAAGAATGTCCTATATTTAGCTCCATCCATATTCCCATCACCTTCTACCAGCTTCCATGCCCCTCCTGAAGAAAAGCCTCCCCACAGCAGGATATGGCCACCACCATGTGTGACAGAGGGGATGGTGTTTTCAGGGTAATGTGCAGTGTTGGTTTTCCTCTAAGATTGTCCTGTATTTAGCTCCATCCATCTTCCCATCACCTCTGACCAGCTTCCCTACCCCTGCTAAAGAAAAGCCTTCCCACAGTAGGATGTGGCCACCACTATATGTGACAGAGGGGATGGTGTTTTCAGGGTAATGTGCAGTGTTGGTTTTCCTCTAAGATTGTCCTGTATTTAGCTCCATCCATCTCCCCATCACCTCTGACCAGCTTCACTACCCCTGCTAAAGAAAAGCCTGCCCACAGCAGGATGCAGCCACCACCATTTGTGATGGTGGGTATGGTGTTTTCAGATTGATGTGCAATGTTGGTTTTCCTCAAGGATTTTCCTGTACTTAGCTCCTTTCACCTTCCCATCACCTCTGATCCACAGCAGGATGTTGCATCCACCATGTGTGATGGTGGGGATGGTGTTTTCAGGGTAATGTGCAGCAACAGATTTTGTTCTAGGATTGTCCTGTATTTACCTCCATCCATTTTCCCATCACCTGTGACCAGCTTCCATACCCCTGCTAAAGAGAAGCCTCCCCACAGCAGGATACGGCCACCACCATGTGTGACAGAGGGGATGGTGTTTTCAGGGTAATGTGCAGTGTTGGTTTTCCTCTAAGATTGTCCTGTATTTAGCTCCATCCATCTTCCCATCACCTCTGACCAGCTTCCCTACCCCTGCTAAAGAAAAGCCTCCCCACAGCAGGATGCAGCCACCACCATTTCTGATGGAGGGTATGGTGTTTTCAGATTGATGTGCAATGTTGGTTTTCCTCAAGGATTGTCCTGTACTTAGCTCCTTTCACCTTCCCATCACCTCTGATCCACAGCAGGATGTTGCATCCACCATGTGTGATGGTGGGGATGGTGTTTTCAGGGTAATGTGCAGCAACAGATTTTGTTCTAGGATTGTCCTGTATTTATCTCCATCCATACTCCCATCACCTCTGACCAGCTTCCCTACCCCTGCTAAAGAAAAGCCTCCCCACAGCAGGATGCGGCCATCACCATGTGTGACAGAGGGGGTGGTGTTTTCAGGGTAATGTGCAGTGTTGATTTTCCTCCAAGATTGTCCTGTATTTAGCTCCATTGATCTTCCCATCACCTGTGACCAGCTTCCCTGCCCTTGCTGAAGAAAATCCTATCCACAGCAGGATGCTGCATCCACCATGTGTGATGATTGGGATGGTGTTTTCAGGGTGATGTGCAGCAACAGATTTTGTTCTAGGATTGTCCTGTATTTACCTCCATCCATCTTCTCATCACCTCTGACCAGCTCTCCTGCTTGTGCTGAAGAACAGCCTTCCCCCAGCAGGATGCGGCCTCCACCCTCTGTAATGGTGGGGATTGTGTTTTCAGGGTGATGTGCAGTTTTTTTTTGTTATCCAGGATTGTCCTGTATTTAGCTTCATCCAACTTCCCATCACCTCTGACCAGTTTCCGGGCCTCTGCTGAAGAAAATCCTCCCCACAGCAGGATGCTGCCTTCACCATGTGTGACGGTGGGGATGTTGATTTCATTGTGATGTGCAGTGTTGGTTTTCTTCCAGGATTGTTCTGTATTTAGTTCTATCAATCTTCCAATCACCTCTTACCAGCTTCCCTGCCCCTGCTGAAGAAAAGCCTCCCCACAGCAGGATGCTGCCTCCACCATGTGTGACGGTGGGGATGGTGATTTCAATGTGATGTGCAGTGTTGGTTTTCTTCCAGGATTGTTCTGTATTTAGTTCTATCAATCTTCCAATCACCTCTTACCAGCTTCCCTGCCCCTGCTGAAGAAAAGCCTCCCCACAGCAGGATGCTGCCTCCACCATGTGTGACGGTGGGGATGGTGATTTCAATGTGATGTGCAGTGTTGGTTTTCTTCCAGGATTGTTCTGTATTTAGTTTTATCAATCTTCCCATCACTTCTTACCAGCTTCCCTGCCCCTGCTGAAGAAAAGCCTCCCCACAGTCGGATGTGGCCTCCACCATGTGTGACACTGGGGATGATGTTTTCAGGGTGATGAGCAGGGTTAGTTTTCTGCTGCACATACTGCTTCAGTTCTATTTTAGTGTCAACATCTTCCTCTCCTCGCTGTGTCTCCTACATGGCTTTATTGCTTTGTGGAGTCTACTATTTAGTAGTTATGTTGTGGTTCTTTGGACCAGTATTATGTGTTATGCTATTGCACAGATTGGCGGTATTATACATCATTCAATGTATGCCATTGACTAAAATTGTATGCAAAAGAAATAAATATTAATAATTTTCAAAAATAAATGTATGTAGATGTTGTTGGTGGCCATATTTTATCCTTCTTTGTGTTGTTTCGGTGTCATCTATACCCTTTCCTCCTCCACGTGTTTGTTCTATAGTCCCCGTCCGGTGGGGACGTCTCTTAGGTTCGGTTCCCCGCTCTGACATTAGCGTCAGCCGTTTTCTTCTCCTTATCGCGCTCCTCATTCCGCCGTGCGCTGAGCTGATAGATACATCGTCTCCACATTCATCAATTTTAATATTCTCGCGGTTTCCAATAAGAATGGTAAGATTGCATTGCATGGACGGGGGTCATTAATCACAGAGGTTGGTAATCGCTACGCCCAGCTGGAAGCCGGGATGGTTTTGTGTGTGATGAGTTTGGATGCTGGTTGGATGATCAACATTGTCTTTGGTTGACGGCTTATGGGACCATCGATAATAGAGAAGGATATTCATGATCCGAGGTAGAATTCAATAGCTTGTAGAACCAGCCAGGAAGAAAAGATGGCCGGAAAAGAAGTCAAATAATCCGAGAACGCTTACGAATACTCTTCTGGGTTGGCCACTCTTGAAGGCTTGAAGACCAGCCAGCATCAGAATGCATCCTTCAAGATGCATGAAGGTTGTGGTCATCTTTTTTCAGAACATTTACACTTTATTACTACTTTTGATAACCGTGTAGAAGCCAATCCACACTTACCACTTTTCATCACAGATGGTAACCCTAAGCCAACGCCATCTGTTCCACAGTGGTCTACGAGAAGAGAAGCCAAATCGGTTCTCCAGTTGATGATCCTAGAGAAGCCGTTATCAATGGACCTACGCTCCAACCCTTTAGATACCAGTGTACTGCCCCGGGGTTCGGCTGCAGCCGATCCGCTCGGATCCGGGCTCGTCGGTGGGTGGCTCAAGCGCCTCCGGACCCGGGGGTCACGTCGCTCTGAAGGGAGGTTGGCACTACTTGAGGGGTTTCGGTGGGGAGGTTCACGGCCGGAGCCGCGGTTTGGGGTTTAAGTTCGTGACGCCACCCATGTGTCGTGGTGAGTGTGGACACCACCGATGCTGATGACTAGGCTCCCGGGGATGGTGTTGCGCAGCCAGGTGTTAGCCCCTCCGTGGGTAGGGGGTCGATGGTCCCGGTTGTTGAGGTTAGGATGTGGGGGTGCGGGCGTGTTGGTGCGGTGCGAGGCGGTGCGCGGCCCGAGGGCACTGTTGTGTTGTACTCACTATGACAGATACACCGGAGTCTCTGGTAAACCAAAAAGATGGTGATCGGTGCCCGTAGCCGGCTGCGTCTGGTCCCCCACCCGGTTTGGTGGTTCCCGCCCTTCTCCTGCACCTCATTTTGTAGATTTTGACTGCCCGTTTGCCCGCAGACGCTGGCCCATGGGATCTCGATGCCTGGGCGGTGGCTTTCTATCCCCCTCGTTGGGCTGTTGTCTTCAGTCGGGACTTGGGTGGGAAAAGACCTAAAGTCCAGACCCCAATTATTGAATTTGACTCGGTCCAGTGGTTTCTGGGCCTCGTTCTGGGTCTGAGTAGCCCTCCTGGTGCTCCGGTTTCCAGTTGGTTCCCCGGTTCGTTACCGGCGGGCCACTACTCTGTCCCGGTCCCTTACGGTTCCATCAGCCGTCTTCCCGGCTCCTGCAGGCGGCAACCACCATCTGCCTCCTGGCCACAGGGTATCCGGGCTTCAACCCAGATCCCCGACAGACGTTTCTCCTACTCAACTCCTCTCTTTCACCTCCAAAACTAATCTGCTTGTTTTTCCCGCCTCAGGCTATCCAAACTCCTTGGTGCGTGGCCAACCGCCTGGCTCCGCCCCCAGGTGTGTACGTCAAGCCAAGTATACCAACGTCTTCCTCCAGTTGGTAACTATATAGAAGCCAACAGTAATGAGTGTACTGGCAGGAGAGCAGGGGCGTATAGATGGTGGTTACAGGGGGCATGTTGGTGACCGAGCCCATGCTGGAGGAAGAGCTGCAGACCTCAGTGTCTACTTGTCACTGGTGTGTCACATGTGACAGACAGTCATGTGGTTTCTGGCAATAGAAGGTCACAGCGTTTAGCTGCAAAGAATGCGCTTTCCTGATGGGTTTTCAACTCTTACCCTTTAGAACCCAGTGGAGCTCACCTTCCATCCAGCTGATGAATATCAGTATTCTCTTGGTGCTTAAATACTCCCATCTTCCTTAGACTGGTGCTGG
The DNA here is from genome assembly GCF_048569485.1 of Anomaloglossus baeobatrachus. NCBI lineage: Eukaryota > Metazoa > Chordata > Amphibia > Anura > Aromobatidae > Anomaloglossus > Anomaloglossus baeobatrachus. The sequence goes on from NC_134357.1 coordinate 589,563,794, forward strand.
GGATATTGTTCAGTTCACTCAAGCTCTGGATGCAAGCAGGTGGCTTGTACTCCTCTGTAGTATTGTGGCTGAAAATTTGCTGAACCTCTACCTGTGTCGAAGAGCTCACCCCATCCGTTCCCAATTGAGGAACTAGGGGTATTTAGGGTCAGGTGTCCGGCTCGGCGCATAGATGCGAATACCAGGAACCAGCCATCGGTTTAGTCAAGGGTCACCATCTCCCCCTTCCCTAGACACAGGGTTTCCCTTCCCTTATCATTCGCTTAGTACTTCCCAGTGCTTCAGCTGGGACGGCAGCTGGAGAAGGCACACTTCTGGGGTGTATTGCGGTGCAGAGACCTGACTGGTCCCTGCCCCACAATACACACCACCAGCCAATCAGAGGCCGGTAGCTGATGTCAGCATGATAGCCATTGGCTTCACATGGCAATGACATTATGTGTTGTCCACAGCAGGCACACTGACGTCAGCTGCAGGCCTCTGAGCCGGCTATAGAAGAGGATTCCACACGTTGTGGGAGAGGGGAAAAGTGAAAGGAAAGTTTGGGGTTTTTTTTGTATTAGAAAATAGTGGCAGAACAGGGGGCATATATACCAAGAAGGGGCCCAGGATGAAGGACATATATAGCAAGAAGAGGCCCAGAATGGGTAATATATTTACCAGGATATGGGACATGCTTACCAGGAAGAAGTCCAGGATAGGGAGCATATATACCAGGATAGGGGGAACATATACCAGGAGGGAGCCCAGGATAGGAAACATATAAACCAGGATAGGGGAACTATATACCAGGAAGGAGCCCAGGATAGGGAGCATATATACCAGGATGGGGGAAATATATACCAGGAAGGAGCCCAGGATAGGGAGCATATATACCAGGATAGGGGGAACATATACCAGGAGGGAGCCCAGGATAGGAAACATATAAACCAGGATAGGGGAACTATATACCAGGAAAGAGCCCAGGATAGGGAGCATATATACCAGGATGGGGGAAATATATACAAGGAGGGAGCCCAGGATAGGGAACATATATTAGTATGGGGGAAATATATACCAGGAGGGAGCCCACGATAGGGAACATATATACCAGGATAGGGGAAATATATACCAGCAAGGAGCCCAGGATAGGAAACATATAAACCAGGATAGGGGAACTCTATACCAGGAAGGAGCCCAGGATAGGAAGCATATATACCAGGATGGGGGAAATATATACCAGGAAGGAGCCCAGGATAGGGAGCGTATATACCAGGATAGGGGAAATATATACCAGGAGGGAGCCAGGATAGGGAACAAATATATCAGGATGGGGGGAATATATACCAGGAAGGAGCCCAGGATAGGAAACATATATACCAGGATAGGGGAACTATATACCAGGAAGGAGCCCAGGATAGGGAACATACCTATCAGGAGAGGGGAAATATATACCAGGAAGGAGCCCAGGATAGGGAGCATACCTATCAGGAGAGGGGAAATATATACCAGGAAGGAGCCCAGGATAGGGAATATACCTATCAGGAGAGGGGAAATATATACCAGGAAGGAGCCCAGGATGGGGGAGCATATATACCAGGATGGGGGGAATATATACCAGGAAGGAGCCCTGGATAGGGAACATATATACCAGGATGGGGGAAATATATACCAGGATGGAGCCCAGGATAGGGAACATATATACCAGGATAGGGGAAATATATACCAGGAAGGAGCCCAGGATAGGGAACATATATATCAGGATAGGGGAAATATATTCCAGGAAGGAGCCAGGATAGGGAACATATCTGCCAGAATAGGGGAAATATATACCAGGAAGGAGCCCAGGATAGGGAGCATATATACCTGGATAGGGGAAATATAATCCAGGAAGGAGCCCAGGATAGGGAACATATATGCCAAGATGGGGGAAATATATTCCAGGGAGGAGCCAGGATGGGTCAAATATATTCCAGGAAGTAGCCCAGGATAGGGAACATACCTATCAGGAGAGGGGAAATATATAGAAACAAGGAACCCAGGATAGGAAGCATATATACCAGGATGGGGGAAATATATTCCAGGAAGGAGCCCAGGAAAGGGAACATATATACCAGGATGGGGAAAATATATGCCAGGAAGGAGCCCAGGATAGGGAACATATATACCAGGATGGGGGACATACATACCAAGAGAGGGGGCAAACATATCCAAAAGGGGCCCAGGATAAGGAATGTATATATATATATATATATATATATATATATAGTACAGACCAATAGTTTGGACACACCCTCCGGTTTGCGTTTAGTTGCATTTATTTTTCAACAGGACAATGACCCCAAACACCCCTCCAGGCTGTGTATATTTAT